>NW_022196896.1:98691622-98726047 GCF_008632895.1 Mastomys coucha | reverse complement strand
GAACTCAAGCAGGTCAGGAAGCAGGAGCTGACGCAGAGGCCACGGAGAGATGTTTCTTACTGGCTTGCCTATCCTGGCTTGCTCAGCCTGCTTTCTTATAAAACCCAAGACTTCCTGCCCAGGGATGGCACCACCCACAAGGGGCAATTGAGAAAATGCCCCACAGCTCATGGAGGCACTTCCCCAACTGAAGTTCCCTTCTAGGTGATAACTCCAGCCTGTGTCAAATTGACACACAAAACCAGCCAGTACAGTCATATTCTCCTTGAGGAATTTCTGGACCAGCAAGTTTGCACTTCTTACGCAAACACATTTTGAACCACATTGAAATAGCCCTCCAGACGGATCATGCCTGTCTATATATCCTAAAAGCAATTTGTAAAGACATTGGTTTTCTCATAGTCTCCAAAAGCCCCCTTTGAAATCCTTAGTCTTTGTGTTTGGCAATCTGGAATTCTGTGAAGCAGTAAGCTTAACCCTGCTGGCTCCATTTTCTGGAATCTCTTCCCCCTTGTCTTTTCTCTCCCTGCTTCCTGGATTCTTGTTCTATGTCTCTGCTATCTTCTGCCTTGGTTTTAACGGCTGATTTCCTTGGAGCAGGTAATGTAGAGGCTGCCAAGTCCAGGCATCAGCAATCTCCTCTTTTTCTCAGTGTCACAGGATTCATCCAAAGTCCCTTCAGCTTTTCAGAGGACACCTCTGGTTCTGGCTTGTTGCTTATGTGCTGGTTCCATGTGGAGAGCCCATCTTGTCAAGTCTCTGCTTCCAAAGCCAAATGAACCCATCCTACGTACTTAGCCAAGGCTGCCTCATTGCTGAGTTGCCCAGATCCAGATTGGTCTATGGCTATGACTGTGAGGAATTATCTTGATTAGTGGATTAGTGCCCACTGTGAGCAGCACCATTCCTAAACAAGCATGTGGACCTGGGCTGTATTTAAAAGAAAGAATGTAAGAAGGAAAGAAAGAGAGAGAATAAGAAAGAAAGGAAGAGAGAAAGAAAGAAAGAAAGAAGGAAGAAAGAGAGAAAGAAAGAAAGAAAGAAAGAAAGAAAGGAAAGAAAGGAAGAAGAAAGGAAGGAAGGAAAGAAAGAAAGAAAGACAGAAAGAGGGAAGGAAGAAGAAAGAAGGAAAGGAAGAATAAAGGAAGGAAGGAAGGAAGGAAAGAAAGAAAGAAAGAAAGAAAGAAAGAAAGAAAGAAAGGAGGAAAGGAAGAAGAAAGGAAGGAAGGAAGGAAAGAAAGAAAGAAGAAAGAAAGAAAGAAAGAAGGAAAAGAAGAAAGGAAGGAAAGAAAGAAGGAAGGAAGAAAGAAAGAAGGAAAGAAAGAAAGAAGGAAAAGAAGAAGAAAGGAAGGAGAGAAAGAAAGAAAGAAGAAAGAAAGAAAAAAGAAAGAAAGAAAGGAGAAAGAAAGAAAGAAGGAAGGAAAGAAAGAAAGGAAGAAGAAAGGAAGGAAAGAGAGGAAGGAAGAAAGGGAAAGGAAAGGAGAGAAAAGAAAAGAAAGGAGAAGAGAAGAAAAGATGAGAGAAGAAAAGGAAAGGAAAGGGAAAAGGCTCCTGCAGGGAGCAGAAACCAGACAGCAGGCCAGTGAGCAGTATTCCTGCATATCAAAGTTCCTGCCATGCTGGAGTTCCTGGCCTGACTTCCCTCAAGAATGGACTATAAACCGTAAAATTCAAGAAACCCTTTCCTCTCCAAGTTGCTTTTGGCCATTGTGTTTACCGAAGCAACAGAAAAACTGACTGGGACACCACCCTATTCTGATTCCTTTCCTCCCCCTTGGCCAAGTGTCTGGTGTCCTTCTTCCCAAAACCCATGTGAGAAACTTGAAAGCCACCTTGAACAGCTTCTCCGGGATCTCCGCAGCCATTAGACCCGATGTTATTCTCCCTCAAAATCTCTCCTGCTGTCTCCCACTTTCCAGTTCTAACCTTATCTCCATATTCAAACTTTTATCTTGAAGCAAGTCCTCAGGCCAACCAGCTCCAACCCGGGCCGGAAATCAACTTGAACATGGATCCTCCCAGCGCTCCCCTGTTGCATGCATCCTCCAAGACCTCACAGCCTAAGTACAGTCCACTCACACTCCCCAAGGGCATCCAAGGGCTTCATTCCTGAAGACAGCGATTGCTTCCTCCTATAGCATCCCTACTGGTGCCTCCGGCAAAATTCCATAGAGAACCCAAGAGAACTGGGCTCTGGCTACCACTGCAGGTATAGCCTGGATGCCTTTGAGTGAGTTAGCTAGTCTCCATGGGTCCGTGTCCGATTGGCAACTCCTCTTGTAAGAACCAAGGAGATGTGAGAAGCACCTTGGACAGCCTGAAGTGGCTGTGCAAATGGAGAGAGGCAAGAGTGCTTAGGAACTATTTCCTCCCTCAGGGACTTAATCTCTTCAATAGCAACTCTAGAGCAGTCAAGCAGGGAATCTCTGGTCCCTTACTGTGGACTACCAGGCTGCCTTCTCTCAAAGCCTCCTCTTTCATCATGGCCTTGCCACAGGTCCACGGAGTCTCCTCACCTTCCACAGCCACGGATATCTTTTAAACTGAAGTCTCTCAAGAAAGAGATGTGCCCATATGTCTCTGAGAGCCAGGCCTCAAGCCTCATCATCTGGAGCTCTGGAATGCTATATTTTCATCTGGAATTTTTAAGGTTGCCTCCAACACCCCCTTTCTTGACCCAGCCTTCTGAGGGACTTCAAGGCCAGGTTTGTAAAGGCCAGGCAGGAAAGATTTTTAGAAAACAGCTCAGAGCCTAAGCTCTAGAGTTAAATGCCTTGGTGTTAGAATCTTGAGCTTTGCTGTCCAGTAGACCATTGATCTGAGTCAAATCATTTGGCCTTTGACCTTCAGTTTCTTGTCTTTAAAATGAGAAGAAAGATGGGTACTTCAATAAGGTTGATCTGGGATGAGGTAAACATTGAAATTGCTTAACACTGTGTAATGGCAGTCAGCGGGCACAGGAGCCAGCGCCCTCTTTGTATGTAGAACAGCTGCTGAGGGAATCGGAAGCCGCCATGCCCAGCTCTTCCGCTCCCCTAAAAAGGTAGGAGACTCGAAAGAGCCTGGCCTCTGGAGCGGTGCAGCTCTGAGTTACGAGTTTCTATCTATCTTCTCCTTTTGTTCTGTTTTCTGAGACAGGGTCTTGCCCTAGAGCCCAGACTGACCTGGGGCTTGCTGTGTGTAGACCAGGCTGACTCAAATTTGTTGGAATCCTTTTGCCTAGGCCTCTCAAAATGCTGGAATAGGCCGGAATCTAAAGCACCTCCTTGGGTAGAAAGTGGTTGTGTGGTGTGAGCTCTGGGATCGGTCTGTCTTTGTGGGGAATGTTACAGGCCTCCTCTGGTAGTGTCCTCGTCTTTCTATGACAAGGTTTCCAAGGTCTTCCCCTATCTCTGATTTTCACAAGTGGCTTTGGGGGCCTGTCCACTTCTGCCACTTTCTCCCCCGAGCTCCTCACCATCCTTAGGTACAATCATACTACATCTCCATTCAGATGCAGCTGCTCCTCCTTCATCTTCACTGATGCCTCTTCTCAGTTTCTAGGAACTCCGGTACTTCCCCAGGCCCCCTCTTTCTGTTGTCCTGCCCAAATTCCTGGCTCCATGGGCCAGGTAGGAAAGTACATTGGTTAGACCCAAGCTGGCACCTCCTCAGATCCTCCCCTGCCTCTGGCGCATTCCTTGTGTTTGGGCAGGACCCAGAGAGCTGGAGAATTCCTCTCCCTCCCTTAGCGTGGGTCCTCGTGTTGGCATGCCAACAGCCCCAAATATTTAAAGCAATCATGAAAATGAGCTCAGACTCCCATGCCAGAGCCTTGAAAGGAATTAGGCTAAAAACGGGACAAAGGAAGAGGTGAGGCCAAACGGAAAACGCCATGAAAGGCCATGCCCGGCATGGCTGGGGCCCAGGACTCTCCTCACTGACTCCATTCATTTGTAGCCAGGCACTGTGCTGAGCACTGCAAAGGCAAAGTTGAATGAATCGCTCTCCCAGCACTTGAGGAGTTCCCTATCTAGCCAGGGAAGCCACCGACAACCACCCTGCAGTGTGCTAAGCATGGACAAGAAGTTGTCCAAAACACAAAGGAAGATCACAGTGGAGCATCTCCCAGGTCTAACTGAAGGCAGGTGTCCCCCTCTAGGAGCAAGACAACAGATGTGCTGCGTACAGGCAGACGAGCCCTGGCAGGGGTGAAGGTGCAGGCAAAGTACACAGCAGCTTGGGAGGAGGAGCTGCTGTAAGCTTCGGAGAGCCGAGTCTTAAGTCCAGGATGTCGTCCCACTCACAAAAACAAACAAACAAACAAACAAAAAAAACCACAGAGACGGAGAACGATGTAATCAGCATGAGGTTTTTAATGATCCAGTATGCTGGGGTCATCTAGCATTCAGGCAAAGGTGACCCCGAGGAACAAAAGCCCACACTTTTTATACCTTCCCAGTACATAGGTTTACAGCATGAGTTGGTTATTTCTCATTGGTGGAGGCCATTGTCTTTTGAGTCCGTTGACCTCTGTGCCCCAGGTGAGGAGGAGATACCGATTGCACGTTGGAGGGGTGGGGAGGGATTCACTCCTACTGGGGACATTTCCTGGGGATGGATGTTTGCTCAGTAAACCCCTCTGAAGCTCTCTGTCTTTAGGCTTAATGGACATTCCTGCCTCCTCGGTATTTTTATGAGGTGTCCCTGTTCGCTCAATTCTTACAGAGTGTGCTCCTGAGTGAGTGCTCAGGAGACTGCCAAGACCCAGCCTCTCCATAGGCATGTTTATGTACTCGTAACACACAGAACAGAACGTGGAATTAGACTCAGCTTATGGTCTTAAAAAAAAAACAAAAAAAACAAAACGCTGACAGAAATGGATACTTGGAGTTAGAAGCAAAGTTTTAAGCAGAAAGCCCCTTCTCAGAAGATGGCCCCAGTGCAAGCCAGGAGAATGGAGTGCATCAGAACAGCATCACCTCCCCACAGGCCTCCCGGCAGCAGCCCTGCTGGAAGGGACATGGATTTTCTATGTCACAGGAGTGAAGGAAGAGTGTACTTGGCAGGCCGGGCAAATTGGCAGCACCCCAGGCACCCAGCAGAACAACTAGGGAAGGTGCCAAGGTCAAAGGCAGATGCCTGAGAGCTGTGAGTCTCTTACTCAGCTTCGGGCACCTAGTTACCTAGAGATGAAGGAGATAGGAAGGTCTTGTGCCTGGTTCTGCCAGAGCACATCATTGTCCTCAGGACAGTATGGGTAGGACTCTGGTCTGATCTGGGGTGCTGGGCAGCCACAGGGAAGGCTGCTAGAGATAAGGGAGCAGAAAGAAAGCAACTCAAGCTAAACTGGTCACCAGGGCGCTCAGGGCCCTTCCCCATCATTATCACCAACAAGTTTTATTTCTTTAAATGCTTCTAGCTTTGGCTGGATACTCATGTGCCAGGCTTTGCTGAAGTTTACATGTGTTTATTCCTTACAACAACCTTGAAGAGATCAGGATTCTTACTGGTCCCATTTTACAGAGCAAATGATTCCCCCTAGAAAAATCAAAGATTTTGGGGCCATGTGTATTTATCAACAGTATAGTGTTGTGGGCTAAACTGAGTTCCTCACAGAATTCATGGGTTAAATTTCTTCTTCCTCCTCCTTTTCTTTTTCTTCTTCTTCCTCTTTTTCTTCTTTTTCTTCTCCTTCTCCTTCTCCTTCTCCTCCTCCTCCTCCTCCTCCTCCTCCTCCTCCTCCTCCTCCTTCTTCTTTTTTTGGCTTTTCAAGACAAGGTTTCTCTGCATAGCCCTGGCTGTCCTGGAACTCACTCTGTAGACCAGGCTGGCCTCAAACTCAGAAATTTGCCTGCCTCTGCCTCCCAAGTGCTGGGATTAAAGGCGTGAGCCACCACTGCCCAGTATGGGTTAAACCTCTAACCATCACAGGATGGTGGTCTTTGGAGCCAGAGACTTAAAAGAAAAAGTCTTTAAGTTCAAGGGCTGTCCTTATAAGAAAATATATATATATTTATAACAGAGACAGAGACAGAGAGAGCACGTGAGGGCCATGAATATGGGGCTGGCACCTACAAGCCAACAATGCGCTCCAGGAGCAGTGCAGGAGATGGGCAGCCTTGCCACCCCAACCTCGTCCTTTCAGCCTTCAACGCTGGAGAAGTGCCTCCGGCTGGGTGGTTTATTACAAGTGTCTGTGCAGATCCTGGGAAGCAATAGCTAGGAGGTACAGGTCTGCAGGGGACACAAGACACCGACACAGGACGACTGTCAGCCCGAGCCTTACTCCCAGGAACCAGAGAGCCCTGACAAGTCTGACTAGATTCTGAGAGAGGAAGGCCCAGGATGGCTTGGAGCTGGACAGTAATGGTTCAGTGGTATCTTCTTTGACAGGATCAGGGCTGGAAAGGGTTTCAAGAGATTAAACTCAAAGCCTAAAGCAAGGCAAAGGCATCATAAGCTTTCCACTGTAAGTCTTTGTACATTCAACCACCATAACAAGCGAGGCCAGGGGCAAGCTAATGTTTCCGCTGACTCGAGAGAAGTCAGACAAATGCCCAGTAAGAAGTCATCCACTTTCTCACACAAAGTGAGCCCTATCCCAGAGGATGAACCCTCGTTGGAGACATCATTAGAATGGGTCAGTCCATTAGTCAGCAGCCGTTACATCTAGTCTCTTGGACTCCTCCTCAGGCATACATTAAAAGGAAGAGACAAAAATCATGTCAAGAGGCTCGACCAAACTAAAACTGGTCTATTCAGAGTAGGGTGAGGAAGAAGTGGGATCTTCAGTCAAAAGGGAAATCACCAGAGAAGTACAGAGCAGTGGGGGTTCCAGGCCTGAAGACCCTGAGACAAAGGCATCCTGCAACCTTCAGGAATTTGAATTTCTATGGGGAGAGCAGACTTCAAACAGGCACTGACTACCAGAATGGAGAGGAAAGTAGCTAGGGAAGTCAAGTACTTTCAGGAGTGGGAACTGCTGCTGCTCAGGGAAAAAGGACTTGAATCGCAGAGGACAAAGGAAGGGTTTGTCCCAGGGAAGGTATGGGAGAGGAAGGAGGTCCTCACTGAGAAGTATAGAGCTGAGCTAGCTGGGTGTCAGTTCGCGGTTTGTGTGTGTGTGTGTGTGTGTGTGTGTGTGTGTGTGTGTGTGTGTGTGTACACGTGCAAATGTTCTGACATTTTTACACATAGATAACTTGGAGAAATATTTCTGATGAGAAGTCAGGCTTACAGCATGATGAGACTGGAGCAAGCTGTGGGGTGGGGGCAGTATCGAGCAGGAGCTTTCCGTAGGGAAGGGGGAGTCAGGATAAGAGTCTGGACAAAGACCTGCTGGGTTTTCGATCAGAACTGTGGTGTTGAGTTGAAGTTCAGGTGCTATCCAAACGCCCCGTGCTTCTACATCATCATCTCCATGCTTCCAGTAAGCAGGGCTTACCATGTGCACAGTGTCCAGCCAAAGGGATACGAACAGAACCGAGAGGAAATTGCACTCCAGTCTGCCTGTCATCTGTCTGATCCTCCGGGATATTCATGGAGACATGCGAGTCTTCCCTGTCTAAGCAGTAAAGTCCTGATTGTTTCTCAGCAGGAAGTTTCCCGTCTTCACTGGCTGCGAGGGCAACTCAACTCTACAACGAGGAGAGAGAGATGGCTTCCCGTTCTCACCCAGCTCCCTCGATACCCCTAATAAATCTCACTGCTCCCCAGCTGCCGCGAATGATTCTCATGTGCTGACAGGTTATACGGTTCAAAGACAGGACACTGGCAGGCGTTCCAGTCTGTATGGTGGGGTGGTGACATGATGTGGATGTTAAGGGACAGGGTCAGGAGTGTACCTGCCCACCCTTCCCAGACCTCTCCCTTCTGCCCTGCTGACGTGATGTGTCTTCATCTTAGGCAAGTCATGTCAACTGTGAAAACCCACGCTTCTTCGGAGGAAGGGTCAATAGACCCAGAATTGCCTATCTTTTTTTTTTTTTTTGTCATAAAGGACAACATTTTATTGGAGCTGGCTTACAGGTTCGAAGAGTCAGTCCATTATGTCCAGAGGCATAACAGCATCCCAGCAGGCACGGTGCTGGAGGAGCTGAGAGTTCTACATCCTGTTCTGAAAGCAAAGAGGAGAAGACTGGCATCCACCCACAATGACATACTTTCTTGAACAAGGCCACACCTACTCCAGCAAGACCACACCTCCTAATGGTGCCACTCCTTGGGCCAAATAAGTTTTTTTTGAACTGTTATTTTTTTAATTAATTAATTATTTATTTATTATATGTTGCTGTCTTCAGACACACCAGAAGAGGGCATCAGATCTCATTACGGATGTTTGTGAGCCACCATGTGGTTGCTGGGATTTGAACTCAGGACCTTCAGAAGAACAGTCAGTGCTCTTACCCGCTCACTGCTTAGCCTTCTCACCAGCCCCTTTTTTTTGGCTTTTTGGTTTTTCAAGACAGGGTTTCTCTGTATAGCCCTGGCTGTCCTGGAACTCACTCTGTAGACCAGGCTGACCTCGAACTCAGAAATCCGCCTGCCTCTGCCTCCCAAGTGCTGGGATTAAAGGTGTGCACCACCACCGCCTGGCTAAGAACTGCCTATCTTACAGGACTGTGGGGAAGAATAACATATCCCAAAGGAAGCTCCTCACATAGTGGCAGGCACACAAAACACTCCGAATGGCAACAACAGTGCTTCCTCCAGGCCATGAGCAGTCTAAGGTCTAGTAACTACTTGAATATTCACAGTAAATCCAGCCTCCATTACTAACATCACACCCCACCAAGTGATACCGGCCAACGCTGCTCCTACACCTGAATCCTGCACTCCTACCTCCAGGACTCAGTGAAGCATCCCAGCCAGCAGGACCAGAAGGAGTCCTCGAAGCTCAAGGATCTCAGTGGCAGTAGGTAAAATTCTGGCTCCTGCACGGGCCAGGCCAGGCCAGGATCTCTGCCTTCTGCTCATGAAGGTGGTCTTGCTGATTCCATCCCTAGCTTCCCTGTCTCCCTGTCTCCAGCTTACCAAACAGGAATCACAACAGTCTCCTTGCGCCAAGGTCGAATGAGTAAAGCTGGGAATTCACATTCTGGAGCAAATGGCGAGTACCAGGGGCAGGCTGTTCACAGCTGTGACACGCCTCAGACGCCTTGTCACCATGCTTGTCTTCAGGCCACAAAGCGCCCCTGTGACAGACAGACCTCCTTAGACAGCATCTACACAGACAAGGGAGCTGTATGCACAGGAAGGCATCCGCACAGCGCGACACTGTAAAGCAGGCAGCTGTGCTGCCTCCCCAGGAGGTCTTATTCCACAAGCTGTTTTGATTTACGGGTGCTTTCTGGGCATCTTATATCCCTTCCTCGGGAGAGAGATAACTATCAGTTGGCAAGGACTCTGTCAAGTTGACCTCTCATTCTCATTGTGCCGGAGCCCATACATATTCAAAGTCAAAGTACAAAGTCAAGGTAGGTGTGTTAAAATGAGGTAACCAGAAATATAAAAAAAAAAAAAAAAGAGAGAGAGAGAGAGAGATGGGGATGGTGGCATGCGCCTTTCATTGAGTTCAACACAAGCCTGGTCTACAGAAAGTTCTAGGACACCCAGGGCTAAACAGAGAAACCTTATGTCAAAAAAAAAAAAACTAATTAATTAATTAAAAAGTTGCTTGTAGCAAAGAGTGGGAAGCACAGATTTTGTTAAAGGCCGGTGGTAGCTGTCTTTATAAACTTCAAATAGTCCATGCCAAGGGCTTTGTTCTCTCTGCTATGGCATACCAAACCCTATCAAGAAGATTCAGTCATCCCTGTGTCTATAGCAGGACCGAGGAGCCGGATCAACGTTCAAAAGCCAAGTTTGTATCAAAGCTGAAGTCAGAGCCCAGGCCTGTCTGAACCCCCAGTACGAGCAGGTACCCCCTTCTGCTGTCTGGTCAAGGCCGGTGTTTCATATGGTCCTAAACTAAAGTGAGTTTGCATTTTAAATAGTAAAAAAAATTATATCATATGCAATTAGATGAAGTTATTTTTATTGTGCATAAACTTCTATTAGGACACAGCCCCGATTGTTCATTTATGCCTTCATGCTCTGGGAGACAAACTAGGATGTCTGCAGGAGAGACGCCATGTTCCTCAGAGCCTAGAACATGTGCTCCCAAATTTTTGACACAAGAGTTTATGCCCCTTGCTGTATGTCATGCGGACCCTTACAGACAGACAAACAGGAGGTCCTCACAAGCTATTCTTACTTCCATTTCCACAAAATGGGTATTTCTAAGGAGGCACACATGCCCGCCACAGTAGGCCCTGGTGTGGGGACTTGGACTTCTGTTCACAACATGCTCGACCATCTCTAATTTCTGCTGTCACTGGCTCCCCAGGGGATTCTGAAGGCATTGCTGAGGAAAGCCACCAGCCTGTAGAGAAGGTACAGCAGGCCGGAGCAAGTCTAGACGCAAACACCGCAGAGGGATTTAGAGCAAGGAGCCAGCTTAGCTCCATGAATTCCTTTGTCCCCTTATTCACGCTTTCCTGCCACATCTTGTTCAGCTGTGGACATGCCCGGGCCCCAGGCAGAGACAGGCAAGCTGGAGATGTTGAAAGCACAGGACCTCTGGGCTCTGGGTCGTCAATCCAGCCCCACCTCAGCAGATCTCTCCTCACTATGGTCCTCAGTCTCCCAGTATGGAAAGTGACAGGTTGGCTCAGGTATTCTGACAGGCAAACCTGCTCAGAGCTGGCCTTCTACAAATAAATATATACTATGTTGATATGGAATACATCAGGCCCCTCTACTGCCTGTCTTCAGGGTGAGTCCAAAAAAACAGTCTCCATCCTTTGTGGCATTCCTTCATCTAGTAAGGGCTTTTAAGGACCCGTGTGGGTCCAGCTCTATGGAGATCTAAAGTGATACTCTCATAAGGGTGGCCTTCCTCAACTGTTTCAGGTGCCACACAATGACCCCAGGCGAGTCAGGTTCCAAGCAGAGGCTAAGGACCCAGTACAGATCCCACAGGCCCCGTGTGCCTTCATTCCCATGTTTTCATTAAAGCCACAAAGTACACACCTGTGGTTGAGCAGTCTAGGCCCATTTTACAGATAAGAAAACTGAGACTCTGAAAAAAAAATCACCTGGAGGTCAAATGGCTGTTGAGAGTGGAACTAGACTCTCAGTGCTAGTTTCATTGGCTTTAAACATCTTCCCTGGTGAGCTGTGTCTTCTAGCATAATTGCCACCAGGTACCTGTGTGGGTACAGGACAGAGACATTACATTTTCTTCATAGAAGCCATTCCACAGCAGTAGAAAGAACACTGAGCCCGCCATGAAAACGTTCTTCTAGAACCAACACTGTCTAGAAGCCAACGCATCCCCAAGTGGTTGGTTGGTTTGCTTGTTGAGTCTCGGTTTCCCTAGTGTCAAACCACAGTGAGGGTCTGGTATGATGATAAGGACGGCCAGTGCTTACAGTCATGCCCAGCTGCAGCTCGGCATGACTTCTGCATCCAAGCACAGCACTGAATTGCAAAGCTCAAAGCAGAAGGCATTATTGCCAGGACCATAAAAATACAGAGAAGCCCAAACAGAACCCGGTAGTTGTTCCAAATGGATCCAAACCACCAAGCTAAATTTTAGGAAAAGATGAAGACGAGGGATGCATGTGGTGGTCCCTTTCTCATCCAATCTTCATATTTGTCAAATTCTGTGTAGGCTTTGATTACATTTGAATCTTCAGAGAAGCTTGGGGCAGGGCCATCAAAGCTTGAGGCTGATTGTAGCGGAAAGACAAGATCCAGGCCTTAAGGACGGGAAGGATTTAGACAACATTACAGGTAGTGATTCAAAGAAACACTAAAAGACCTTTTAGGGACACTGGTGAGGTCACCAGTTAGTGTTGATGGGAGTTATTAGGAAGCTAAAGAGAGTCAGGGAGCATGGGTACCCTAAATGCTGTCAGGAAGTTTAAAATGTAATTGACCATCAGGCAGTGGTGGCACATGCCTTTGATCCCAGCACTTGGGAGGCAGAGGCAGGCAGATTTCTGAGTTCGAGGCTCTGGTCTAAGGAGTGAGTTCCAGGACAGCTAGGGCTACACAGAGAAACCCTGTCTCAAAAAATGAAAGAAAGAAAGAAAGAAAGAGAGAGAGAGAGAGAGAGAGAGAGGGAGGGAGGGAGAGAGGGAGGGAGGGAGGGAGGGAGGGAGGGAGGGAGGAAAAAGAAAAGAAAGGAAAAGAAAAGAATAAAGAAAAATGTAATTGACCAAACAGATCTGTAACCCGTAACCCCAGCACTTGGGAGAGACAAAAGCAGATCAGGATTTCAATGCCAGCCTTAGCTATGAAGTAAGTTCAAGGCCAACAAGAGCTGTAAGAAATTATAATTTTTTTTAAACCAAGACAAATAAAGTAAAATGTAAGCCGACATCCTAATAGCAACTCAAGTCTCTATTTTTGAGTACTACTACTAAAACAAGGCTTTCTTGTAGAGATATTTGACCCTACCAGGACTCTATAAACAAGTATATAGATGATCTGGAACATTTTGTAATGCCAGAAAATAAGGAAGTAATTTTTCAAGTCCTCAAAATTATCGTCATTGTGACATCATGGTATATATTTTATTTTATGGTTCTTGGCTCACAACTCCCTCATTAAGTGTGGGTATAGAAACTAGGGTTTTTCTTTCCAAATAGGAGGGGGGAAAAGCCCTAATCTGCCCCACCTTCTTGTCTCAGAGCTGTGTACAGAGAAGTGATCTGACTCACTGTGTCTGACAGTAGGCCAGAAGAGCCTGATCTAGAGTCTAGGTGCATGGAACAAACGCAGCGTGGGGCCACGGAGACCACACAGGCAGGGCTGACCTCTCCACCCAGGCTCCCACAGCCCGTGTGTCCAATCACATCTCTCCATGCTTCCATCATAGGTACTCAGCGGTGGAGCCACCAAGACTCGAAAGCACCGGGTTAGGAAGCTTGGAGGTAGCTAAACCTGAGGAAGATCCTGGAGGGTTGTAGACCCACAGATGGAAGCACCCTGTCCTGTCCCCCATACCTCTCCCAAAACCTCTCTTTATCTGCCATGGAGTCTGACAGGCTCCAGGAAGAATAGTTAGGACTCAACTGGACTGGCAGATGCTCAGATGATGTCTGCTGTGGGCTTCATGATTTACCTGTTGGTGAGGGGATACTCCACAAATTAGGGGTCACCCAAGTGATGTGTGTTGTGAGCCGATAGTAGGAGAAACTCAGTTGTTGTTGGTTTTTTTTTTCCTCTACATTCTCATTATTGTCAAAACAAGGGAAGCCCAAGAAACTGTCAAGGCTGAGGAGGCTTGACAAGTAAATGTAACATGGCCTCCTGGATGGGAGACTCATATAAAATGACAGAAAACTTGATTCTAGAAAAATAACATGCAGTTCTTTGATAGTTTAACACTAGCCTTTGCTGGAAGAAATACATTTTACAGCCTTTTTCCAGGGCAGAAATCCAGTTATGTGTGCTTTGCTTTCAATTGTGTATGTGTGACAATTACTAACAGATGGGACCCATGGACAGAAAAGGACATTGGGAAAAACCGAGGCAATCTGAATAAACTATGGATTTTATCACCTCGTGATGCATCAACATGGATTCGTTGACTTTGACACATATAGCATGCTAATGTAAGAGGTTAGTAATGGAACACTGTGTTCATGAGGGGACACATGAGAACTTGGTGTACTGTCTGCTTAAAATCTCCTTTAATCTAAAATTGCTCTAAAATGTAAAGCCAACTGAAGTAAAAGTACACTTTTAAAAAATTACTTCGTGGCCATCGACCATCAACAGACACTTTGTTAGAAAATCTGGGTGAGGCTCCCACCACAGAACTTGCCTCCTAAGAGCCAGAGATGCCTTTGACTTAAAAAAATGGTAAAGCCAGCTTGCATGGGCCTTAGGGACTTGCTCACAGTGAGGCTGTGGGCAGGATCACTCTGTCCTTCAGTCCATCCTTGAGCCTGGTGTGGAACTACCTAACTCATGGCTCCATCTGCCTAAATGAAGTGTCCCCAATCAAACACCCCAACTCTGAAACCCTCTAAAATCTGAAGGGTTTGGATGCTGCAGTGAAACCATTTGTGGAAATTTCCACACCTGCCCTCTCATGAATGCCTTGCAGTTAAAAATAGTGAGTAAGATCCCCTTTGGGTTGTGTATATAACATGTATATGGCACATAGATAAAATTTTGTGATTCATTTTGAGCCCCATTCCTACAATCACTTCTCATATACTATTATACAAGAATACACAAGCCAGGCAGTGGTGGCACATGCCTTTAATCCCAACACTTGAGAGGCAAAGACAGGAGGATTTCTGAGTTCGAGGCCAGCCTGGTCTACAGAGTGAGTTCCAAGGCTAGACAGAGAAACCCTGTCTCAAAAAAAAAAAAAAAAAAAAAAAAAAAAAAAAAAGAACAAAACAAAACATATAAACCCCAAAAGGGGAGGTGGGGAGAGCAGATGAAGATAAATCTACTCAGAGGTAGAGAAGCAGAGGACTTACTCTCACAGAAGAGAAGTCTCATGGGCTGTTGGCAGGTCTGGCTAAGACCCCTGTGGGCTTGGAGAGTTGTCCTCATGCAGGCTCTACATTATGACCAATGTATCTAAATGCAGCCATGGTCGGGGCTCTGAGATAAACCAGTGGTTAAGAGCCCACACTGCTCTCACAATGGACCCAAGTTTGGTTTCCAGCACCCATGTCGGGTAACTCACAACCACATGCAACTCCAACTCCAGGGCATCTGACACCTCTGGCCTTCATAGGGTCTTCATCTGCACTCACATGCATGTACCCATAAAGACACAAACACAAATTTAGTCCACACAGTCCCCAGTCCCCATGGCATAGTTCTAATACAGCACTGTTAAAGAACAGAGTCCACCCCTTATGACACATGCTGCTGCTGCTGGAGATGACAGGAAACCCGAGTATCCCCTCCTCCGCCTCAAGTGCTGTGATAAAGTGCTAAGACAGACTTTCCCTCCCTCTTTCTGCACTTCCCACCAGCCTTCTTGAGATTCCATAAATCACCAAGGTTCTATATAAACCCTGTTTAAAGGCCCCACAGAAAACCATTATCAAGTAAGACAAATGTGGGATTGGGAGGGTGAGGGGTAGTGGTGGTGGTGGTGGAAGAGACGTGCCTTAGGAGCTACTGTAGGTATGATTCAAACGGATATAAAGTGCCAGGCTGATACCAACTAGACTTTGATTTCCTGCAGCTGCCTTCTTACCATCTTTAGGATTGAACAGTGGAGGAGAGGTAGACAAGGGGTGAAGTTGGGATTGGTCAAATGGATAAAGGTTGATGAATGAAGCAGCCAGATGGCCAGTATGTAAAACTTGGAATCATGGTCGCACCTTCTCTTTCCCTCTAGGGACCCAAGAGAGGATTGTAAATCACAGCAGAGTCTGTTTTCCAGGACAGGGAAGAGCACTCATGGCTGTGTGACCACTTCCGCCTCAGAGAACACGGGGAGCAGAGCCACCCAATCAGATGTGCAGGTACCTGTCCACAATATGTATGAGGGCCAATGCATTATTCATTGATGGCGTCTGTTTAGGCAATTACTGTGATCCTATCATGTTCAATGCCTTACATGAGCCTGTTAAACCCATGGAATGCAGGCCCTGTGGGCATGGGCATGGGGAAAGTGACATCACTAGCTCAGACTATGTAACCGAACAACACTCATAAAAAACCAACAACCATATATCTCTTTCTTTGCTGTACATTTTATTAAGCGTGCTACACATCAGCTTTAATTCTCAGAGGAGAGCCTGAAAACGAAGATGGTTCTGATTTCCATTTTACTCCAGAGAGACTGAGGATGGGAGAAGTTAAATATCTTCTCAGAGTCATGTGGCTAGGGAAAACCAGATTCAGGAAAGCCCAGGGAGTCTAGCTCGAACCTGATCTATAAACAACTGTCTTATCAACTGTCTTCTTTGTGTGTGTGTGTGTATGTGTGTGTGTGTGTGTGTGTGTGTGTGTGTGTAGCAGTACATCATGTGTATGTGTGTGTGTGCACTTGCATTCATGTGAGTATGACACACATGTGCAGGTCAGAAGACAACCTCAGGTGCCAGTCCTCACTTCCTTCCTTGTTGGAGACAAGGCTTGCTCGTTGTTTTCCCACTGTATATGTCAGGGTAGCTGGGCTGTGAGCTTCCAGGGATTCTCCTATAGGCTCAGACAGTTGAACACTTTCCCCAGCTGGTAGCACTGTATGGAGAGGTGAGGGGGAGGGTCAGTCTTGCAGGTAGGCCTCAATTCCAGTTCAAGGGATTCCAAAGAATAATATGCATATTCTTTGACAATTCATACACGTATATTATGCAATGTATCTTCATATCTACCCCCAGTAATCCCACTCCATCCTGAACCCCAATGTCTCCCTCCCCATTTCATGTTTTTGTTTTTTGCTAACACACTGAGTCCAGTTAATCCTTCTCACGTATCTGACTCTTTACGTGAGTTCTCAGATTTGAACTCAGGTCCTCACACCTTCACAGCAAATGCATTTACCAAATAAGCCAGCCGTCCAGCCCCCTTGGCTGTCTTTGGGTTGTTCTGGCAGCTGAGGTGGTACTCCTTGCTCATGCTTACCACAGAATGAGAGATCTTCAGCTGAACTCTGAGTTGTTCTCAAGCACTCTGTGCCTCCATTACGACTCTGCACACCCCTGGGACTGTCATATGGAGAAGCCAGTACTGACTCAGCATTGTGCATCTCCTTAAGTCCCTGTGGGATGGAGGGTTAGTTAAGGCAGGCTTTCTATCCTCATTCAGCCTGTGAGAGATCTGAGCCTAGTAGGAGTGAAGAAGGTTGTTACTGAAAGAATTTAGCTAAGGCTAGAACTCATGTCATCAACTGCAAGCACCAAGCAGAGAGTGAACTACAAGTAGGGCAAAGCTTTAAAAACCTCAAAGCCCAGCCCCAGTGATGTACTTGTTGAAATAAGGATGAACCTTTCCATAACTTCCTCTCCAGACAGTGCTTCCAAGTGGGACCAAGTGTTCAAGTGCCCGAGCCTGTGAGGGACCTTTCTCATTAAATCTCCACAGGCTCCAAGGTGAATTTTTGAGATGGTACATCAATTCTCAGCAGCAACTACCTTACATGACCACAGGCAGGTTGTCTATTCCTACTCCCTATTTCCTGACTACACACTGAGGCTCACCTATAAGGAGACCTATCCCCCAGTATTGGGTGAAGATTAAATGAGAAAAGCTGAGTTTCTCTGTAAATTCTAAGAAAACAGAGAGAGAGATCATTATTTTTCATTCACTAATCATCTTTATCCCTGGCTGGCTATTCTTTATAAAGTTGGTACCAGATTTTTTTCATTAAATTATCTTATTGGAAGAGATAAAGGGGATGAAAGATGACATGTATACATGTTTGCACATGCATGCATGCACACATACAGAGATACATATAGACACAGATACTCAGACACACACACACACACACACACACACACACACACACACAATCTGTTGACATTAGAAAGTAGACTTAGAGCAATGGTCCTGAAGTCAACACCAGCATTGAAAGAGAAGTGTCAAGTTTTCAACCTTTGTACCACATTACAAAAGGGCATTGGCCCTGACTCATAGGTAACACAAATATTTTGCACTCCAATGTATTTCTTTGTTCAATATATTTTCCCTGTTTCCTCCAAACCCTCTTCCCACACATCAATCATAGCTACTTTTGAGTATTGACCCTCAAACTTAGAATGTGATTTTTAAAAACATCTCTTAGGCACTTTTTAAAAACCTGTGGGCCCCACATCTAGAGATCCTGAGTCGATTTTGATCTCACAAATCTGTACCACACGCACACTTTCTGAGAGACTTACTTACATGTTCTTTGCAATCCCTTCTGGTCTTAAAGAGAAACCCATTTTTTTTTTTTTCAGAGCTGAGAACCAAACCCAGGGCCTTGTGCTTGCTAGGCAATCGCTCTACCACTGAGCTAAATCCTCAACCCCTGAGAAGCCCATTTCTTGCAAACTGCTTTAGTTTGGTTAAGGCTGTGTACTGTCAGTACCCAACACTCAGTAAATATAGTGCTAAAAAGCAAGAACTCTGAGGTAGGACTGAAACCCACCTTCTAACCACTGTAGTGGTTCCCAGCATTGTTTCGGAATTTCAATCCGCTATGTAGTTTGTAACTCTTCATAAGAATCAAACTCTAGGGGCTGGCGAGATGGCTCAGTGGGTAAGAGCACTGACTGCTCTTCCGAAGGTCCTGAGTTCGGATCCCAGCAACCACATGGTGGCTCACAACCACCCACAATGAGATCGGACTCCCTCTTCTGGTGCGTCTGACGACAGCTGCAGAAAATTACACCAGAGCGAGAGGGGCCGAAGGGAAGGGAGCCTGAGCAGAGATCAACAGCAACCACACACATGATCGAACACAGTCATCTGTACAGCTACAGTGTACTCATACACATAAAAATGAAATAGAATAATTCTTTAAAAAAAAAAAAAAGAATCAAACTCTAGAAGCATTATCTTTCCCAGATCTCTTTTCTAGACCTACCAGACTAAATGGCTCTTCCCGCTTACAGACCACACCAACACTCATCTATTTACGGACTTTACTGTTAGCCTTTCCCCACAAGAGGTCAGTTTTCTCCTTTTTCCAGAGCATAGGCTGTGTCACCTCTGTCAGACACTTTTCACTATCTATCTGTTCTGGATCATGGGTCATCACAAAATCAGCAGAGGATAGCATAATGGAGGTGGGCAGCTGTGTGTGATGGGAGAGGAAAGGTGGACACTCACGAATCTGAGTATCCTAGGATGGGGCCATGTATAGCCATGACGCTGATCTTCAGTGAGTAGGAATTTTGATATTGACCTAGAGTACTTGGAGAAATCATTACAAGAACTGGGCACCATTCATGCTATTTCAATGTTGTAGAAGATGTTTAGTTTTTTTTTCTTCCTTCTTTCCTTCCTTCCTTTCTTCCTTCTCTTTCTTTCTTTCTTTCTTTCTTTCTTTTTCTTTCTTTCTTTCTTTCTTTTTTTAAAGATGTTTAGTTGTTTATACTGATGTTGACATCTTCGGCTGGCCTCATGCTAAGTCATCTTTGCTGATGCAGCAGATTGTTGTAAATTATATTACCCTTCCCAGATATCTGGTTAGCTTCTTGTCAGAGAGCCATGCTTAGCCACATTGTGGAAGTCCCAACCATGTTCGAAGGGTGAGCAGCAGTGATCTAAGATTCAGTTGTGTGTCTCCTGCTGACAACAGGGACTGAAGACAATGGTAACAGCAAAACAGTCATCTAACTATACAGACACAGAATGTGGGCAACAGATATTTGGAAAGTGTTACTCAGATGTAATCTGCCCTTTCCTGGCTTATGTTCAGATGCCTACATGGCCACTTATGTTTCATCAATGAAAAAAAAAAGACTATTTATTCTCAACTATGTTAGCTTAGTAGTGTGTGTGTGTGTGTGTGTGTGTGTGTGTGTGAGTGTGTCCTCTTTAGGAGTCAGTTTGATGTCTATGAAGTAAAGGGAACAACAATAATAATAATATCAAACAGGGGCCTGGCAAGATGGTTCAGCAGGTAAGAGCACTGACTGCTCTTCCGAAGGCCCTGAGTTCAAATCCCAACAACCACGTGGTGGCTCACAACCATCTGTAATGAGATCTGACACCCTCTTCTGGTGCATCTGAAGTCAGCTATAGTGTACTTATGTATAATAATAAATACATCTTTGGGCTGAAGTAAGCAGGGACTGAGCGAGCGAGGCTGACCAGAGTGAGCAGAAGTCCTAAAAATTCAGTTCCCCCAACAACCACATGAAGATTCACAACCATCTTACAGTTACAGTGTACTCACATACATTAAATAAATAAATAAATCTTTAAAAAATAATATCAAACATCAATGCTTATGGGTCAAGCTCAGTACTATTTAAAACTATTAACTAGTTAATTAATTTGATTTACATTCTGAGTGCAGTTTCTCCTCCCTCCCCTTCTCCCAGTCCTTCCTTCCCCCATCTCTCTCCTGCCCCAACATTCATCCACTCCTCCTACATTTCTTTTCAGATAAGAAATGGTCTCTCATAGATGTCAACCAGCCCTAGCATATTAAGTCACAGCAAAACTAGGCGCATTTTCTCCAATTAATTCTAGACAAGGCAGCCCAGTAGGAGGAAAGGGTCCCAAGGCAGGCGGCAGAGTCAGAGACAGCCCCTTCGCCCACTGCTAGGAGTCCCACATGAAGACCAACCTACACAACTGTAACATATGTGCAGAGGGCCTAGGCCAGTCCTATGCAGGTTCCCTGGTTGGCACTTCAGTCTCTGTGAGCCCTATGGGCCGAGGTTAGTTGATTCTATATTTTCTTTCTTTTTCTTTTTTTTTTTTTAATATTTTATTTATTTATATATATGAGTACACTGTAGCTGTCTTCAGACACACCAGAAAAGGGCATCAGATCCCATTACAGATGGTTGTGAGCCACCATGTGGTTGCTGGGAATTGAACTCAGGACCTCTAGAAGAGCTCTTAACTGCTGAGTCATCTCTCCATCCCCTATAGGTTTTCTTGTGGTGTCCTTGACTCCTCTGGCTCCTACAATCCTCCCTCCCCTTCTCCCCTTCTTCTGCAGGATTCCTCAAGCTCTATCTAATGTTTGGCTCTCTGCATCTGTTTCCAGTTGCTGGGTGAAGCCTTCCTGATGAGTTATGCTAGGTTTCTGTCTGCAATGGTAGCAGAATATCAGCAATGTCAGGGGTGGGCTCCCTGTTGGCTTGATAATGTGTGTATGTGGGGGGGGGCAGGGGGGACTCAGTTTGAAGTCTGTGAAATAAAAGGAAGAATAACAATATAATGATAAAAATGTCAAATATTAATGAATGCTTTTAAGTAAAGCACAGAACTTTTAAAAATCATCTCACTTATCTTTATAAAAAGCAACTTAGATAAGATTTTTTTCTTTTTTTTTTTTCTTTTTCTTTTGGTTTTTATTGAGACAGGGTTTCTCTGTATAGCCCTGGCTGTCCTGGAACTCACTCTGTAGACCAGAGTGAGCCAGTCTACTGGCTGGCCTTGAACTCAGAAATCCGCCTGCCTCAGCCTCCCAAGTGCTGGGATTAAAGGCGTGTGCCACCACCACCCAGCTTAGATGAGGATTATTATTAAACTATAATTCAGGGAATAGACATGGATAGGTTAGGACACTTGCCCAAGGATACTACAATAATTTAACTGTAGTATCTGAACATAATTTAAGATGCTGAGAATTATGGATGGAAAGTGAATGACTGACATGGCAGTCCCCTCTTTTGACATCTGCAATTCACCAGGGATCTTTGAGACCTTATCTAACCTTGACTATGCCAAGATTCTGTGATACTCCCATGAAGTCACAGTGTGGCCACTTGTCCTCCATTTTCAAAGCAAGATCCATTTTCACCACTGCCCTGGTCTTGTAGGGTGAAGAAAACCATGTACGCTATGCTCTGAATGCCTCAGAGGAAGGCCCTAGAGAAATGGAGGGGCTGCCTAGTACCCCATGGAGGCTGTGCTTCCCTGCGAAGGCAGAGGCCCACTCCAGTTACATTCCTCTCCAAAGCTGCATCTTGCTGTGCGAGAAATGTGCAGCCAAAGCAGAAAGCCTTCCCAGTCTTGCCAGGAGTGTGACAATCACCTACCTAAGAATTGGGGACGGCTGGGGCTGGAGGCAGTGTGTTTCATTAGTTTCGGTTTATAGGCCTAAAGAATTCTGGTCACTTTATCCCCTTAACCCTCACAGCAGGTTCTGAGGAAGAAGCAAGGGACAAGAACAGCCCCAGGATGGATGTCTGCCACTTCCATAGTACAGTCTAAACACTATATAAACACATTATAAACAGGACACACATCCTTCTCATGTCCTATGCCTAGTTAGATCCTTCCATGCCAGCTCCCTGTTCTGCCAGTCCAGGAACCAAGGTGTGAGGGACCATTTGTGCTGGCTCTTGGGCTCTCCCTATGCCCCCCAAGTCAATCTTCTGAGAATGAAATAGATTCAAGTCCTACTGACCCAAGAAGGTGCTGGGTCAATTTCAATTCCAAGAGGAATTGAAATGTCAAACCAAGGAAGGTTCTGGGCATTAATAGGCCCGCATCCTCCATTTTGCCTATAGCAGCCCTGAACTCTCCTGACCTCTGGCCCTGCATTTAACCATAGAAAAACCTTAGGGTGGAGGCCCTGTCATCATTGTCTTGTCCAGCACTACATCTCCATTTAAAAATAATAGAGCTAAGTTGAGCAGTGGTGGCACATGCCTTTTATCCCAGCACTTGGAAGGCAGAGGCAAGCGGATTTCTGAGTTCGAGGCCAGCCTGGTCTACAGAGTGAGTTCCAGGACAGCCAGGACTACACAGAGAAACCCTGTCTCAAAAAACAAACAAAAAGAGGTAGAGCTAATCACTGGGCGTGATGGCACATAGCTTTCATCTCAGCACTAGGGAGGCAGAGGCCAGCAAATCTCTGAGTTTGAGGCCAGCCTGGTCTACACAGAGAGCTACAGGCTAACCATGGTTACACAGTTAGAGCCTGTCTCAAAATAAATAAATTAATTGAATGAATGAATGAATGAATGAATGAATGAATGAATGAAAGGCTAGAGCTGAAGCTGGCAAGACTGTTCAGTGGTAAAAGTGCTTGCTATGTGCCTGCTGATCTGAGTTTAATGCTAGAGTTCGCATAGTGGAAAGAGAAAACTGAGTCCCAAGACTTATCTCTGACCTCCACATGCATCATGCAGCATGAACACACAGACAGACACACAGACAAACACACTCTGACCCCAGGGGCCAGGTGGCCTATGATCCTGAGGACAGCAATATATTCTATGATAGAACTATCTTGCACGGCTTCAGGAAGAGCTGCATAATCTGTTCTCATCCTGCATGTTACGGGATGGGCTAACTTCTCTTAAATTGTCTCTCTGGCAGTGGTTGTGCATGTCTTTAATCCCAGCACCTGGGAGGCAGAGACAGAAGTATCTCTGAGTTCAAGGTCAGCCTGGTCTACAGAGCAAGTTCTAGGGCAGTCAGGGCTACACAGAAAGACCCTGTCTCAAAAGAAACAAAAGTTATGTCCCTCTATCTACCTTGCAGCCACATACAAGTCTCTTCTTCTCCCCATGACTCAATGACCTATGGCTAGGGCGTGCAGAGGAAACAGTGCTACCAGACACTCTGCTTTGATGCCCAGCAGTCCTAGAAAGGTGGCATGGCTACCCTGTGTTTGTGGGGGTCTGAAAACATCATATGGCTTCTCCATGTCTCCCATTGCAGAGTTCATAGAGATCTTCTTACATTGTGTCATCTTTCACAGAGTAGAGTTGAAGCATGAGACACGTCTGAGAATTTTTAGGAATCTTAACATGATTCGAATAAATGTGTGTTTTCCTACAAGAAAGGGCTCCCTTCACACCACAGATCATTGCAGCCCTCTGCCCATGCTCTGACTCTACACTCTAGTGCCCTCCATTCGTGGCTCCCTACCATGCCTAGGCTTTTACACCCTTCCAGGTCTCCTATCCTTCCCTCCCAACCCAGCTCCCAGCTGATCTTGGCCTTGACTTATTGGTGCTGACTCAACAAAGAAAAGCAGACCCCTAAGGCAGCTGGACAGTGGACCAGGGCCAGAGCCTGCAGGAGTGGGCAAGAAGGCAGGCCAGAGGCGGGGAATCCATCAATCAGCTTGTCACCAAGTCTTTGCTGAGCCCCCCTGAAGACTTGGTCCCATGCCGAGTTGCACAATGGGGGTCCAAAGAAAGAGGGAAAGAGGACAGGAACCTTCATTTTGTTCTGCAGCAGTTTAAGAGCATGCGTTTGGGCTCCTTGTATTTGGAGACCACAAAGCACAGTGTTGCCTTGCCCACTGTCACACGGAGGTGGAAGTCACACATGTTGAAAGGAAAATCCAGCTCTAGTGTGCCATGTGTATAAGGGCAGTGAGAAGGCAGCACCTGAAGGGTTTTGAAGCTTCATTTCCAAGGCTTTGGGCACAAGGTCATGTTAACTGTTTATAGAGATGGGTAATTTTAAAGCTCCAAATCATTATTAGCCTCCACGTTCCTCCCTCACAAGCCTGCTGGGTATGGGGCACCGCCTTTTGAGCCAAAGCAGTTTTTTTACATGTCCCTACCACAATGAACTGCTACACTACTGAGCAAAAAGATTTACTTATTTTATGTATATGAGTGTGCTATCTGCATGTACACTGCATTTCAGAAGAGGGCATCAGATCCCATTACAGAAGGCTGTGAGCTACCATGCAGTTGCTGGGAATTGAACTCAGGATCTCTGGAAGAGCAGCCAGTGCTCTTAACTGCTGAATCATCTCTCCAGCCCGAGCAAGGGTTTTTTTTGTTTGTTTGTTTGGTTGGTTTGGTTTGGTTTGACTTTTTGAGACAAGGTTTCTCTGTATAGCCCTGGCTGTCCTGGAACTCACTCTGTAGACCAGGCTGGCCTCAAACTCAGAAATCGGTTTGCCTCTGCCTCCTAAGTGCTGGGATTAAAGGCATGTGCCACCACTGCCCGGCCCGAGCAATGCTTTTTTAAAGACTGTTTATGTGTGTGACAGTTTTGCTGGGCTGGAGAGATGGCTCAGTGGTTAAGAACACCGTCTGCTCTCCCAGTGGCTCCCAACCATCTGTAATGGGATCTGATGCCCTCTTCTGGTATGTCTGAAGACACCAACAGAGTACTCACATATATAAAATAAATAAATAAATGTATAAAAAGAAGTTTTTTTAAAAAAGGAGAGTTTTGCTTATACCTAAGGATATTACATGTGTGCAATGTATCATACATCCTATCATTGCCTTTTAATTTTATATTCTCATTAGATCCCCCAGAGTTGGAATTACAGGTCATTAGGAACCATCATGTGGGTGTTGAGAATTGAACCAGGTCCTTTGGAAGAACTGTTAATCTCCAAGCCATCTCTGAAGCCCAACAAAGTAGTTTTTAAACTTCACTTGAACACACAGAGCAGGCAAAGGGCCATAAGGGATGAGAGTAACTGGAGCTGGTGTGAGGACAGCTGCATTTGGAATCCTAAAGCCCTAGCGATTGGAAGCCTCATACCGCTTCTTACCACGTGCACAGCTGATTTTCCGTTGCTCAGTCATTCAGTTGGTTCCTGGGTTTTGCTGGCGTGGCTCCTGAGGAGAAAGAGCAGCAACCTCATAGGAACCAACCTTCCTTTGTGAGGAAACAGGGCTGTTGGTTTGCCGTGGCCTCTCTTCAGGGAAGTCGTACCTGTGCACTGAACAAAGTTAAGAGGGGGGCGAAAGAGCTAACAGCCAAGGATCCCCAGGGATCACTCACCCTTCCAAGGCCCCTAAGCCTCAACAAGGGCTCCCCCTGCTGTTCACCACCTATGCTCCTAGCTTGCCCCTGGGTTAATCAGCAGAATCCAGGTGGCAGTTTCTTACCAGTATCTCATGATAGTGGCACTTTCTCTCCATCCTGTGGTGGCCTTTTACTGTTCTATCCTCATCGCTTGCTGAGATTGGCTTCCAACCATCAAAATCCCTCACCGATACCACTCTGCACCTTGGTTTCTTTATCTATAGAGAACAAAGCTCTTCTGTTGCCCAAGCAGGTAAACAGGGAGATGAAGTTGAAGCACATAAGTCCTGGATGAAGTTCATTCTTTCCCCATTTAATGACTCTTTCTTCAAGTAAAAAATCTTAAGAGTTTTTGTTATCTATAAAATGGGGAATGAATCCAATCAGGTTCTTGAGTTTGGAGCAAAGATAAGAAAGAAGAAAAAGTGCCAGCGAAAAGGAAACTTGATGATACAAAGGCCTTACTAGCTACAATAAAACGAAGCATGGAGCTGTGGCTCCAGCCTGGTGGATGCTTAGGAAGTAAATGGGGCTGGCTAGGCATGCAGGACTCAAGGCATGAGGAGCCTGGTAAGTGTGTCTCTACAGTTACCTCAGGCTGGGAAGTTGTGGGTCTTAAAGATATGTGTCTAGCTCAAGCCCTTGGAGCACAGCCTGGATCATGCTAAGTGGATGTGTTAGGTATTTCTGAGCCTCGCTTCCAGAGCTAACTGGGACACAGGGAATGAAACATGGCAGTATACAAGCAGAACAGGATGGTGGGTTGCTCGGTGGGAGAAGGAGAGGTATAAATCACTTAAAGAGCAGGGTGTAGCGGAGTTTGCCTATAACTCAGCATTCAAGAGGGCTGAGAGGCAGGAAAATGAAAAGTCCCAGGCCTGTCTGGGTTACAAAAGGAGACCCTGTGCAATCACCTCCACCATGATCCTAACAAGTGTATATAAGTATACACATCAATTAAATGACCACAAAACAAGCCCCCAAAACTTAGAACATCAAAAAAGACTCACATATAACTCCAGTAAATCAGTAAGTACTGGCCTTAGCAAGTGGACAATTCCATGTGTGCACATGGGGTACATGGGGTACAAACTCAGCAGAAACAGTCTGTCTACACAGGTATTCCTCAGGCTACATTTCCAGAGCCAAGCACTAGCTCCACCCAGAAACAGGGATCTCCCAGCATCACTGTAACTTCTTAGCACCCATTTGGGCCAGAATTTTGCTTAGCTCTCCCACTCTGCCTTTGTCAATACTATAGCTATAAAACCCAGAGTATGATAGAGTACTTAAAATACCCCTCCTATTTCAAAGAAAAAAAAAATCCTGATGATCCTAAGAACATGGTCAGAGACATGGACACCTTGATCTGAGAAACTATTGACACATTCTTAGTCCACGGTGGTTATGTATTTTATGCTGCATTTTCACTGCAAAGGAGTGTTTTTACAATTTTTAAATTCTTTTTAGCTGGGCGGTGGTGGCGCACACCTTTAATCCCAGCACTTGGGAGGCAGAGACAGGTGGATTTCTGAGTTCGAGGCCAGCCTGGTCTACAGAGTGAGTGTGCCGAGACAGGGTTTCTCTGTATAGCCTTGACTGTCCTGGAACTCACTCTGTAGACCAAGCTGGCCTCGAACTCAGAAATCTGCCTGCCTCTGCCTCCCAAGTGCTGGGATTAAAGGTGTGTGTCCTACCACTGCCCAGCCAATTTTTAAATTCTTAAAGTGAAGTTTTTTTTTCCTTAACTAGCAGCTCTAGAAAGTACACTCAAGATCATCTTAATTGTGTATTGGTGGGGTATTTGTCTCAGACAGTCTAAGACTATTAACTCTTTGAGGTTTAATTCTTTACCTTAGTCAGCTGGGTTACATTCTGACATGGTGGAATTTAAAAACAATTTAGCACTTACTAACCTATAACTCTACATATGCTAATCGTTCTGAACATTTTGTGAGGATTCTCTAACCTCTCAGAATTCTAGAAGGCTATGTCCTTTCCTTCCTTACTCTGTAGCGCCCCCTAGTGTTCTATGATGCCTGCAGTCAACAATGACATTTTTATGCCAGTGGAGTAACCTCTCAGTGACTCAGTGGAGTAATATCTCTACGTAAGTATTTTTGTGATTAAAGATAGACTCTCAAAAGAATTTGTGTAAAATGCCTAGGTTCCAAGGTCAAAGTGCATTAGATAAAGGTATTTATTGGCAACAGTACCATGATATGCTAAGAGGGTAATCTCTAAAGCCCGTTTGCAAAAATAAATTATGGACACATTGATACACAAGCAGTAATTATTGTATCGCCCTCCTAAATTTTTAGGCATGCCTCGCCATCTAATACCAACATATGAAACAAAAAAATAAAATAAAATAAAGTGGAAAGTCACAAAGTGGGGGACAGCTCCAGGCTAGCATGGAAAAAGGTTTCTGTTCTAAGTCTTTGGGACGGCCTCCTCGCAGTGTTCAAACAGTCTCAGATTTTGCTTTTGCTTGGCATAGTTACGTTTAGAAACCAGCTCCTACGCTGGGCATGGTGGCACAGACTTTTAATACCAGCACTTAGGAGGCAGAGGCAAGCAGATCTCTGAGTTTAAGGACAGCCTGAGCAAAGAAACCCTGTCTCCTGGCTTGCTGGCTGGCCTTGTTCTTTGGCACTGCCCTGGGCTCTTTGGGTCTTTACTTTGCTCCCAGAAGCACTTTCAGAGAGATCGATGCCTATTTCCTCAGTGTTGCAGGTCCTACCTGTATCCTGGAAATACTGAAAATCATGCAGGTGCTTTCTCCTGCTGAGCTCCCTTATTGTTTTAAGGTTTATTTTATTTATTTTATGTGTATGAGTACACTGTAGTTGTACAGATGGCTGTGAGCCATCGTGTGTGGCTGTTCTCCGGCCCCACTCGCTCTGGCCCCTGCTCACTCTGGTGTAACTCACTGTAGCTGTCTTCAGATGCACCAGAAGAGGGCTCCGATCTCATTATGGGTGTTCGTGAGACACCATGTGGTTGTTGGGATCCGAACTCAAGACCTTCAGAAGAGTAAGTAGTCAGTGCTCTTACCTGCTGAGCCATCTCGCCAGCCCCCCTTCTTATTGTTAATGGTGTGTTTTTTAAGAGTGGGACCAGTTCAACTTATTTTCTACTTCTTTCTGCGTTCAACATGTCCTCATGGTCCATCACTTACATCTAATTCTTTATTCAATTTATACTTTACATAACTCAACTCACCTATCTTTAGCTTTTAAATATTTATTCTATGTATGTTATACATTAGTATGCACATAGGTAAGCACATAGGTGTCCTACTTGGCCCACTAGGTCCTCTTTCACCTGGGGGCATGCTGGGATTTAAACCCAAGGCCTTGCTCATGCCAAGCACTCCAATCACTGAGCTGCATGTCAGCCCCCATCCCCATCTTGTGATTGAGAACTTCTAACTCTACTTCCACAGTTCTAGCAATGATTACTAGAGATTACGTTTGATTTGTAATTAGACCCCTTCCCGAATATAAGAGCCTTAGAACATTTTAACATTTACCCTTCCCAAACCTATATGCTGTCATTTTAATGTATCCTGTTACCCCTCCAAAGTTATTGCTATTATTTTGAGGAAGGATCTATGTAGCCCTGGCTATCCCTGAACTCTCTATATGACAAGGCTGGCCCTGAACTCAAGATTCACCTGCATCTGCCTCCTAATCGCTGAATTAAGGATGAGTGCCACTATGCCCAGCCTATTTTTAGACTTATTGACTGGGAAAGGGAGTTTAGCTCATGTGCCATGGTGTGCATAAGGGAGGCATAGGACATCTTAGTGTAAATGTGCTAGTCTATTGTTATTGTAAACTATTTCCTATTCTAACAATGATTGGTAAGCACATTATTTTAGGCACTTTGAAAATACGACTGCATGTCTTCTATAAGCCATTAGACTTACAGACTAATTTGGACAGCACGGGCTGATTTGGACAGTCTGTGTAGGCCAGGCTATCCTAAGTAGACTAGGCTGGCCTATCTGCTCCTGCCCGAATGTGGAAATTAAAGGTGTGTATCTCTACACCCACCCGCTATTGTTTTCTTACACAGGGTCTAATATATAGCCAGTGACTGAATTTCTGATTCTTTGGCCTCCACCTCCCAATTGCTGAAATCTCATGCAGTTTAGAATATTGCTGCTTTTGTTATGTACTGTTAGTATTCAGTGTTGTCTTGTTTATAGGGTTTTGTGAATCTGTAGCTTAAATCATCATTTAACCATGTGTGGTGGTACACTTTTTTCTTTTTTTTTTCTTTTTTGGAGACAGGGTTTCTCTATATAGCCCTGGTTGTCCCAGAACTGACTCTATAGACCAGGCTGGCCTCAAACTCAGAAATCTGCCTGCCTCTGCCTTCCAAGTGCTGGGATTAAAGGCGTGCGCCACCACTGCCTGGCCTGTTGTACACATTTTAATCCCAGCATTCTCAAGGCTGAGGCAGGCAGTCCTCTGAGTTGGAGACTAGCCTAGCAAGTTCCAGGTCAGCCAGGAGATTCTCTGCCTTGGGTGGACTGTACCAGTAGGTCCCTCTGTCCTCTGGCTTTCTAGCAGGTTCATCACTACTGGTAGAATGCTGACTCAGGAGATACCAACTAGTGGGAACCATAGACTGAGCAGCTACTCAAGAAGCAGGAAGTAGATATGGCTCAAACCTCCCTCTGCTAGTGTCTGCTGCCACCTCCCCATTTACTGAACTTTGTCTGCAACTCCAGAGCTCAGGTTCGAGATTATGTTATAAATTATTTACTGTTCAAAGCATTCTACGTATATAAGCATATTATCTAACATCCCTTAACATCTATCAAATTATCTTTGGGCTGATTATATTGTATTAGAATGTTTGACTTTAAAAACTGTTGGGTAGTTGTCTTGAGTTTCATTTTAAAAAAATACATTTCCAGTTATAATTAGGACAATTTCCCAAAGTCTTCCCTGCCATTTTCCTTTTTAACACTGGCATTCTAGTCTCAACATTGCCAGTTATAAAGCTAAAACAACTCTGAAAGTTGCTCTGCATCCTGTGGCAAATAACCAAGATTTTACAGGTACTCTTGTTTGTATGCACGCACAAGTCAGCATAACTTCTAGGAGTGGTCAATTCTCTAAACTACCATATAGGAGGTATCAGGCTTCCACTTAAGAGTTGTCTCATCTAGCCTAAGACTTAATTCTTTATGGGTAAATTAGTTACGATTTGCTTTTTGCTTTTGTTTTTTGTAAATGATAAAAGTTATAATTATCAGTAAATATTTGACTTTTATGCCTCTTTCATACGCTCACATACCTACAGCCACACAAAAATTTCCCTGGCAACCCCCTCAATCAAAAAGAGATGATTGGAAAGTAAGCTCTTTTCTAAATACCTGCCTTTGCACAGATAGCACCAAAGCCTGAGAGAATCTTGTAATGAAACAAGTAAATGTCAATGGAAATGCTCAGCACAGGAAGGAGTAGGGTGCAAGTCAACCTAACAGAATTCAAAAGGCAGGAACCTAGCTTCCAGACCTATCTCCTCCACTTCCCTACTTGCGGCTTCATCCACTGGACTACCATAAAATATAAAAGCTATGAATCTTGGCTCTGGGTCCTAAGACCAAACCCAGCCCCATCATTTATAAATTACATATTATTTCTTGGGGACTGGAGAAATGGCTTAGGCATTTAAGAGCACTGGCTATTCTTCCAGAGGAAGAAGTCTGATTTTTCAGCACCACATAGTAACACAACTGTCATCCCAGTTCCAGGGCATCTAGTGTCCTCTTCAAACACCAGGCAGACAGTGATGCAGATACACATGCATAAAATACATGCAAAAAAAACAAAAAACCGCATTCTTCACACACAAATGACATACATATATATTCACACAAGTTGAACTGTTACTGCTATAGGTCTAGTAAGAGTATTGCCAAGGATGTTATCTAGGCAGAATGAGAGCACAAGTAACAGGAACCGCATAAACCTTAGGTTAAGAAAATCAGAAGGCGGGCTGGTGAGATGGCTCAGCGGGGAAGAGCACTGACTGCTCTTCGGAAGGTCATGAGTTCAAATCCCAGCAACCACATGGTGGCTCACAACCACCCGTAATGAGATCTGATGCCTTCTTCTGGTGTGTCTGAAGACAGCTACAGTGTACTTACATATAATAAATAAATAAATAAATAAATAAATAAATAAATAAATAAAGAAAGAAAAAAAAAAAGAAAATCAGAAGGCGTCGGGCGGTGGTGGCACACGCCTTTAATCCCAGCACTTGGGAGGCAGAGGCAGGTGGATTTCTGAGTTCGAGGCCAGCCTGGTCTACAGAGTGAGTTCAAGGACAGCTAGGGCTACACAGAGAAACCCTGTCTTGAAGAAAAAAAAAAAAGTCAGAAGCCTGAGTTCGAGGCCAACCTGGTCTACAGAGAGAAACCCTGTCTCCGAAAACCAAAAAAAAACCCACGAAAAACAAAAAGAAAGTCAGAAGGCAAGTTGCAAGACAGGTATGGGCCCACAAAAGGTCAGCCTTTAAGGAAAAAAATCACTGCTTTGGATTTGGAATGCTCAAAAGACCAGTTTGGCTGCTCCCAAGGAGTCCAGAAGCTTAGACATGACTGATCAAAGCACAACTGGCAAACTTGGCAGTTGACTGAATAAAGTTTCAGAAAAGCTAGCCACAAAAGTAATCCTAAACATATTAAACCCTAAATTTGTCAGAAGACCCTCATTTTGTTATTTACCTATATATTATCATTTGTATTCTACTGAGTATACACTACATTCAATTCACCTTATGAGTATTGGTATAAACTAAACATTGTACTTTCAGTTTGCTGACAGTGTAACAAGCCAAGCTACATATTGTCTAGTATGTTTTAGAACCTTAGCAACATTTTATAAAGTATATTATTTCTGAAGAACTAAAATCCTAAGCCAGGTGTTAACAGTGTGGAACTGCGCTTGTAAGGAGAGCCAGGCATTCAAGGCCAGACAGGCTCACACAGTATGTCTCAGAACAAAAACTTCTTTTGAAAGTGAAAAATACAACATCCATCAAATGTTATAATTAAGCACAAACAAGGCAAAAATTACGTAAATAACCCGTTTATTGCAGGCTAGGCGAATCTCAGACGGTAAGGGCTTCTACTGGTCTTTCAGTTCCTTCAGCCTCCTGATGGCAGACTTCACTGTGACTGCAGAGGTGGTGCTGTTAAGAGAAACCATTTCCAATGTAACTGTGAATGTTAACATACAACACCCAAGTAAATCTGTCTCACTGTTTCCTCCATTTTCTCCTGAAAAGGATGATTTTGACAGTCTCCTTCACCATCACCATGAGGCAGTGGATTATACCTAACAAGGCCAGTGCTGATGTCACACTGGCATGGTGGCATCCTTTAAAAGCCACGACTCGGGGCACTTTCACTATTCTAAGGTGCTCAAGCGTCTGATTTCTTAAATATTGAAAAGAGAGGCAGCCCCAGACTCCATGTGCTCTCCTTTGTAGACAGGATAGCAGAGGCCAATGATAACAGTTTTAAGACTACACCCCAAACCAAACAGCCAGACCACACATTGAATGCATGAATAGTTGAGTCACCTGGGCAGTGGTGGCGCACGCCTTTAATCCCAGCACTTGGGAGGCAGAGGCAGGGGGATTTCTGAGTTCGAGGCCAGTCTGGTCTACAGAGTAGTTCCAGGACAACCAGGGCTACTTAGAGAAACCCTGTATCGAAAAACATTAACAGAAAAAAAAAAAAAGTCACCTATCAGGACAGAGCACTCTTGCTATCATTCTTCCTTGTGCACACATTTACACTGTTTTTCCAAATAGCAAGATGCCAGTAAAAACTCTAAACCACATGCAACTCCTCAGCAACTAGCCACACTCAGGAGCACTGGAAGCACAAAACCACATACTGCTCAGACACCAGACTTGGGGGTGGCAGGACAGCAACTGGTTTGAGATGCTAAAGCTCTTAAGATCAAAGCAGACAATGGCAGGAGATGACTTATCTCAGCAACACCATCTGACTGTCAGGGTCACAGCACTAAAGACCCCTAAATAGTCTCAAATTTTTCTATACAATCCCAAGCCAACCAACCTCATTTAAAAAACTTTTATAGCCAGGCAGTGGTAGCGCAATTGGGAGGCGGAGGCAGGCGGATTTCTGAGTTACAGGCCAACCTGGTCTACAGAGTGAGTTCCAGAACAGCCAGGGCTACACAGAGAAACCTTGTCTCAAAAAACAAAAACCCCCAAAACTATTTTATAGAAAGAACTTGTAGTGTAAGTCAAGTTTGGCACAAACACCAATGGACTTAGATCAACCCTAATTTTCCAAAGACCCCAGGGACTGTACAATTCAAAGGACTATGAGAATCAAAGTCTAAACTTTCATTTCAAATTTTGTATAACCATAACTTTGTTTTCAGACAGGGTTTCACTGTATAGCACTGACTGAAAACTACTAACTTTTAAGAAACCCAAAAGCACATTTGTTTTGCCAATTTTAAAAAACTAAAACAAGTCCAATACGGGCCAGACCTGGAACGTGGGCTATGCAGTCCATAGACTTTCCCATACCACAAAGAAATGCACTCACTTGTAGGTCCAGGCTCCGCCGGCCACCGTTTTCATGCAGGAACCACAGTGCCAGATGCCAACGGCTCGTCTCTTCATCTTGGTCTATAAGTATTTAAGATCTTGTTATGAAATACATAAAAACATAAATCCCTGGGGCTTCCAGAGTGTAAACTATGCAAAAGCCAGCTTATCTTATCCATCAGCAGTTAATTTCTAGTAAGCCAAGCAGGGTCTTATCTACAGGTTAGACAGACGTCTTGGGGGCTGGCACTGATGCGCTAACATCGCTATCATTTCCCCTAATAGTCGTTCAGGATTCTGCCTCTCCCCTCTCCAAACTATTCACCCTTCAGTTCCTCAGTAATTCCATGTAAACAAACAATGTTCCACAAAAAAGGA
>NW_022196896.1:98689825-98691612 GCF_008632895.1 Mastomys coucha | reverse complement strand
CCCCCAACCCTCGTCATCTCACTCTGGGCCGGCGGCTTCCAAACCTTAGGTCAGGAGCAATCGTACCCTCCTCCCCAACCCGAGGCCGACTTACCTTGCCACAGAAGGAGCAAGTGTACTTGGCGTGCTGGCTGATTTCAATTTTCTTCACCATTTTCCGGAGGGAGGCACCATAACGGGTCCCGTATTTCCCGACGATCCCGACCTTCTTGGTGCGCTTAGCCTATGGGCAGAGGAAACGAACAGACCAGAGACGTTTAGCGACGGGAACCCCGTTTGTGCACGACAACACGCCGCTGAGCACAAACTCAGCTGAGGCCTAATCTCCCTCAAGCTCAACCATCAAGAAAGGCGCCCACGGAGCGCGCAAGGCTCCGGAGCCGTGCATTAACCATCGCGCTGGGCCAAGCCCCGCCGTGCCGTCTCCGGCTGCGTACGGAGTTCCGGACGCCGGGAGGATCCAGACAGCAGACAGAACGGGGGCAGCACAGACTAGCCGAGGTGGGTTGAGAGCGGGAAACGGGAGATTACGGCAGATGCAGATGGATAGCGACTTCCACCGCAGTCACGCAGAGAAACTCACCATGTCGCCGGAACCGAAGCCCAAGCCCGAAGAGGAAGAGACGCAATGCGCATGCGCGGTTTTAGACCGGCGAGCGGAAGTGGCGCAAGCATCCTCTCTAGGACGTGAACTCGGTGCTCGCTGTCTCCTGGAGGTCCGCTGAGAAATGTTGAGACGCGCAGAAGTCGTTCCCGAGCTGGAAGCTCACCCTTCTTAGCTTACACACACACCAAAGTTCTACAGAACACGTGTGGATTCTTCCTTTCCGTTCGCAAGGAAACAGGTTTTAGGTGACTTGCCTTTAAGTGTTGAAAGCATAACGTTTGTGACTGAATCCCATCACCTTCCCACTACATTCTATTTCTGAAAATCGTCAGGCCAGGTGCCAGATGCTAGCAATAGGAAAGCTTAGGATCCGCTCCCAAGCCAAGTTTCAGTTCGGCTGGGAGACAGTCATATTCGTCACAATTAAGAGTTAACGAAATGTTGCTGATAAGGAAGAGGATCTACCTGAACCCAAGACCCTAGAGCGGTGGTTCTCAAGCCCTTTCTGATCGAGCCATGCCATGCCGTTCACAAGGACTCAGTAAGACCATTAGCAAACACAGATATTTACAACTAATGACAGTAGCAAAATTAGAGTTAGGAAGTAGAAAGGAAAATAGTTTTATGGTTGGGGGCGGAGATCGCTATAACATGAAATGTATTAACAGGTCAGAGCATTAGGAACGTTGAGATCTGGAATTCTAAGAAAAATGTGTTTGGTTGGAGATGGTTCAGCAGTTAGGAGCCCTAGGGTTAGATTCTCAGCCCCACATGCAGCTCACTTTCTGAGCGCCAGACACGCAGATGGTGCCCAGTCCTTATGTGCAGGCAGTACACTACACACAAAAGAATGAAATAAAAAAAATGTTCAAAAGAAAGAAAAGTGTAATTGCGAGGCTGGGACAAGTTAACAGTCTCTCCAGTTTTGCCTTCTGTTTGGCCCCTCAGTCCTGCCTGAAACCATTCTCCAGCCCACTAGTCAGATTCCTGGTCCAAGCATTGAATCCTTGAATTCCAACACTCTAGGACTGCCAACTATTATCTTCCTCTGAGCTCTCTCCAAGGGATGAGTAAGGAAGTTCCTTTTCTCATTCAGGACAGGAAGGAAGTAAACAAATGGAGTTTTGTATTATTGTTGTTGTTTTTGGGTTTTGTTTTTTGTTTTTTTTTTTTTTTTTTT
>NW_022196896.1:98686543-98689728 GCF_008632895.1 Mastomys coucha | reverse complement strand
TTCTCTGTGTATCTCTGGCCATCTTGGAAATCACTATGAAGAACCGGTGTAGCATAAAACTTTTTAAAGTGTGTTCTACATGAAGAAATAATACTGGTAGGTGCATGGTGATGGTAAATGCCTTTGATCCCAGCACTCAGTAGGAAGAGGCAAGTGGTTCTCTGTGAGTTCAAGGCCATTCTAGTCTACAGAGTGAGTTTCTAGTACAGCCGGGACTAAACAGAAACCCTGTCTTTAAAAAAAGTTTTGCTGCCTTTTTTCATGAGCTGGCCAGAAGCAAAGCTCAGAGCTGTGGAATCAGAATGCAAGAGAGAAAGCGTGAATGTTAGTAGGCATTGCGGCATTACCTCACCATGCTCCCCGTCAGAACTTGGTTAATGAGTAGTTTCACTTCACACAGTTGAATATTAACTACTTGAAATGATTTCTTGTGTGCTTTTGTTTCTTCACAATTATATTGAAAGCAGCTTGCAGGCAGGCAAGCATTTCGTATCCTCACTTCTGTGGAGAAGTGGTTGAGTCAATCAAACCTTGAGTCCCTTCAGAAGCTGAGTACTGGGCTGAGAATCACAGGTACTCAACGGAATTAGAGTAATGACGATGGCACTGCCTGAAAGGTGGTGTGTTGTGGCAAGTATGCTTAAAGTGTATGTTCCATTTCATTTTTGTTAGTGTTGAGGTTCAGGAATCGCCACTTAAACCATACAAACACAGATCTTAGTTAAAGCAAGAATAGTTTATTGAACATACACCTTATTACTGTATGTCCAGGAATGGGAAACAGACTTGGATGCCTGATTGCGGTACTAGTCTGCTCTTGGCTTTTTATAGGAGAAACTAGGATCAAAAGTTTAAAGGGCAAGGAGGGGAGCAGTTGGATTCCTAGGCAAAGTATCAGCTCAATTTTAAACTGATTGGTCCTCAGCTGATTGGTGGTAGTGGATGGGTGGTGAACAGGAGAATTTCTGACATAACAGAGCATGAGTATTATAATCATAACTTTTTGGCTTATTAGAAGCATATTTTAGTGTCAGCCACAAAAACAACCATGAACTTCATCCGTAGGTGCAGGAAGGGCTGCCTGGTTGTCAGCTCTGACTCAAGATATTTTAGACATAACGGTTCATTTTGACCTTTGATTTGATGAGTTCTATGTAAAGCTTTGTGGAATTTCTTAAGATTAGCAAACCTCATACAGAACACTCATATAGAAAAAAATAGTTTGTGGTCAGTATGTCCTTGCTCTCAGCAAAGTCACTTCTCTGTGTCAGTGACTGGCAGGTGTGTTACAGCAACAATATGAAGTATAAAATAGCTGGCAGGCATGGAACAAAATGGCTATTACCTATTCTAAGGGGAGTGTCAGAGCATAACAATTATGATCATTTGTAGTAGGAACAGTTTTAATCCACATTTATAACATAACAATCTCATGTGTTGTTTAGGAACACAGGCTCTGTAATTGGAGAATTAGGGCTTTTATCCGTTACCAGTTATGAGACTTTTGATAAGTTCTCTCCTTTCTCACTGTTTTGGTCTCACAACTATAAAATCTGTATAAGCATAATGCATCCTTCATAAAGTTGTGAAAAGGCAGTGAGCTGAATGCATTCAGTGTTCATTACAGTGCCAAGACACAGCAAGCACCACACAGCTGTAAATATCACTGGATGAAGAATTGAAGGCTCCTAACCTAAGAACTTTGTCCAGTGTCTCCCAGCAGTGCAGGGGGTGGAACTAGAATACAGTCTTGGGCTGACGGATCCCAAAGTCCTCTCTCTTTAATGTTAGTAGGCACTGACCTGTGTCATAGTAACACTGACAAAACAAAACAAAAATCTGGCAGGGCACAGGCCAAATTCTGTGAGTACCTGATGGTATGACTTTGGGGAGACCCAGTCCCTTGTATAAAGTACCATTTCCCCACTTCATAATCTGAAGAAAATACCACTTGAGAATAATCCTAGCAAAGGGAAACATGGTGGCACATACCTGCAATCCCAGCACTTGGGAAGTAGAGGCAGGTAGTTCAAGGTCATCTTCAGCTATGTAGTGGGTTCAAGGCCAACTTGAGCTACTTTAGACCCTGTATCAATTTTTTATTAACTCCAATAATCCCAGTGGCAATAAGGACACCCAGATCTTGGTTTCTAATATCATCACCCCACCCTAGAAAAAAACATAAAGCAAAACCAAGGTTTCCCAGAGAAGCAGCTGACTCTAGCACTGTGCAGGAAACATGTAAAATGAGCCTGGAGCCAGAAAATAAGGCAATATCCTCAAATCCTGAAAATCCTATAATAATGGAGGAAAGTTGATGTACTGGCTGGTTTTGTGTGCCAACTTGACACAGGCTGAAGTTATCACAGAGAAGGGAGTTTCAGTTGGGGAAGTGCCTCCATGAGATCCAGCTGTGGGGCATTTTCTCAATTAGTGATCAAGGGGGTAAGGCCCCTTGTGAGTGGTGCCATCCCTGGGCTGGAAGTCTTGGGTTCTATAGGAGAGCAGGCTGAGCAAGCCAGGAGAAGCAAGCCAGTAAGGAACATCCCTCCATGGCCTCTTCGTCAACTCCTGTTTCCTGACCTGCTTGAGTTCCAGTCCTGACTTCCTCTGGTGATCAACAGCAATGTGGAAGTAAGCTGAATAAACCCTTTCCTCCCCAACTTGCTTCTTGGTCATGATGTTTGTGCAGGAATAGAAACCCTAAGACAGTCGGAGACACAGGAGCCAACAAAAGAGCTCCTAGTAGACAGAAACATGAAGAAAACATGAATGGTATAGTTTTAAAATTAATATCCATGAGCTCACAGAAATAATTGAGTAAGTACATGATAAGAAGAAAATATTGGGCTGGAGAGATGCCTCAACAGTTGAAGGTACTGACTGCTTTTCAGAGGACCAGGGTTCAAATTCCAGCACCCACATGGCAGCTTGCAACTGTCTGTTACTCCAAGATCTGACACCTTCACACAGACAAGTAGACAAAACACCAATGCACATAAGATGGAAATAATGTTCTTTTAAAAAAAACTCTTACAGAACAATCTAAGTAATTTATGTGAGCAGGAAGGTGGTGGCGCATGCCTTTCATCCCAGCAGCCAGGAGGCAGAGCCAGACGGATCTCTGAGTTTGAGGGCAGCCTGGTCTACAGAGCAAGTTCCAGGATGGCCAGGGTTACCCAGAG
>NW_022196896.1:98666925-98686533 GCF_008632895.1 Mastomys coucha | reverse complement strand
ATGGATACTCTGTCTCCTTCAGCATGGGCTGTACGAAACTTTCTTTGAAAGATGGCAAGTCCAGAGGGCTTTACAGTAGAGAGGTCTCAAAAGCACCACCTTGACCAGGTGGTCAAGGTCAACACTGGCAGTGACGTCATATTGGTAACTCGGGCTCTTGCTGTGATATGATGCCTTTGTGATTCCCATGTCTAGCACAGTGTAGTTTTGAAAACCTGACCTGAGTGATGGGAAAAGAGAAAGAACACACACACAAGGTACACATACAGGAAAGCTGGGGTCAGGTGGGCTCTGTTCACGCTGATGGAGGCAGACCAAGCATACAACCAGGAACCTCGGGGCACTTTGTACAAGGGACGGAGAGAGATTAGCTAGTCTGTGTGGGAGGCCTCTGTGGGGAAGCAGTCTCAGGCTGTAAGCATCCAGGAGGAGGATGCTGTGGTGGATGCCTTCTCTACACTGTCAATATTCCCACATAGACCAGAGGAACGGTTTGCCGGGTCTCTGATCCTGACCCAAGGAAAGCTTTGTCAGTTCCCACGGGTCTAGGGTAATAGTTCCTGTCAAGAGTACATATTCACTCAGGACTTTACCCTCTCCTTACACACATATCCTTAGGTACGGTGTGCATGTGAACGCCTGAAAGACATCTGGATCATTCTCCACTTTGTTCGGTAAGGCAGGTCTCTCAATGGACCACAGAAGCTTGTAAACCCAGCTATTCTGGGTAACCAGCTTATCTCAGGAATCCCTTGTCGTCTTCCTAGTGCTGGAATTAGAAGTGTGCTACCATATCTGCCCAGTGTTGAGGATTTTAATTCTGATCATGGCTGCTCTGGTAAGAGACCACATCCAAAGATCTTCTTGGTCTGTGTGATCCAGCTGGAATATAGACACACCTTTAATCCCAGGAGACAAGCAAGCAGATCTCTGAGTTCAAGGCTAACTTTGTACAGAGCATGTTTTGATAAAAGAGAAAAGCTTAAGTCCTGGTATGGTGGTATATATCTTTAAAAAAGATTCTTTTTTTAGATTTACTTTATGTGAGTATACTGTCACTGTCTTCAGACACACCAGAAGAGGGCATCAGATTACAGATGGTTGTGAGATACCATGTGGTTGCTGGAAATTGAACTCAAGACCTTTTTTTTTTCTTTTTTCTTTTTTTTTTTTTTTTTTTTTTTTTTTTTTTTTTTTTTTTTTTTTTTTTGTTGTTTGTTGTTTTTGGTTTTTTCCACACAGAGTTTCTTTGTATAGCCCTGGCTGTCCTGGAACTTACTCTGTAGACCAGGCTGGCCTCAAACTCAGAAATCCGCCTGCCTCTGCCTCCCAAGTCCTGGGATTAAAGACATGTACCACCACTGCCCTGCATAGTCAGTATTCTTAACCACTGAGCCATTTCTCCAGCCCCAGTATTCACCTTTAATCCCAGCATACAGAAGACAGAGGCATGCAGATCTCTGAGTTCTAGTCAGTTCTGTTGAGTCAGTGAATTGAGAGGCAGCGCAGTGCAGTGCAGTGGAACTGAGTTCATGGCAGTTCAGTTCATGGAATTTAGGGGCAGTTTTCCCAAGTGTTTTACAGAGGCTGAAGAAAGAACAAGCTAGACACAAGTGAAGGCAGAACAAACCAGAGAATGAGAAGAGTCAGAAGGTTAGAACAGATTGCCAGAGTTAGTTTGAGGCCAAGCAGAGCAATTCAGTGAGAAACAGAAATAATCCAGTTTGGATCAGTCAACTTGGAGAGGAGTTTTGAGCCAGAACAGCTGAGTTGAAGTCAGAAAGGGTGAGCTTATTCAGTATGTCTGAGACGGAAAACATTGTAGGCCTAGGTTAGCAGAAAGAGACAGTCAGCAGAGAGAGGCATCAAGCCTCCAGATAACAGTTCTATCAGGTGAATGACAGACTCTCTTACAAGCCAGCATTTAAGTGGGTTTCTTGAAGTCCCAATTGTCGTCATCACAAGGGAATGGCAAGTGCTTTATCTACTGAGCCCTCCCTATAGCCCCACCACCCTGCTCTAACCATGAGAAGACTGATAAACTCTAATGGGCTCCTACAAAAGTCCTTACCAGAACGTTTCAAAGTTGTAAAGATCATCAAAAACTCAAAGAAGCCTGAGGTGGCACAGTTACTAAATGTATGGAAGAATTGCTAGGGTCCAGGAATCGACACACAAACCATATGAATACTGATCTCAGTTAAGCAAGAGTGCTCAATGAGCCCACACCTCAATACTGGTCAGGCCAGGGACAGTTCAGAGCTGGGTCTGAATCTATGACAACAGACATCTTTTTCTGTCACCTTACAAAGGAAAAAAAAAAAAACCCACAAAACTCACAATGAGCTCACATAAGCAGGTGCAGGAAGTGCTGTCCAGTGGTCGGCTCTGACTCAAATTATTTTAGATATAACAGCTCATATATGACCTTTGATTTGATGAGTCCTACATAAAGCTTTGTGGAATTTCTTAAGATTAACAAACCTCAGAATATAACAGGGGATGTGGTCAGCATGATCCTTCTACAGTTATTCTGGGTGTAAGGGGGTGGGGTTTAGATCACAACAGAAACCATGGGACAGAACAAAAGATATTGTAAAAACCAAGATCTGAGTAAACCAGGAAATTAAATAAAAGTATTAATATAGGTTCATTAATTGGGTGAAAAGACATACAAAATATCTGCACCATTTCATCAGTTTTCTATAAATCCAAAACTGTTCTAGGCACCACCAAATAGGTTTCTATCTGAAACCAGCACTCTGGGGATCCTTAACTAGCGAGGGTGCAGCTGTGTTAGTGTTTGCACCCCAGTGCACTTACACTAAACCAGGCACGCTGAGGGCGAATACTGCTGATCAGACCCTTGGTTTTGTTTTTGTTTGTTTTGAGCCAGGGTTTCTCTGTATAGCCCTGGCTGTCCTGGAACTCACTCTGTAGACCAGGCTGGCCTCAAATTCAGAAATCGGCCTGCCTCTGCCTCCCAAGTGCTGGGACCACTGCCCAGTCACTTGTTCTCTTCTATGACCTCATGGGATAGGCGTCTAGAGGATTGTGCAAGTATTGATCTCCTTGCCTTCCGAGGTCAATCCACTTACTCTAGAACTGGTCTGCTTGGGAGGTTTTCTAGATAAGTTAGAAATTAGGGTTCAGAGAGATCATGTGACTTGCCTGAGGCCATGCAGCCAGTGAGTGACTTCTAGACTTGTGGTCTTTCTTCTGTATTTGAAAACTCAAGTCACTGGGTATGTTTCCTCTGCTGTATAAAACACCCCACACTCTGTAAGGTCTTGGGAGGGTAAAATAAGCTTGAGTGTCCAATAGGTGTTGACTGCCTCTGGTGGTGGTTACATGGTGGGGATGCTTTCAATCCCATCTCTCTGTCGTGCTCTAGGGGCCACAGCAGATTTGCTTTCTATTCTCTTGAAGTTCTCCTTAATTTCTTTAGCCTAGGCGCAGTAGACAACCACAAGCACAGTGATGGCCACCTGACACCTTTACAGGAGTACCTCATCTCTGTCCCATGCCAGCTTAGCCTCCCTTTCCCCTCTTAGGGTGGAAGAAATAGCAGAGATAATGGGAGTAGCCTTTTTTTTTTTTTTTCCCAAGAAGGGAACCAGGGTAACAATGGAAGATTCTCCATATAAACTGTGCCTGCTTACAGAAACTGCCAGCAAAAACCCATTTGTGCTCAAACAAATGGGACTGATGTTTGTGGCTGCAATGTGGAGAAACAGTATTTTCATGGCCTTCCTGTCAATCTGGGCCCCTAGCAGTGGCTGTGTGGGTAGAGAGTTTGTATATACTGTGGTACAGAAGTTTGACTTTCTGTGCCTGCCCTTGCTCTGAATAATGACCTAACCCTAACCCTAACCCTAACCCTTGTTTCTTTATTATAAGCTTTAGGTATAATAGCTGGGCAGACTCTGGCTATTCTTTCTTCCTTCTTTCTCTCTCTCTCTTAATTTCTTTCTTTCTTTCTCTGTCTTTCTTTCTTTCTTTCTTTCTTTCTTTCTTTCTTTCTTTCTTTCTTTCTTTCTTCCCTTTTTAGTTTTTCGAGACAGGGTTTCTCTGTGTAGTTAGCCCTGGCTGTCCTGGAACTCACTCTGTAGACCAGGCTGGCCTCAAACTCAGAAATCCGCCTGCTTCTGCCTCCCAAGTGCTGGGATTAAAGGCATGCACCACCACCGCCCGGCTGTTTCTTTCTTTCTTCCTTCCTTTCTTTCTTTCTTTTAAGATTTATTTATTTGCTGGGTGGTGTTCTTACCCACTGAGCCATCTCACCAGCCCTGACTCTGGCTATTCTAACCTTACAATACTGACCTGGCCTACATCCCACCACGTGGCCTGTTGCCTGCCATCTTAATCTTAGCTGGGCACCTCCTTCTTCTAGTCCAGATGGATAACTCTCTGGTTCCCACCTTAGACCACTCCCACCTTTCACCCCTCAACCCTTGATTTTTCTGTTTTCTATACCAGATATTCTTGAGCAGGCCAAATACAAGCAAGAAACATTAATGGCCTTACTCCAATCACATTTGAATACATGTGCACAAAAACATCCTCTAATATTGTGGGTTTGTGTTAGGGCAGACTAGGCCATGCCAAGTGAACTCTACCCTGGCTCTATAACCTAATATGGATCACCATTCAGCCAATGAACTATCTTGCTTGGCATGGCCTCTGGCCTGCTGGGTCAGGCATGAGGCAAGACCATGCATGAATGAGATGTGGCAGAGCCTCTGAAAATGAGACCCTTCATGATAGGAGGAAATTTTTCATGCTCACAGCAATTTCATCACACTGAAAAATTCTCTCTAAGGAGCAAGCTCAAGGAGATACAAATAGCTCTCATGAAATCAGCTCTAAGTGACTGCAGAAAATTGTGCCTCATAAATTCTCAATTCGTCTGATTTATGGGCAAATTTCTATGCCATTAGAGGACCATGAGTTATAGATGTTCACCGCATCATGCTCCCATGCAAGTCTCAGTAAAAACCTTTTCTGAATCAATCACCTCGTCCTTCGGAAGCATTCAAAATTCACCTTTCCTCTCTAAGATCATTCACTAAAGTCACTTCCAGAGAGAGATCCTTTTAGCTGTTGAGCCGACCAGTTCTCTTAGGGCATATGCAACACTTTATTCTTAAAAGCCATCTGGGGCACAAGTTCATCTCATGACACAGACACAAAGGTTTATCCCAGAGTCACAGGAATGTCCAGCAACCTGTTGATGCCTCCGTAGCTAGTTCTGGACACAGAGATGGACATATATCACAGATTCACATACATATATCCTTTTCTTTTGTAGCTTCTCTGATTCATTTAAGAAAATCACCCAGGTTTTATTACAGGGTCAATACCAAGAAGGCATCTGACAGGGTCACAGGTCACTTAAAGGGAGACAGAGTAGACCAACTTAAAACAGTGGGCAAGTGTATCATAGGAAATGGACCACAGCAGTTCAATAAATTCAGTTACAATTTTTGTAAAACAACTTTTAGGTATATACAGAATAAGTCACAAATGGCTCCATCTCAAATTATATTAGTCATCACCTTCAAGAAATAGTAGGCTAGGGATGAGGGAGAATGTAGGACCTTCATTTTTTCACTTATAATGTATATTTCTAGAATAATTTTACATCAAATATATAGTAGTGAGTAAATGTCTCCACAGATTGACAGCTGGAAGGACAGTCTTTTAATATGTGGTACTGAGAATAACTGCATTGTCATGGGGGGGGGGGGAATGAACCTTCACCTATCTCACTCCAGACGAATAAAGCTCAACATTAAGGCACCTTCCAAGCCCCTTACGGAGCTATTCTTGGACTGACTTGGTGGGAAGTGGAAGGAAAGAGTAAACAGATGATCAGACTGGATGTATCCATTTTGCAAAAAAAGAAAAAAAGGAGCAGTCTTGGATGCAGCACCTGTCAATAACATGCTGATTAGCCTATAAGTTTAGGCAGCAAATAGAAAGTGGGACATCCAGTTGGGAGATTGAATTCTGGGATTTAGGCAAGTTCAGGAAGATCTGCCTGGGGACATGGAGGTCAGAGGCATGGGAGCTGAGCAGAAGTAACCAGCCACATGGCAGAACTTGGAATAAATGGGTATTAAGTTATGATCCAACCAGCCAAAGCTTATTGGCCTAGGTCTCACAGTCATCATTCTGGGAGCCTGGGGCCAGGAGGAAAAACATCGACTTTTACAGTGTTCTCCGTTTTTCTAGGGGGGTCTCATGTCCCTAAAGACAGCCTCAGGTCATGGGGGAGAACTTCCTGATGTTTCTCAAAGCATGTGATATCAAACACACACAGCACAGATGCAGAGAGATGTAGAAGTGGCAATCAAGTGTTCCTTTCTGTTCTCAAAACAAAACCCCCTTCATTTTCTGGTCCTTAATTCATCCCAAAGAATGTTTTCCCTAATGCTGTCTCCATTAATGAGTGGGTAGGGAGAGGGGTGCATACCTCCAGCCCTGAGGAAGGTCAGCAGTTCAAGGTTATCCTTTGATACATAAGCAAGTTTGAGACCAACTTGGGATACATGAAAGGAAGCCTGTCTCAAAAACCTCAAGTTTTTATGTTAGTGTGGTAACTATAGTAGGGGAAATACATTGCTTCTGCTTCTAAATGTAAATATTAGAAAAGTGAAACCACACTGTGGTTTGCAGTCTATCACTATTGGACTATCTTGCCTCAATCAGAGGCTGGGAAACTATGGCCATGCGCAGTATCTGCCCACTGCTTGCATCCAAGTTTGCAACCTCAGGATGTTTTTTCACACTTGTGATGGTTTTAAAAATCAAAATAAAATTCACGATGTGAGTACATCTCATGTCCATAGACAGAACTTTTCTGTATTAGGAAAGAGGACTCGCCATCACTGCTGCTTTTCCTGTTGGATAAACCCCACAAAGGCTTTGCCTTTAGTTTGGAAGGTTACTACCTTGGAGAGTGCCTGTACTATGAGGTACTTAATAAATGTACTAGTTGAAATTTTTAACTCGATATTGGGGGTGTTGTATAGGAAGCACCTCATTATTTAAGAATGTCAATTATGACTACTCTAAGCCATGGTATCTTTTAACCCAGAAAAGCTAAAAATAATTATGCCTCCAAGCAGGCCCCTGTCTAGGAACACAGGAAAAGAGATACTGGCACCTACTGGCCTTGGACTCTTCTGCTGCAAGACAAAAGGAATACAGGCTTTTAAATAAAATACTTTATTTCAGTGAGTCCCATGATTGTTTGAATGCTTGTTTTCTTTTCTTTCTTTGACCCTTTCAAAAGGGAGAGGTAAAGCTGTCCCAGTTATCAAAGAATTCAAATCTGCTTTTCTTTGGTGGACTGCCTTCATCTTCATCTAAGAGATCTCCCAGATCCTGGGAACCGCTTCCAGAGGTGCCTGAAGTACTTCCTAGTTCAAAGGACTCTGCTGCTTGCAGGAATTCCATGTCATTTCCATCGTCTTCAAAGGACTGCTGGAACAGGTCGTAGATCGTCTTCTGCTCTGGGTCCTTTATTAGAGAAGAGAAGAGAAGATGGAAGAAGCTAGGCCTAACACTGAAGCCCTGGACTGTGCTGAGGTGAGAGATGGTGCACAGTGTACAACCAGGGAACTACAGTGATGCCAGACTGGCAGTAACCAGTGACCTGCAACTGTTCACCTTCCTCGTGTCTTCTCTGCTCCTCACTGGCAGGAAATAAACAGAAAAGACAGGCGCAACAAAGAGGCTGCTCTCACAGTAAGCTTTACAATGGGGATGCTCTTTCCCTTCCTTGTAATTTCCCATTTCTGCACTTCAATATTTCAATAGCACAGTAATCCACTTTTTCCTGAGCCCACGTCTTTCTAAATGGAAGTTAGCCTCACTTTCTGAGTGGATCTGTCCTTGTGTCTGATGTTAAAGCTACAGATGATCAAAATGCACACCACATACATCTGTCTACTGTTGGCAATGTTAAAGCCAAGCCCAGCAGTGACAACCATGACAGGCTGAATCTAAACTCTTAATGCTGACTATCTCATGGTACAGGGATGTATTTTTAGCATCATTGTGGCACTCCACAGATCCATAAAGCTGTTTAAAATCAAATCCAGAGATGGCTCAGTGAGTAAAAACACTTGGTGCTGGATCCCCAACAAAGCTTCTCTCCTCACTTTACAAATCCACCAGTGTTTTCATAATCCCTCTGCTTAAAATTGCCAGTATGTCCTTTGACTCAAAAGGCTTATTCCTGCCATCACTTTTTCTTAACAAGTTGCTTTTTAAAAAAAAAGATTTTTTTTTAAAGATTTATTTATTTATTATATGTAAGTACATTGTAGCTGTCTTCAGAGATTTCATTATGGGTGGTTGTGAGCCACCATGTGGTTGCTGGGATTTGAACTCAGGACCTTTGGAAGAGCAGTCAGTGCTCTTAACCACTGAGCCATCTCTCCAGCCCCCCAAAAAAGATTTTTTAAATGTGTGTGTTTACATGCCATGTATATGGGTACCTAACGAGGCCAAAGGAAGGCATCAGTTTCCTGAAGTTATAGGAAGTTACAGAATTATAGGCAGCTGTGAGCTATCCAGTGTGGATACCTGGATCAGAACCCTGGTCTTCTGGAGGAGCAGGGAGCACTCTTAACCACTGAGCCATCTCTCCAGCCCCCCTAGTTATCTGTAGCTCCAGCTACATCCCTTAGTATAAGCAAAGACTATCATAGCTCAATGGCATTTCCGCCTCAGGCTTCTCACCGGCAGTAGCTGGATTCTACTCCCAGACAATCCTTTTGCAAGATTCCCATTGTTGAGTCATGGGCTCTCCTATGTCCACTTCAAGTCTAAAGTAGCTTTCCTGGCTTTCTGGCTCTGCAACTAGGTCTCAACCTAACTAGTCCCTGTTTCTTTTTTTTTTTTCTTTTTTTTTGGTTTTTCGAGACAGGGTTTCTCTGTATAGCCCTGGCTGTCCTGGAGCTCACTCTGTAGACCAGGCTGGCCTCAAACTCAGAAATCTGCCTGCCTCTGCCTCCCAAGTGCTGGGATTAAAGGCGTGTGCCACCACCACTGGCTAGTCCCTGTTTCTTAACACAATTCCTCAACACTGATGGACATCCTTGAAAACTGATCAGGGAAGCATATCAAATAAGAACTCCAGATTATTCCATTAGCCCAGGCCCCAGGATCCCAGCCTTTCAGAACAGGAAGTGATTTTAAAGACTATTAAGGCTGAATTTAGGGCTGACGAGATGGCTCAGTGGGTAAGAGCACTGACTGCTCTTCTGAAGGTCCTGAGTTCAAATCCCAGCAACCACATGGTGCTCACAACCACCCGTAGTGAGATCTGATGCCCTCTTCTGGTGCATCTGAAGTCAGCTACAGTGTACTTATATATAATAATAAACAAATCTTTGGGCCAGAGTGAGCAGGAACTGAGTGAGTGGGATTGACAGGAGTGAGCAGGGCGGACCGGAGCGAGCAGAGGTTCTAAATTCAATTCCCAACAACCACAATGTGTACTCATATACATAAAATAAATAAATCTTTAAAAAAAAGAATGAAGTATGCGCTTCATGCGCTCCCAAAGGATACACTTGTTGGCCCCTTTGTGACCAAGTGCAAAGTCAAGGAAGTGTTGATGTGAGGCACCTGGTCCAGCAGGTGCCTGCCCGTGCCCTTTTGACTAAGAGGGTGATGACACTACTCACAGACCTGGAACATGCACAGTAGGCTGGAAATGAGTTCCAGGATCAGACTATTTTCTCATTTCCCCTCTTGGAAGGAAGGTGTTTGACTGAACATAGCTCTGTTTGCTTTTGTCTCCGTGAAGGAGGAAGCAGTTTCTTTTTCAAGTTGCTAATGAAATTCTCAGCCCTATCAAAAGCTTTAATCAAAATAAAAGTGATGTAAATGACTTATCAGTAAGTCTCATTTACATCACTCTGCACTTGTATTTTAGGCACAAAGTTTTTCTTGGGTTCAAAGTTTCTGAGGGTCAAGCCAGGATGAGAAGGGTTGAGGCCAATCCTTCAGAACAGCCTTTCTTTTCAAAGGACATTAGTAACTTAGGTGTCCTGAGCATAGCCACCACCCAGATGTCAGAGAGCCAGCAAAACCTCCAGGCAAGGCCATTTTACTGGTGTCTGGTTCCTGTTTTTTGTGTAAAAGGGTAAACTGTGGACTGGTGATTTGAATAGGAATGTCCCCCTAGGCTCATGTGTTGGAATACTTGGTCCATAGGGAGTGGAGCTATTATGAGGGATGGCCTTGCTGGCATAGGTGTGCCCTTGTTGGAGGAAGTATGTCACTAGGGCTGGGCTCTGACATCTCAGAGGCTCAAGCCAGTTCTCTTCCTGCTGTTTGTGGATCCAGATGTAGACCTCTCAGCTCCTTCTTCAGCACCACGTCTGCCTGCATTCCACCATGCTTCTTGTCATGATGATAATGGACTAAACCTCTGATTAGCCTTATTAAATGTTTTCCTTTATGAGAGTTGCCTTGGTCATGGTGTTTCTTCACAGTAATAAAACCCTAAGACATATGGTCAACATTCAAAAATATGGTGTCTGTTGAATGTGCCTATAATCCACAAGCATTCAGGATGCTGAACAGGAGGACCTTGAGTTCAAGACCTACCTGGGTGATAGGATAGCCTGACTCAAAAAGGCAATTATTCGGGGGGGGGGGTATGGGGAAGGGGGCTTGCAGAGGGGTCACTGGGAAGGGGGATAACATTTGAAATATAAATAAAATAACCAATAAAAAAAAGCAATTATTCTAGTAATTACATACATACTTTTCAGATTTTTAAGTTGTAGCCACATGCTCTGCAGTACTTCATTCAAGCAGCACTGAAGAAGCTCGGAGTGAATATGAAAGGAGTGGGGGAAGCCCTGAATGATCGGGTAAGGTAGACTGCCATATCAAGGACCCACTGCCTCAGACCCATGGATGTGGCAGAGCCACCTCTGGTCCAAGTGTGACAGATGATGGTGTGTGCAAGTACAAGTATTTCTAGATGACCAGCTTCTTCCTCGCAGATGACTGAAATCTGGGACTGCTTCTCACATAAGCCCTACCGATGCTAGCTAAGGTCTCAACGCTATGCACAGTAAACACGATTAGCTCTTAGCTTGATTTGTAATATCTACTGCTTCTAGCAAAGAGCACGGCCCACCTGATCCCAGCTTTTCTATATGTGTGTCCATCCTTTCTCTATCTCCTAGTCACCCCAGGCCCAAGCTGTATATGATGCCAAGGCATGATGGCCCCCTCCTCTTCAAGGCCAAGAAACTTCCTTTTGGCGCCGTTTAGCAAGCACCATGGGGGGAATGATCTCTGGTCTCTTACAGTTTTTACAGCGAGAGCTGAGGTTACTTCTATCTTGGGTTGGTCTCACATGCCATATGGCTACGCTGGACAGTTCTGTGGTGGCCCTGCTGTATGACTGGTATTGCCATCTTACTTATGGGGACAACTAACAGTTGCCATGGGGAAGTAACATCTTTTTTCATGGCCTGATGAAAGAGATGGCAGGTCCGCCTTGGTTTTGGAGAGCCTTTAGGGCACATGAGAAGCAGCAGCAATCACTAGCAACCCCATCCTCAGAAGGGATCACACAGAGGAACAGAATGACTGCAGGCCCACCTGTCCACCTCAGAAGTGACTGACATCTCCCCCTCAGGACCCCAAGAGCTTGGCAGCCAGCTCACTGCCTGGCTTTTTAGAGGATGAGGAGTCATGTGCTGGCGTTACCTTGTAGAGGTAGTCCGCCGCAGCTTCCGTCATTTGCGAGAGATTGGTCTCAGAAAGCCCAGCTTCCCCCAGAACTTTAATCTTCTCTTGAATCAGAGGCCTGTGGGGAGAAATGAGCTGTAGTGAACACACCTACACAGGACTGGAAAGCTGACTGAATGAAGCCCCTTTGTTCCTTCAGGCCTGTGAGGCAGTAACTGAAGCTCATCTTTGCAGCTCTCAGTCCTTCCTGAAATACCCAGTCTCAACTGGAAATAGTCTACTCTCTGTTGAGAATACCAGGTTCAAAAGTCTCTCTAGCACAAGATGTGTAGGAAATAAATTCTGCCTCATTACAACAAAAATCTGAGTTTGCTTTTAGACGCTGCCCCATGAGCAAATCCATTTACAAAGAGAGGAAGTAGGGGATCTGCCTGCAGAGGTCAGGCACCATAGTCACTGGCTGAACACTGGCACAGAGTGTGGGTACTAGTGGGAGAGCTGAGGAACCTCTCTCATCAGGAAGAGGGAAAGGGATTGAGAAAGACCCTGGAGGACTTTTACTTAGATGACAGACACGAACTTCAAGGGTTGAAATGTGACCCTGTAGACCTGGTGGAGCAGGCCTATAATCTCAGCACCACAAAGGGTCTGAAGGATCAGAAGTTCAAGGTCTCCTGGGCTACAGAGACTTTAAGGCCAGCACAAGGTAAACTTGGTGAGACTGTCTCAAAATGAAAAATGAGAAGGATTGCATGGTAAAGCTTAGAGCAGAGAACTTGCTTAGTATATGCAGGGCCTATGCTTAATTTTCTGTTACACATAGATACTACACACACACACACACACACACACACACACACACACACACACACACAAACTGCAGCCTCGCCATGAAGCACTGCATGGTTAAGAATAAGCACTTTCTACTAGCCCTGAAAGAAATGAGCATCATGTCACATATCACAAAAGAAAAAAGAACACTGTTCCCATCCTAAAATGTGTGGCAGCTGAGAACAGAGTGCTCTTAAGCGAACTCCATCTTCTCCCTCTTGGACCAGTGAAGAGTCACTTGCCTTTCTTCTTACTGGTTTTACTCTGCACCCTGCAAGCCTCCAAGGAACACTAGGGTCAAGCATGGTGTTGGGAAGCAGGGAGCCATTACTAACTGGTCTCAGCAAAAGCTTGAGTACTGAAGGAGCAAAGAAACCACACCTCCTGATCCATGACAACTCAATGTACCCAAGTCACCAGCCCATGCATACCAAAGGTAGTCATCTGCTGTGCCTTGTGCCACTAGGTAGTGGACGGCCACAGAGTTTGTCTGTCCAATGCGGTGGGCACGGTCCTCAGCCTGCATCAGCACCTGTGTGGCCAGGGAACAAGACAGTTAAGGGAAGGCCTGAGTAAGGCCATCCCATCACAGTGAGGGGCATCTATCCATTAAGCCCCACTGAGCCGCCTCTACCAAACATTTCCCCTATCTTATAAAACTGAGAGACTCTAACAAACCTTAGGACCTGCAATCTAGCAGAAACCACACTTGAGCACTGTGCTAGGGCTTGTGGGTAAAGCATGGATATGGGCTCTGCTTCCAGTTTATGTGCTGAGAGGCAAATGAGAGAAATAGGCACACTTTCCTTTCTAAGCTCTGGAAAATTGGAAGTTATCTTCCAGGGGCTGCACAGGGGGCTCAGCGGTTGAGAGCAGTTGTTCTTGCAGAGGACCTGGTAGCTCACAACCATACACAATTCAGTTCCAGGGGATGTGGTACCCTCTTAAGACTTTCAAGAGGCAGCAGGTATGTAGGTGGTACATTACCATGCAGGTAAGCAAAATAATAATACACATAAAATAAAAAAATGTATCTAAATTTTTAAAGTTTATCTTCCAAATATCTAGATATATTGCATCCGCAAAAGGGATCCTGCATGATGATCAGGGGTGGATGTGGTTTTCATGTGTTGGTAAGCCCCTTAGTAACCAGAACCAGGACACTGTTTTAGGAATAGTCTCAACCTTAGAGCCGACCCATCATTAAAGCAATAGCTGATATGTGCCCTATAAAAGCAGCATGTCAGAAAACGAGAGGGAAAAGAAGTTTTTTTTCTGAGACTCCAAGAAATTTTTATGATTTCAAACAAATGTCTTGGATCTGCCATCACAGGCCTCAGTTATCAGTCACATCAGGGACACGATGACACCGAGCAAACACCTGGTGCTGTAACTCTTTCTGAGGCCCCCACTGGCAAACAGCTCAAAGGGACAATTAACAAAGGGACCTGGGTGAGTGGCTTTCTAAAGGCTTAGCTCTGCACTCCTGGGTCTCCACTTGGGCTTTCTGTGCCCACTTTCCTCACGGGGAGATGAGGGCTAAGGCTCTGCTAGGACTTCCCCATCAGTGGGATGATCCTGCAGGCTGCTGGGAAGACTCGCAGTGCTTGGAACAAGGGAGCAGCAACAAGCATGAACATTGACAGGCAGGCCTGAGCCTGAGGGGATGCTTGTAGAACATGTCATCTTTTTAAAAAAATTATTTTCATGTATATGAATGTTTTACCTGCATGCATGTGCACTATCTGTGTACCTGGTACTCATGGAAGCCAAAATAGACAGGGACTGAAGTTACAGATGGTTGTGAGCCACCATATGGGTGCTGGGAATTAAACTCAGGTCCTCTGCAAGAGTAGCCAGTGTTCTTAACTGCTGAGCCACCCCCCTAGCCCAAGAACATGTCGCCTACCATTCCTTTATGGATCTTGTATTTCTCAGCCCTGAGCATGCCCAGGGAGATTCTAGTCAACCACATTCCTTACCCCTGGGTTCCAGAACAGCTCAGCAAACACCACCAGATCAGCTGAGGAGAAGGTGAGGCCCATGTTGGCAGCTGTGATGGACAGCACTGCTACTGTGTGCCCTTTGGACAGCTGGAACCGCTGGCACAGAGCCTCCCGGTCTGCTGAGGGGGTGGAGCCATCAATCCGGACGTGCTGAACGTTCTGTGTGACAAAGGGGAAACTGAGGTGAGCAGCTACCGGCTGCAGGGGCTGCCCAGCCGGCTCGTCTAGGTAGGGCCCACAGGCAGAACTGCTCTGTTACCCAATCCTTTAATTTCAGGGCTGTTTCCCTTTACAAAGCCGGAGGTTGGACTGACCCAACGGTACAAGCACCTATGGTCAAAGGAACCAATACAAACAGGCCTCTGTACATGGGGCTGAGTTTCCCATGCAGTAGCCTTTTGTAAAAGTATAGAATAGTTTTACCACCAGGATGCCAACTCAGAGACCTTCAGATTTCTCATGCTACCTGTGTACGTGTGTGTGCACATGCACATGAGTGTGGGGTGGGGGTGGGAGGCTGTGTGTGTGTGTGTGGGGGGGTGTCTATGCGTGTGCCCATGTCTTTGCATGGATACTCATTTGACACATTTTTATCAGCAGGGTTTTTTATGTATTCATCTCCAAAATGGTGGTGAATAGTTCCTTGACCATAGGGTCCTTCTGAACCCGGCTGAGAATTGACTCCCCATCTCTCTCTTCCCCGGTGGCCCCACCCCTGGGCAGTCACCGCACATTCTGAGGTGTTTAATCCACAATCGTTGTATAAAGGCGATCATCATGATGTCCTGGGACTGAGCTTTTCCCTCAGCAACACTCACTGTAGAGTTGTCAAGTGCGATCTACCTCAGTAGTTTGCTCGTGGTACTGTGGAGTAGTATCCACATCACAGCACGTGCACATACAGAGGGGCATCTGAGCAGACCCATGGGGGCTACTGCCAGTAAGGCTGGTAGGAATGTTTGTGAACAGGCTATTCAGTGTGAACTTAAGTTTTTGTTTCTTTGAGGTTGCCCTGGAGCCAACTTCTGGATTGTCTAGCAATTGCATGTTTAGTCTGGCTGTTTTCTTTTAAGAAGCATTTAAAATATTACTCTTTTCTCAATGAATATTGCATATCTTTCAAAGAAAAATTATATTTTATTTTCACCCAAATATACTGTAAACTGCTAAAATATTTTTAAATTTATGTGACAATAAATGATTTAACCACTCTTTCCTTCCCTTCCTTCCTTCCTTCCTTCTCTTTCTTTCTCTCTCTCTTTCTTTCTTTCCTTCTTCCCCCTTTCCCTCCACCCCAAGACAGGCTTTCTCTGTGTAGCCCTGGTTGTCCTGAAACTCACTTTGTAGACCAGGCTGGCCTTGAACTCAAGAGATCCACCTGCCTCTACCTTCCCAGTGCTGGGATTAAAGGTGTACACCCCCACCATCCAGCCCATCTTTCTATCTCTACAGATTTAGGAGTTATCGGATTTCTTCTAAAACATTAAGAGTTGGTAGGAATTTATTCATCAATAGGCGGGCTAAAAAAAAAAAATCCCTGTGGTGTGTCTATGCAGTGAGGTTTTACTTTGTACTAAAAAACTGTTGATAAAACAATGATGAATCCCAGTATATGAACAAGAAACAAAAAACAAACACACAAACAAAAACTAAAAATGGAGTACATACCAAATGATTCCACACTATGTCAAATTCCAAACAATGCAAACCAATCAAGAGCAGCTGAGCTCAGCCCAGAGGGAGGGGCAGGAGGGAGCAAGAGGGACTAGGGTGGAGTGTGGGGGGGATGGGGGCAGAGGGTGATGGCTGTGCTCACCGTCTCATCCAACTGTGTACTTTATGTGTAGTCTATCACAAGCAACGGTTTCCTTAGGTTACAAAACTCAAATACCAAAGCAAAAGGAAAAAAGGAAGCAAGATTCTCCATGTCATTGCCAGGTTGCTCTGTGATAGGCGAGTCAGCGCCTCGTCAGCGCCTCGTCAGTGGGCTCCACTCTTATCAACAGGGTGGCAGCACACACATAAAACCCTGACTGATCCAAGGCAAACAAACCTTTGCTGAGTGTGGTGGTGCACACCTGTAATTCCAGCATTCAGAGGATGGAGGCGGGAGGATTGCAGGTGTGGGGCTAGCCTGGGGCTGCACTGGGCAACATCCCCTCTCAAAAAACTAAAAGAAAGGATTTGTGCTGTTTCACTCAGTCAGTCACGGACCAGTGTTGGTTTTGTATGCAGCTGCCACTGTGTCTATGTCACACCTCTCACTGCTAGTCTCCCGGGACATTCCCTTTTATCACTTTTCTTCCAAATCCTTTTTGTATTTAGAAATATCTTAGCTTTCCAGATTAGATGGTTCAGTGGGTAAAGCCGTGTCCTGCCAGGTCTGACAACCTGAGTTTGAGTCCAGGAGGACAGCCCCAATACCCACACGTTTAATACGGTAAACAGTAAGGTAAAGATTCACTGAATTCCCCTGCCTGCCTCAGTTACCCAGAGAGCTTCCCAACAGTTACTTGCTGAATAAACTAGAAACGACTCCTTGGTTCCATGTTTCCTAGCTGTCTGTCGGATGCCATGATTCAGTGCTAGTGACGTGCCCACTATACAGAATGGAAGATGTTCAGGAGCAAGTCTCCAACACTGCTGTCCTTTCTCAGACCTCTCCTGCTTATTTTCTGAGATGTCTCTTAGGATAACAGTTAAGGTTCCTTTAAAAAAGCAAGTTTAATTGAGCTCTGCTTAGTTGTGCAGGTCTCTAACCCAGCTGTTTGGGAGGCTGACATGGAAGGACCACAAGTTCAAAGCCTTGTCTGGCCAACTCAGTGAGATACTTTATCAAATTTTTAAAAATTAAAAAAAAGGGAGCTAGGGATTTGGCTCAGTGGCAGAAGACTTTATCTGCTGGACCATCCATTCAGCTATGGTCAGTGCACTTTTAAAAATAATTCGTTTTAGTATGCTTATTTGAAATCCAAGTATTGTACTAAACTGTTTTATTATACATTCTAATAGTTTTGTAATTAATTGTCTTGGATTTCTTGAAAACCCAGAAGGTCGTCTAGAGATTACAGATTTAGCTATTTCAGCCTGCTCCTAAACCGTTTTGTATGCAAGAATTAAACCCAAGAAGGTTAAAGATCCACTCTACAACTCCCAGATAAAAACTCCAAGAGAAAAACTTTCATAGCCTTACTTAGACACAAAATTCCTTAAATTAGTCACAAAAAACATAAGGTACAAAACAAGACATGGATAAACTTGACATATAACTAAAACAATAAATCTTTTATTCAAAATGAAGTAAAAAAAAGACAACTGATTAATATTAGGAATTTATAAAGAATTTCTCTTAGTCAACAAGAAAAAGAGAAGCCAACAGAAAAATACGGCAAAATAGGTGCAAACAGATTCTCATAGAATAAGCCAGACAGACTTCGGCAAACACAAAATTAGACATATTTTCCTGGTAGTCAGAGGAATGCAAATGGAATCAAGAACAGAATCAGAGCTCGTTTACTGGCCTGGCAAAAGTCAAAGTGTAAACATCTGATAACATGAAGTGTGCACAAGAACTCAGGGCTGTAAGGGTTAAACATCTGATAACATGAAGTGTGCACAAGAACTCAGGGCTGCAAGGGTTAAACATGTGATAACATGAAGTGTGCACAAGAACTCAGGGCTGCAAGGGTTAAACATGTGATAACATGAAGTGTGCATGAGAACTCAAGGCTGCAAGGGTTAAACATCTGATAACATGAAGTGTGCACAAGAACTCAGGGCTGTAATGGTTAAACATCTGATAATATGAAGTGAGCATGAGAACTCAGGGCTGCAAGGGTTAAACATGTGATAACATGAAGTGAGCATGAGAACTCAGGGCTGCAAGGGTTAAACATGTGATAACATGAAGTGAGCATGAGAACTCAGGGCTGCAAGGGTTAAACATGTAGTGACATGAAGTGAGCATGAGAACTCAGGGATGCAAGGCTTCTTTGGCTGGATAATAAATCTGAACAGCTACCTTTAACAGCAATCCAATAAAACTGAAAATGAGTCTATTCTATGACTTGTGGAAGATCCCGCTTGACCACATGCCAGGTGCATACAAACACACAGCACACACAAAGGCACATCTTCAAAACTATTTGCTATTAGCAAGATAAGCAAAGCCCAAGGTGCATCAGCAGCAGGTGGCTAGCCATGCAGCCAACACTACCCTGCAGCAGTATACACACTACACAAACAACGACATGTTACACCTTGTGGAGAAATCTTAGAAGCAATGGCGGGCATAACAGCAATGGCAGCTACTTACACTTCCCTCCTACTGATGCAAATTCATTAATAGACACTGGATTTAGGAGGGGAGGGACATCCTGATGGCTATTATTGGTTGTCAACTTCTGGAATTAACTAAAACCCAAGTGGCTGGGCACACCCTTTGAGGGATTTTTGCTTAACTGAATCATTTGAAGCGGGAAGCCCCCATTCTGGTCTGGATCCTCGAGGTGGGAAGATCCAGCTTCAATCTGGACCACACCCTTTGCTACACAAAGGACATGGAAGAAGGCCTGCCTCCCTTTGCTGGCTTGCTTTCACTAGCAAGTCCATTCCGTCGCTGGCATCAGAGTCTATTGCTGTGGGATTCTGGCATGTACTGAAGAGCATCTGAGACATCCAGCCTTGTGGATTGAACAACTACTGGGTGCTTGGACCTTCTGTTCACAGGTAAACATGGTTCAATGAGCTGAACCACAGCCTGTAAGTCATTCTAATAAAATCCTTTCTATGTATGAAAGAACCATTCTATAAGGTCTGTTCCTCTAAGGAACCCCAAGTAACACAGACATGCACTAAATTCAAGACAGAGGGGATGGAATTAGATTACTAACTGGGGCCCAAGTATGTTATGACTTAAAAACCAGGGGCTGGCTGGGTGGTGGTGGTGCATGCCTTTAATCCCAACACTTGGGAGGCAAAGGCAGGCCAATTTCTGAGTGTGAGGCCAGTCTGGTCTACAGAGTGAGCTCCAGGAGGA
>NW_022196896.1:98646562-98666915 GCF_008632895.1 Mastomys coucha | reverse complement strand
CAGTGGTTAAGAGCATGTTACTGCTCTTGCAGAGTAGCAGAGTTCAGTTCTCAGCTCCCACACTGGGTGGCTCACAATTGCCGTAATTCTAGGCTCCAGGGGATCTAATGTCTTTGGCCTCCACAGCCACCCACACACATACCTGTAATTAAAAACTAAACAAACCACCCAGGACTAGTGACACAGCTGTCATTCCAAGTAATAAGGAGTCCAAGGCCATTAGTTCAAGGCCTGTCTGAGCTATAGAGAGAGTTCATACCAGCTTCAATAACTTAGCAAGACCTTGTCTTTAAAAAAAAAAAATGTATAAAGGCCTGGAAATGTAGCTCAGTGGTATATTACGTGCACAGTATCGAAGAGATCCTGGATTCAATCTTCAATACCACAAAGATTAAGCATCTCTTTTTTTTAAAAAAAAGAGATAAAAAAGAAAAAACCTAGGTCTTGACATAAATACATGAAACTTTTCATTATTCAGCCTGAGTGAGAGATTCACAGTGTTGGATTTTACTCTGTATTCCTTAAACATTGTAGAAGTACAAGTAATGAGGAAGATAAAGGGAATTTATGATCCTAAACTAAAGCAAAGGTCAAGAGGGAGTCAAAATGCAGTGTGCTGCATTTTAGTGAATGTCCTCTGAGCTCCCTCCAGATAGCTCTTGCTCACTTTATCAAGATCGATCAAATGGTACTGAAAAGCCAGACACTACCATGTACAACTTTTTTTCTTTTTTTGGTTTTCTTCGAGACAGGGTTTCTCTGTGTAGCCCTGGCTGTCCTGGAACTCACTCTGTAGATCAGGCTGGCCTCAAACTCAGAAATCCGCTTGCCTCTGCCTCCCAAGTCCTGGGATATTAAAGGCATGCGCCACCACCGCCCGGCTTTACCACATACAACTTAAAAAGGCTCCTGGGTAACAGTAAGTTTCACTATGTTATGAGTGCAGAGAATGGAAGGATCCCTGGAGACAAGCTCCTTACAGTAGGAGGATGACCAAGCACCCCGTGTGAGGACACCCGACCCCCACTGCGTACCAAATGCTCAGAAGGCTTTCAACAAAGTTTCTAGAAACCATTGCCTCACTTCATTGCGTAGTCCTGACCTAATGCTGTGCAGAACAGCCTGACGCACACATGGTAGAAGTCAAGACCTCCCAGACTGGGGTGTGGGGGACTTACCTTCCTCTCAAGTTCCTTAACAACTGCATCCAGAATCACCTTATGGTGTGCAAACACTAGAAACTTCTCTCGTCCGCTCTCCAGCAGGTCCAGGATGTAGTCACTACATTGGCAATGGTAGCAAAGCAGATTAAACATCCAACTGCAGTTAGTTCCCACAAAGTGACGCTAAGAACCTACAAGGTACCGGCCCTCTCCTGCCCACTCCCTCCCTCTGCTGAGACTTCTCTTCCCCCTTTTACCCACAGCAGGTCATGTAGGCAGAGGAAAAGGAGGTAAACCATCTTCTGACATGTTTAGGATTACACTCTAGTCATCTTACATACACAAACAGAATTCTCTGTAAGCAAGAGCTCTGTGGGTCTCTGGTATGTTGCTATGTGGGATTCGTGTCATGTAGATTACTGAAATCATCAGCTTCCATGTTAGTTGATACTACCAATTTAATCTGGTTTTAGTTCAAACCTAAAAGATTAGGTTAAAAGATTCTCTACACAAATCCCTGTAAGCTCAACATTGAGAAATAAGTGATAACTGAGAAAAGACACTTAGGGGTGACTCTCCTCTTCCTGTCTTCTGAGACCACAGCTGGAAGAGCCAACGGTTAGATCACTGCTAATGGAGGTTTTTTCCCAGACAAGAGAACATAGTGGGAAGATTCACTTGCTTGGTCACCCATTAACTTACTTCTCTTTCCAATATGTATATTTATTAATTTAATACATATGAGTGTTTGCCTACATGATGTGTACACATGTATACAGTGCCCACAAAGGCCAAAAGAGGGTATCAGATCACCTGGAAATGGGGTTATGTCCCATGGATGCTAGGAATGAATCTGGGTCCTCTACAAGCGCAGTGAGTGCTCTTAATCACTGCACCCTCATCTCTCCAGCACCAACTGTGGTTTTTCCTAACTTTGTATATATTTTTTTAAATCTACAAACCTGGGGTCTTAAAGGCAGAGGGCCACTGTTGGGAACCTGTAGGGTAAGGAGTCACTCAGTCAGCTGCTCCCCTTGGATTAACACACAATCTCAAAGAAGAGTTGGCCTGAAAAGGTAACTACTGCTCACTTCCTGGGACGCCGGAGCCCTCACCCCGCCATGGCCATCCTTCCTAGGGAGGGGGCGTCTAGGCAGAGTGGACAAGGCTCTTCTTGGGAAGGACAGTGGGAAGGGCGGGTCTCAGCAGATTGCTACGACACAGACAGGGCTACAAACACAAGAGGACAGTCCTGAAAACATTTAAGGATTTCTTCCAAACAAAATCACATCTGACCAAAGTATCAAATTAGACTTCACTTTGTAACCAGTGTATTATCAAGATCTAATTATTCTGAGAGACATAAAATTTGCCATGATATAAGTGGAAGTTTATTGTCACACCATTAAAAAACCACAGGGTCACAAAACCAACTTGGTAGGCTCATTATAACCTCTGGCCCGAATTTTCCTAATGACCTTTGCCTCTCCATACCTGACACAGCTAACTGCTCTGCTCATTTCAAGTTTCTCTCGTCATTCCCAGAATGGACATGTTTGCTTCACTGAAGGATGCCCATTAAAAAGAAAACATACAGCAGCAAAAGAATGGGGAAGAGAAGCAGCAGAGAACTGAGAAACTTGGGCTTTTATGGTCCACAATCTAATTTCTACTCCTTAGATGTGTGTGACTCGGAGGTCTAGAGACTCACATGAGACTTATTCAGTATGAACACTTAAACATGGGGCCAATGTAGTGACTCCAGATTTCACAAAGAGGCTCCAGGTGTGAAATACATTGAGGTAAAAATTGTTTAGAAACAATAAAGTGCTACCCATTTATGGTGGGGTTTGAGAAGGTATTTGTCAGGCATGGCAGGCAGTAAGACAGTGTGACTTAAGCTTGGGATGCAGTTCCATGCAGTGTGCTTGCTCTGTAGAGGGCCCTGGGTTTGAGCTCTGACAACACAAAAAACAAACCCACATCAATCAACACATGAGAATCTGTTTAATGGTTATATTTAAAATTCTAAGGGAAATGAATGAATGGCCGTGGACCTAATAACCGAAGAGGGGTACCCCACAGACCCCAGAGGGACTGGGGCAAAGGACTGTCACCTTGTCATCTAATATGCAACAGAATGTAAGAACATGGTTCAGCAGGGTCAGTCTGAGACAATGGGTTAGCCAGAGGATCTGGGAGGGTGAGTGAAAGAACCAGGCAAGCTCCTTTCTTTCTTTCTACATAGACCTCTGCCTCAGAGCCAGTGTGGCACTTCTTGCTCACATGAAATATGCCCTCATTGTGAGTGGACTGTGTGAGTCACTATCCCACCACACAACATGAGTGTCAAGCAATCAAAAAATCAAAGTGCACATTGTCAGGATTGCCACAAGCTGCAGGCCTCTGTCCATCTCTGTCTCCCCACAGCTGGCATCACAGATCTATGCCATGGCCCTGGCTCTCTGTATAGGTGCTGGGGATCCAAACTCAGGTCTTCATGCTTGTGTGGAAGCATGGCACTCACTGAGCCATCTCCGTATTTCATCCCATAACCATTGCTTTTAAACATGCACTGTAGCAAAATGTGAACCTCGGTGACTACTTACACGACACACGGGATTTTAGCTTCTGCCGTTCTGTTGAAGAAGACAAGGAGAGCTTCCTTCTGCTGCTGCTTCTGTAGAGAGAGAATGAGAGTTTAACAACCCACTCTAGGTGCTCCGGAATAAGCTGTCCCAAATGGAGACACTGCGAACTTTCTTAGCAACTACTCTATTCCAGGACATTTCAAAACATCGTCATGTAATAGTTTCCAATTCTTGTTTTAACAATTCCAACTCTTGTTTTAAATACATATATTAGGCTGCAGAGATGGCTCAATAGTTAAGAACACTGGCTGCTCTTCTATAGGACCCGGGTTCAATTCCCAACACTCAAGTGGTAGTTCATAGGCACCTGTACCGCCAGTCTCAGGAAATCTGACACCCTCTTCTAGCCTCCACCAGGCACCAGACTCACAGGGAGTACACAGGTATACATGTAGACAAATTGCCCATACATGTAAAATAAAATAACGAGGGGTGGCAAGGATGGAGCGCTGGCTCAGCAGTTCAGGGTACTTGTTGCTCATGCAGAGGACCCCACTTTGATACCCAGCATCCACACTGTGGATCAGAGCCATCATAAACTCAAGTTATAGTGTATCCAATATTCTCTTCTCATCCCTTTGGACCTCAAGTATGCACATGATGCCGAGATACACATACACACAAAACACTCATGCATAAAAAATAAGAATAAGTCTAATAAACTTTAAAAACTCATTTTCTTACTATATACCATATATACTTATATCTAGATATATTTTATATATTTTATTTTTTATAATATGTTATACAGAAAGCTATATAGGAATATAGAATATATTTAATATAGAATGCCCATGTATAGGGGTGTCCATTGACTTGCACTTGTATGCTGTAGCATGTAATTGCCCCCAGTATACTTGCATGATAATATCTTAATATACAAATATTACCTGCAAAAATATATGAAATCAAAGAGAGTTATTTTAATAGAAGGGTAAAAAAATAACAACACTACTTATTATGGCTATGCAGTAGTCTAAGAAATACATATGTAGTAACTCAGAAGTGAGGACTGCTGTGCAGGTCTCATTGCTCAGATGAGGAGGGTAAAGTGGCTTAGTTGTTGCACTTCTCCTGAATAGCAGAAATAGACACAGTGTTTCTCAGGAGCTCGGATATCTGCGCATGGAACCTGAGGGTGGGATTCAGTAGCCAATACACATAAATAAAGCACCACGCCCAGAAGTCAGTGTTCACTAAGTGTCACTTATACACACGGTTTCCTTTACTCTGCACTGCACATATCTATTGCATTCTTTGATCCTGAGTCCTAGACTCTTATTAAAATAGCTACACTGGGTGGGGCTTTCAGATTTCTATCCTGTGTTGGACATTTGAATGGATCGCCAAGTGACAAGGGAGAAGGGATGTCCCTGGGACTCCGTATGGACCTGTTTCATCTTCTTGCCTCTTTTGCTGATCAGAAAGCAGCTTTAGATGAAGGACCATTATAACCAGCTTTCCTCAATGAGAACAGCTTTCATTATAACAGATTTTAATAAATGGCTGTTCTGCCTTCACTTTTATATACAAAGGTTATAATAACATCTTCTAGATGGAAAGGTGTGAAAGAACAAGGAGCCATCCCTTGACAGACAGGCCAGTAGGATCCTGATGGAGTAACCATGATGTAGGCTGAGAGGTACCTGGGGCTGAAGGTAGCAGTAATAAGGGGGCTTCCTGCAGAGTCAAAAGTCTCCTTATCTGACTAGCCAGGCAAACAGTTACCTCACAGACTAAGAGTTTTTGCAACGGGTAGGGTTTTATCTGTGATCACCCAGGCCACTGCTGCTTCCCCTTCCTGGATGCAGTTGAACATTGGATTTCCATGAGGACTTCAGGGGATGGACAGCAGATCTCAGGTGGACTGAGAAGGGCTCTGGCTCTCAGCTGTATGCTCCAAGAACTCTACCACAGCTCAGACTTCATTTTCATCATTTCCAAATGGGCTGTATCTGAGGCAAGGGTGACTGTCACCAGCAGGCAGAACTGGAGGCACTGAACACTAACCTCCTCCACCTCCAGCATCCTGTCGTATGTGTGGAAGCGTTAACATATCCCCTCAAAGGGAAGGCATTTGTATGGCTGCTTAAAGGTATGAAATGCCCAACATTTCTAACCTTCATGACTTACCTGAAATTCCACTAATAAAATATTAGCCTGGTATACAGACTCTTAGGTGTCACAAGAAATAGCATGTGAGGTTAGACACGACACTTAAAGAGCTATGCACACCAGGGCAGGTTTAAAAGCTGCTCACACAACTCACTGAACTAATACACAATTGCTGAACTTCAGTCCCCAGAGCTTTTCAATCTTTTTTCTCTTGGCTGCCCAGCACAGCAAAGTGATTTTCTTCTTCAATTCAAATGCTAATATTCTCTCTCTCTCTCTCTCTCTCTCTCTCTCTCTCCTCTCCCCCACCCCCTCTCTCTGATTTTTGAGCAGTGTTTCTTTGCGAAGCCATGGATGTCTTAGAACTCGTTCTCACCCTGTCTCTCCATCTCCCTTTCTCTCCCTCTCTCTCTTTCTCTCTCTCTGTCTCTCTCCATCTCCCTCTCTGCCCCCCCCCCTTCTTTCTATTTTCTTGGTTTCCATACCAGATGCTCTCAAGCTAATTCCAAAGGCAACCCAGGTACAAGAAAGAAACACTCATGGCCTTTCTCCAATCACACATATAATAAACCACCATTCTAGCTAAAACAAAACAAAAACTGTGCCGTGAGTTCCAGGCCAGCCAGGTCTACATAGTGAGACCCTGTCTAAAAAAGCAAGCTATGGGCTAGGGGTGAGCTCAGTGGTAAAGCACACATTCAGCATGAGCATGGCTCTAGGTTTTATCCAAAGCACCCTCCCCCACAACAACAACAAAAAGGGGAAGATAATACTTAAAATTTATAACGTTTCTATTTACTAAATTTTATTTGTAGAAATCACAGAAGACCTCCAAGACTAATTTTTAGTGACAGAGAACCTTGTGATACCAAATTATAACTTATGAGCACTATTGTTTATTTTTATTTATTTATTTATTTATTTATTTATTTATTTATTTATTTTATTGTTGTTTTTTTGAGACAGGGTTTCTCTGTATAGCCCTAGCTGTCCTAGAACTCACTCTGTACACCAGGCTGGCCTCAAATTCAGAAATCCGCCTGCCTCTGCCTCCCAAGTGCTGGTATTAAAGGCATGCCCCACCACTGCCCTGGTTTTTTTTGTTTTTGTTTTTGTTTTTAAAGATTTATTTATTATTATGTCTAAGTACACTGTAGCTGTCTTTAGACACACCAGAAGAGGGCGTCAGACCTCATTATGGATGGTTGTGAGCCACCATGTGATTGCTAGGATTTGAACTCAGGACCTTCGGAAGAACAGTCAGTGCTCTTACCCACTAAGCCATCTCACCAGCCCCACTACTGTTCTAAATAGGCAGGGTAGCAAAACTCTAAAACTTTAGCCGCCAAGAGACAGAGACAGGAGAGCTTTAAGTTGGAAACTAGCCTGGGCTAGAAGCAAAACCAAACCCCTATCACTACAACAAAAGAACATGATCCACTGTGTCCACATCAATAGAAAACTCTACACAGGGAATATCCCTCCCTTTCTCTAGGGTACTAAGGGTATTACATGCAATCCAACACACACTAAATACTAAGTACGGTATGACAATCCACCAAACTTCCTCTCTCCTGCCCAATTTTTTAAGTTCCTGGCTAATCTTGCTTCTCCCTCCATAAGCAACACTAAAAGCATCTCTTGTTTTATCTCTGGTCATATTTGTGTGTTCTGTCACGTCAGAGAGGCTGGGATCAAAGCAGTGTCTGCCTGCCTTTGTTTGGGGGACTATTGGGGCCCAGATATAAAAAAATTATAAATGGTTGTGTATTTTCTTGCTAGTCAAAATTATAAGGCTTTATCCCTAAAGACAGAAATAGAGCGGATATAGAGTTCTTCACAGGACTTTGGGCAGCCTGACACTGAGTGAGAGTATGGAATAAAGCAGCCAGCAGAGCATCGTGTATGAAGCTCTAAGGTAAAGGCAGGAGAGCCACATCTAAGCTCAGCTCTGTCAGCCTTCACTCTCTGAATACCAATCCCAGCTTCCGACAACCCAAGATACATGACACAGGCCAACACCAGCACTCTCACATGCTCCCTACACACACAAAATAGGTCAGGTGAGGAGTGACATGGTTGGCTCTTCTTGCTCAGGAAGGCAGAAGAGATAACAGGAAGTCAGGCTCAGAGAACTCCACACACATCACATGCACAGAGTAGCTTTCAGGAGGACACCATGGATTCGCCCACTCACAATCCACACTCACAGTTTTGTCCTTGGTCATTTCTTTGGCTGCTGCATCCAGGGCTGCCTTAGCCCTGGAGCTGATCCGACCAGGGTTGACCACCACCATCTTGCGTTGCTTGGCTGGAAGCTGGGAAAGCACGTCCGATTTGAGCCGCCGCAGCATGATTGCCTCCTCTAGCAGCAGCTTCAGCTCACCCAGGTTGGAGGAGCCTGAGTAATCCCAGCCCCAAGGGAGCTGAGGAGAAAGAGGGGGACGTCTGTTAGCCTAAGAGCTCCCGACTGCACTCTGTCCTCCTATCAGGCTGCCATGACTGTGATCAGAGGGCTCCAAGGCTATACAAAACTGAATGAAGCCCAGTCGAGGCAGATGAGGGCAGAAAGGATGCGGGGAAGCCAGGCATGGGATAAACCAAAAACTCCTGTCACAGCCGCCCACAACTTGAAACTAACATTTCTAGCAGCTCAAGTGATTGATGTTTCAGTTTGAAGAACCCAGAACATAGGTTTGTGCTGGTCTAGCTGAAACCAAAGCAAAGTTTTAGAGTGCCTAGGCTATCCCTCAAATCATGGTCCCTCAATTGGGAGCTGCCGGAGGCTGAGGGTTCTCATCTTTCTCTCTCACATAGCTGGAGAAAGCGTTAGGAACTAAACTAAAAGCCCTGGCTGAGTGCAGGCGAGCGGCAGTACAGCATTCGCCTGGCATCGTAAGGCCTTGGGTTTGAACCCATCACAGCAGTTAATCTTCAATCAATCATCAATTAATCACACCCTATCCTTCCCTAGTAATCTTCCTAGAAATAAGAGGATTTCTAGGTAAAACACCAGGGAGAGCAGGGCCCTTCTGCTCTGCAGTCACAGCTCAGCGGCTTCCTACCTCACTTTTCCCTCCCTTAGAGGAGTCAAAGGGCGGAGCTGGACTGAGAGACAGAGATGGTCAAGTGGGGAGAGATAAACTGGTCCAGTGCTCGCTCTTCCTTCCTTCCTTCCTTCCTTCCTTCCTTCCTTCCTTCCTTCCTTCCTTCCTTCCTCCCTCCCTCCCTCCCTCCCTCCTTTTCTCCTTCCTTCCCTTTCTTCCTTCCCTTCCTTCCTTGAATTTGGCACAGGCTGCTTTCTCTAGTGAGGGCTCATCGTGCATAAATCCAGGGGGTAGGGGAAACAGCTTGTCCTCTGAGATGTACTTTAAAACAATCTTGGGAAGGTGTGCATATATCATAATTAATTTGGATACCTTTCCCCCAAGTTTAATATTCTTACCTCTTAACCTTGTAGGTTAACACTGGATAATACTAAAAATTTTAACCTGAAATGATCACATTCTAACAAGGTCTCAAGCAGCGGGCTGGGTAGAGAGGGGGATATAAAGAAGACACAGACACGATGCCTGGGACTGAAGTGAGGAAGTGGGAAGGAGAATAAGCAGGACTTGAGGATGGTGCCTTAGAGTGTCAGAGACTGGGGACAGAAGACGGGACAATCAAGAGTCAGAATAATGAGCTCCACCATTAGTCCTTCCAGCTCATCTACAGACTCGGCTAGTTGAGGGAGGAATCCTGTTCAGAAAGCGGATCATTTGCAAACAGGACTGAGGTAAGCATCACTCAAAAATGAATAGACAATCTATTCTGGAAACAATCATGGGGAGCATGAGCTGCTGACTGTGTTAATGAAGTACATGGCTTTTAAACACATTCAACAATCGAGAAGCCACTGCAACAACTACCTAACAAAACAGTCTGCCATTAACCCTGCAAGGCACTGTAATTTACACTACATGTACTTTGTGAGTAAATGGAAATGCTTTTTAACATCTAAAGGTTTTCTATCAGGCAGTGGTGGGTGGCACATGCCTTTGATCCCAGCACTTGGGAGGCAGAGGCAGGCAGATTTCTGAGTTCAAGGCCAGCCTGGTCTACAGAGTGAGTTCCAGGACAGCCAGGGCTACACAGAGAAACGCTGTCTCGAAAAACTCAAAAAAAAAAAAAAAAAAAAAAAAGTGATTTTAAAATATGGGAAGCAATCGTGAATTCACATAGCAGGGATTCTCACTCATAGACTGCCATTTCTCCAAAGGATCAGTGCCACTGATGCAAACAAGAACTTGGTATATTTGCTATTTGACCATAAAACAAATTACTAAGATCTGAATGGTCGAGGGTTTACAAACGGTGACAATGACTGCACAGCATTTCTGCTTGCAGTATTCTCTGCCATCCTGGAGAACTGGAGCTGTACAGAGAGCAGGTTTGCAGTCGTACTCAGAGGGGTGGCTTGTGGGGTAGGGGCGACTATCCCTGGGAGTCACTACTTATGAGCACGAGCTCTCAGAGAAGCCAACCAAGCACCTTGCAATCTGGCTCCAGTCTATGTGCTCCAAGGTTCTCTGCGGTCTTTTGTAGAGAGGACTTCCTCCCAGGCCAGAAACGTTCATTATTTAATCTGCTTTCTTGGCTCTGCCTAGGCTCTTTCCTCTAACCTGCCTCACCACCCTTTCTGGGGCTGCTTCTGGCTTAGGTTTTCCTTCTGTTGCACCAGCTCTGAGCCTTGCACAGGAGCTGTGAGCTGGACCCAGACAGCACCACTCAGAGCCCTTCATATCTGTGGAGTAACTGCTGGAACCTTTCCCAGAAAATACTACCTGGTTTTCTGGCCCATTTCTTGGTTCATACCAAGAGGCAGAAAGAAAAGTGTCAACATGAGGGTAAGAGGGTGGGACATGGAGACGAGAGGATGAATACCCGCTTGGCATCACAGTAGCGAAGTCCAAAGGCATGAAACTGAGGGAAGAAGGTTGGCTTGACAGCAATGATCTGTGTGTAGAGCTCTGCAGGCCGAGACAGGGCAGGTGTGCCCGACAGCAGGATCACCCTCTTGGCAACCTAAAGACAAAACAGCCAAAGATGTTCTCAACAGAGTCGGGAGGAAGGGACTGCTATTCCTATGAGGGATTTCCTAGCACAAAATATCAAAACGCCACAATGAGGTGGGAGCTGGACATCCCCACTCCCACCCCAGGAACAGCAAAATCCCCAAGGCTGCAGCAGCCCCATCTTCCACTTCCTGGGCTCTCTCACTGCTGGCTGGGTGGCTGTTCTTGACTTTACATATTTATTTTTCTGAGTGTGTACGCGCACAAGAACATGCCAGTGGAGGCCCGAGGGTCATGGGACTGCTTGCAGCGGGAGTCACAGAGAATTGTGAGCTGACAATCTGGGTGCTGGGAAACAAATTCACTTCTTTGGGAACAGCAGAAAACAGTCTTCTCCATTGCTCCATCGGCCCAGCCCATTCTCAAATTTAAACATGTCAGATCATTCCTTTACCAAAGATGGTGAAGATGAGCCTCACTCCAGAACTGTATGGCCTCTAAATCAAGGTACTCTAGCCAAAAAAGATCACATGCCTTGCAAAAACTAAACAGTCTGCTGATGTGAGCTGTTAGGTGTCAACTGCCATTCACAGCCCACCTAGCTGCTGTCACAGCACTTCGCCTTCCTGAGCTCCCTGGACTAGCTCTTGCTAGTAGCTGTTGTCACAGCACTTTGTCCTGCTGAGCTCCCTGGACTAGCTCTTGCTAGTTCCTTGAGATTATGAAGGCTGTCCCTGGTTGCCGATATAACTACATCTGCAACTAACTAAAACCCAAATGGCTGAGCATACCTATGAGGATTTTTTTTCTTCTTAAATAAATCATTTGAAGTGGAGAACCCACTTTTAATCCAGATTTTTGAGATCTATTAACCTAGGCCCATACTTTCTGCTGGAAGCCTACATAAAGAACACGGAAGAAGGAGGCTTCCTCTCTGCCTGCTTGCCCTCATCCTCTCTAGCAAGTCCATTCCTTCAGTGGCTTTATAGCCTACTTTTTCAGGATTCTAGGGTACACTGAACAACAGCTGAGACATCCAGTCTCATGGAGTGAACAACTACTAGATTCTTAGACCTTCCATTGGTAGACAGTCACTGCTGGGATAGCTAGACCACAGCCTGTAAGCCACTCTAATAAATCACACACACACACACACACACACACACACACTTCCATACATATACATACACATACACATAAATCACACACACACACACACACACACTTCCATACATATACATACACACACACACACACACATACACACACACACACTTCCATACATACACACACACACACTTCCATACGTATACATACACACACACATGCATGCACACACACTTCCATACACACACACACACACACACACACACACACACACACACACACACACACATACACGTTTCACTCTCAAGCTCTGCTCCCCTAGAGAACTGTGGCTAATACAGAGATGAAGGTGGGGGTTGTGTTCCTACTTGCTGTAGCACTTTGCATCTGGCACAAAGTAGGTAATCAATCAATGTACACTACATGCTGAGAAAAATTCAGAGGAAAGCTAGTTAGTGGTGCAGGGAACATGAAGTAAACACAGTGGATTCAGCTTTGGAGCAAAGCAGAGGAAAGATCAATAGGCCTGAATTTCCTGCAGAAAAGATTTCTGAAATTCAAGTTAAATTTACCATAAAGACCTGCTAGTACCAAGAGGAAATGACAGAGACAGTCTGTATAGACACTTCTATCTAGTGTTTTAATTTTTTGTGTGTATATGTAGATGTTCATGTGTACACAGATGTGTACGTGTGTGATGTGTGCATGGGGCTGAGGTCGATACCACGTGTCTTTGCTGATCACTATATCTTAGTTTTAGAGACAGGGTCTTTTATCCATCTGGCTAAGCTGGCTGGCCAATGAGCTCTAGGGACCTGCCTGACTCTGCTCAAACCCAGTGCCAGAACCAGACTCAAGTCTCCATGCTGGGGCCAGAGGCATTTGACTCACTGGTTTATTTTTATTTTTATTTTTTTAAGAAAAAAAAAAAGTCTTTTCTAACTTCACTGTATTTCAAGACTCAAGCTCATTTTGTAATTACTAAGGACTTTCAATGACGGGACCCAGATCCACTGACCAAGTTCAGCCTGGGTCTGTAGCAGCCTGCTCAGCTGTGGGCAGGAGGGAAATAAACAGCTGGCTGACCCAATGAGGACTCCCGGTTCTTCACTTTCCTGACTCAGGCCTGACTGAAGCGATCACACCCAGATCATACAACTTCTAGAGAGATGGGAAAGAGTGAGACCAAGAGGAGATGTCACTGTGGCTGTGAGGTAAAATTCACCCAGCTTTGGAAGAGACCCTACTGTGGAGCTCAGCTGCATGGAAACCACTTGTTAACCACGGTAACCTTGAGTTAACGACAGTACTATAGGGCACACATGAATTAAATGTCCAAAGAGAAGAAGGTAGGTCTTAAAATGGATATGCTGACTCATAAAAAACAATAAATAAAGGTGTAACCATGGGAAGAAAGAGGATTCCTCCTAAATATGCAATACACATAATTCTCAAAATGCACTTCTGCCCTCTCAGCCACTGTCCAAACCTAATCCCATTCTGATGGCAGAGCCATGAATTTCTCCGGCTATGATTTTCCAGTTACTGAGCCTTATAATTTCCTGCACAGTATAATGCAGGCTCACTGATGTAACAGTGGGCATCCTGAATGATGTCTGTAGCACCTCTGTTTGTGGCTTAAGCCTACTTTAGGAAAGTAGCAGCAGAACAGGAGAAATCTATGCATCATCCTGAACTCACTCCCTGGGCTGCTATGTCTGCCTGGGATGGAGCCTGGGCTGAGCCAGCTCCCAGCCAGGTGGCAAAAACTCACCCCAGGCTGAGTCAATAGTGAGTTCTCTCATACACTTCCCAGGCTGGCTCAGTGGGAGAAGGATAAAGGAGGGGATGTGGGTGCTGAAAAGCAGAGGCTTATTGTAGAAAAGGAAAAGGCTGGCTTTGAGAAGAAACCAGAAGACCATCTCATCTGTCCTGGAATGATGTAAGCTACTCCAGGCTCAGACCTAATGCTGTGGTCAATCATCTATAAGGACTTTGTCTTAGCCACACTCCTGAAAACAGTTGCTATGCTCGGTCTACCTCTGAGAAAGCCACACCTAGGAGCATAAAAATGTGTAAAATGACATAAACTGATGCTATATTAAACACTGTGTAGCCAACTCCCCTGGCTAAGGAGACAGCAGCACCTAAGAAAACCACAGTGGGACGGCTTTAAAGAACTCCTGTGTGCTGCTGGGAAGGTAATGCACTTCACAGGCAGACACTGCAGGGGGCGGGGGGCAGCTGGCCTTCTAAGTCTCCTCAGAGTGCAGGGTCAGAAGCTCTGCAGGACACTCAGAGGCAAGGCAAGCTAGCACATGTAAGGCACCAAGGAGAATGCTATGCAGTTAGCCAAAGCAAATAGATTACACATAGATTTTAAAGTGTGAGCCCAGGGATGCTCAAAGCAAAGAGCTGGGGTTGTTTCAAGTCCACCAACAAACAGCCGAGAAGTTACCACGTTCATGCCCCCTGACACAATTGAGCCAATAACTAGCTTGGCTGAGCTAGCTATTCTGATTAGTTATAACATTTCCCTAAGGAAATAAAATCAAGTTCCCCAAAGTTGAGGTACCCTTTTCCCTTTGGCTTTTCCAGACAGGGGTTCTCTGTGTAGCTCTGTAGACCAGGCTGGCCTCAGACTCAGAGATCCACCTGCCTCTGCACCCCTTTAATCCTGGGATTAAAGACGTGCACCATCATGCCTACTGAGTCCCATTTTTATAGCCAGTATGTTCTCCAGCACAATTTTTTTTTTTGGTTTTTCGTGACAGGGTTTCTCTGTGTAGCCCTGGCTGTCCTGGAACTCACTCTGTAGACCAGGTTGGCCTCGAACTCAGGAATCTGCCTGCCTCTGCCTCCCAAGTGCTGGGATTAAAGGCGTGCGCCACCAGCACCCGGCTCTCCAGCACTTAAAATAATGTTATGAGTAGGTTGTGCAGAAGCAGGTGGCAGCAAAGAGAAGGTCAAGTCTGCCCAAGTCCCAGCTCTCCTAACCCCGATGCCTCAGGACACTGTGAGCTATTGAGTTTTAACCGGTTCACAAGTCACTCTAGAAACTTCACAAAAATGTTTGGAACCAATCATCTTCAAATAATGGCAACCCTAGTTAGGAGTCAAGTGACCCAAAATACCCATATCAAAACCAAAAGCAGGCTCACAGCCGCTCCCCAGGAGGAACTGAGAATGATTCCCAGTGGGTGAATGAAGACCTAGAAAACCTCCAGATGTCCCTGCCATATTCCAGAGATGCTACGTGGTACCAGTCTTACTGCCTGGATCTATAGTGCAGTGCTCTTGCATTTCATTTTGTTTTCTCTGTGCCTACTTGTACATCTGCATCAAATTCCTGCCAGAGGCCAGCACTGGATCTCCTAGAACTGGAGTTATGGGAAGTTTGAAGCCACAATGTGGATGCTGGACACAGAACCCAGGTCCTCTGCAAGACCAGCCAGTGCTCTTTTTTTTTTTAAGATTTATTTATTTTATGTATTTGAGTACACTAGAGCTGTCTTTAGACATACCAGTACAGATGGTTGTGAGCCACCATGTGGTTGCTGGGAACTGAACTCAGGACCTCTGGAAGAGCAGTCAGTGCTCTTAACCACTGAGCCACCTCTCCTGGCCACCATGGTGCTTCTACACTGACTCTGTGTCACTGCTCTATGTTATGACAATGCGGATGCCACGCTCCTTAGCTAAGATCAGTCAGAAGGAAGACTGTGACTACAGGCCTACGGACTAAACATATCAAGATCCTATACTGAGAATACAATGCAGAATATAATCACGGATTATTAAAGTTATACTATTCTGAGCTTTAAGGCTTCTGTACAGGTACTATTTAGATAGCATACATAATAAAATTAAGTACTTCAGGGGATTTCTTTTCTTGGAAGAATAGTCCATTTCCCCTCAAATATTAGACTCTAATAATTTCCCTTTGATTCTGTAATGAACTCGAGGAAACCAGGACCGCTTGGCACAGGGACCTCTTTTTGTAGCTTTGCCATTCCTGGTGTTATGAGATCTACCACTAGACACCCTTCTCCCCTGTGGCCTGAGAAAGACCCTGTCTCCGAAACAGAGGGGCTGCTTTTCTAACCCTGAAAAGACAGTCACTGCAGTGTTGTACATAAAAGCTTCTGTTTGGGTCCAAATCCAAAGAGAACAGAAGATATCAATTTTGATAGATATATACAACATGTAAGAATGAAGTGGTCATTTGGAATGCATAAGATGATTTTCAGAATGCACAATCCAGGGAAATTCAAAGGTATAAAGCTGGGGAAACTGATAGGTATAAAGCAGTGGTTGTTATAAAACTAGGTGTGGGGAACGGAGAAGTCCCAAGTACGTGTGCTTTGTAGGCATGAGCATGGCTGTGCCGAGGAATGCAGTGCCACATGCACCAATGGCAAAGCTTTCCCTGGTTTACGCTCAGGGAAAAGCAGAGCTGTCCCCTTGTCCAAGTACTGAAGTTAAGAATATTGGTCTTTAGCTAAAATCAGTGTCACAGAAACTATTAATCATCGCTGCTTCCTCCAGATGACTGCAATCTGAGAATGCTCCCCTACAGAGACTTCCTACCGGGAGGGGCTTAGCCACCATCCTCCTCCAGCTGCATTCAAACACACCTGCTTCCTCATTCAGTGGTGTATAATAAACGCGTTGAGTTTGCGGGCTGCTGGTGTGTATCCACCCAATCACAGCATTTTAGTAGGAATGCCTGCTTGCCTTCTCTCTCATCAATGGGGCAGGTCAACTCCAAAGCTGAACAGCTTGGAGCAGCTAGATATGGTGGCACACACCTGTGATCTTAGCACTCGAGAGGCAGAGGCAAAACAATGAGGAGTTCAAGACAATGACTTGTCTCAAAAAGGAAGAAGAAACAATGACAAAGCAGGAGCTGTAAAATACTCCGCAGAGAAGAAAAAAACACACTTAGAACTAGGCTTTCTTATGGAAGGAAAGCATGAATCATGATAGCTATATAGCTATCTCTGAGGGACAGGAAAGGTGAAAGATCAGAGATGGGAGAAAAAGACGAGGTTTTTACTGAAGTGTACTTTTTATAAAGTTAATCATCTAATTATTTAAAAAGAAACAAAACAACAACAACAACAAAAACCCTCAAAGCCCTAGATATTTAGCTGACTTCTCATTTAGCCAATTACTGGAACTGGGAACTAGAACTGGGCCTGGTTATGTGCTTAGAAGATGTAGACAGGAGGACCAGGAGTTCAAGGCCATCCCTGGCCAGCCTATGATACACAAGACTCTGTCAAAGATAAAAGGAAACAAACAATAAAACTACACTCACAGAAAGAGGGAAACATTCATCAGGGAAAAACAGTGGGATGCTGGTGGCTTTTCTCCTTAAAAGCTAATTTTGGAGCTGGAGAGATGGCTCAGTGGTTAAGAGCACTGGCTGCTCTTCCAGAGGATCTGGGTTTGATTCCCAGCACCCACATGGTAGCTCTCAACCTAGTTGAAGGGAATCTGATGCTATCTTCTGGTCTCCACGAGCACCAGGCAAGTGAGTGGTGCAGAGCTACATGTGCAGGCAAAACACCCATATACACAAAATACAATTTAAAACTAAAAATGAAGCTGGGCGGTGGTGGCGCACACCTTTAATCCCAGCACTTGGGAGGCAGAGGCAGGCAGATTTCTGAGTTTGAGGCCAACCTGGTCTACAGAGTGAGTTCCAGGACGGCCAGAGCTATACAGAGAAACCCTGTCTCGAAACCCCCCCCAGCCCTCCCCAAAAAAAACTAAAAATGAATTTTGCTATTTGACTCAACATCCGAAATTTTCATGTATACAAAACCAACTAAACAAAATCCCACTCTAAATGTTGAAGTGGGTGAAGTATAATCACCATTCTGAGGAAAAGAGCCACCTCTTAGACTACACACGAGTAAATGCTAACACTTGGTCAGATGGAACTTCAGCATCCTCCCCTGAATGGACCCAGCAGTTCTACTTGTAGGAATTGGCACAACAAGAAAACATTATAAATGGATGCCCATTCATAGTAAGAATTATTTGTAACAGCCACGTGCCTGCACTCATTAAAGATGATCTTGTCCCACTACTGACTTGTTAGAAAAACAGTCCAACTGCTAAAAGTGGTTTCAGGACATTCTAACTTTGCTCCTTAATTGTTTTCTATCTTACCTATTGTTACGCATTTATATAGAAAAATAGAATCATCTTTCTTGGTATTAGTAGCATAGGCAAGTGTGCTGTGGGGAAGAAAGAAGTCTTATTTTCTTGGGGACAATGACACCAGTTTCTTATGACACTGACTACTGTCACCATGTATAAAAGCTATGTTTAGGCCGAGGATGTAGCTCAGTTGGTGCTAGTCTAACACACCTACATATATACATACAAATATACATACATACACATCTACATACATACATGCATGCATATGTACCTACATACAACCCTGCATCCAACCCTATCACTCCATCAAAACAAACAGGTATTGTGGTATAGACCTGAAATGCTAGAACACAGGAGGCAGAGGCTGGAGAGGCCAGTCTCAACTGTATAGTGAGCTTGACCAATTTAGGTAGAAAAAAAACAAAACAGCTGGGTATGATAGGAACTCGCCTATCTCGGCACTTGAAAGGTAGAGGCAGGGGAATCAAGAACACAAGGTCATTCTCAGCTGGAGGTCAGCTTGTGATTCTGTTTCAGTCAGTCAATCAAATAAACAACCCCAAACTCCCTAATTCTATGGACTTGATCTTACTCCACTATCTGTTTGTATGCCAAAATCTAACCACCTCTTGAGGAATTTGCTGAAAATATCTTGCTATATTATGAAAATATAAGGTTTTGCTTGTTGGTCTGTTTGTCTGTCTATCTGTCATTGAAGACTGAACCCAGGACAAGAATATATTCCCAAGACCCTGTATACATGGAAGGAAAAATCAAGGGCAATTACTTTATTTCAAAAGCATCTAGATTCAGTTCTTAGGGTATTTGAGAGCAGTGCTTCTTTAAGAGGGTTAAGGGGCTAGGATGCAGGTGAGGAGTGCCTTGTTCCCTATAGGCTGTGACAGGGAGTAACAGCTGGAGACCAGCTGAGCTGTCACAATCAGGAGGGCCACAGAGTGCTGGTTAGAGGCCAAGAACACTGCTAAAAATCCCACCATCCACACCTCAGCCCTAAAGCATGAGTTAGCAGAGAAAGAGAAAGGAGCTAACAGCCCAGCACAGGGGAAGTCTGCACTCTCCCGAAACACCCCGCCGTCGGTTCACTACTAAGCATTAGGGGAAGTCAGTGTTTCAGAAGAGCTCAAGACACCTTCATTAACAGCAGCCATACCCACTCAGTCCTACACTGCAATTGCAAAGTACCATATAGTAGCTAGAGTTCAGTAGTCATTTTAAAACATCTCTGCAATATACCGAGGATATTAAAGATATGCATGCTGTTTCCGGAAGTCTGGCCATAGGCACTCATCTCAGACCCCACTGGGAGACCCCATGTGCACACCCAGGCAACAACTCAACACCAAAGCTGTTGCTAACAAGATGTCATATCAGAACTTAAACACAGAATTATTCTACTGTGCAATTTCTTTTGTCAATAGTCAGAGGTAGAGATTTAATTTTACTGATGCCGTTATACTGGAACAATGGTACCAAGATGTATTAATATTTTTCTAAGGAAAGCATGTTAAAGTTTTCCCTTAAACAGGTCACTGCCCTGGGATGACATTTCATTTAGGTATGTCCAGGAGCGGATACTGATAAATAGAAGTTTATAATGGAGTCAAGCTTAACTTAAAGACTTACATTTTTGATCTGGAGCATATGACATAACTTTGACTTATGGTTATTTTAAAAAATTGGAGCTGAAATTACTTTTTAGGCAGTTTTGTAGAGAGGTAGGAAACAACAGTACGCATTTAGTGTGTTTGCTTTCCTTAGTTCACATAAAAACAAAAGCTTGTTTTAAGCAGTAAATGCTGTGGCTTTATTTTTGTTTGTTGGCTTATGTATTTAAGACAGGGTCTCTATGTAGCCCCTAGGTGTCCTGGGACTATGTAGATCTATCTGGCATTTGCCTCCAAGTGCTGAGAGTGAAGGCGTGCACCACCATGCCCCACTAAATGCTGTGGTTTTCAAAGCTCACCTACTACACAGGCTGTGTAAACAGAATGCTCTGTGCCACGCACACTTTGCGTGAAGGCGGTATCTGAGGCGTAAACTTCAAGGAAAGTCAGTCTCCTGC
>NW_022196896.1:98631078-98645966 GCF_008632895.1 Mastomys coucha | reverse complement strand
TGATTGTAAAAGCCTCATGTCATTTTTAAAGAAATACACTCAAACCTTACACCACTCGTGTCTAGTCTATTTGTCAAAAGCCGAATCCCGTGCACACCTGGCCAGAACCCCTCGTCCCGCGGAACAAGGGACCCCCGCAAGAAATCCCGGTCCGCGGCAGCTCTGTTTGCTCCGTCCATGCCAAGTAGCAGTTCTCCCAAAGTCATCTGTAAGCAGCTTCTCACTTGCCATTAAGAAAGCATTATGCTGGTACTCCTCCTCTCCCTAACCTCTGTGGGGAAAATGGCGTTTGGGGGCTTATCTCTGAGGAGTGAGGTACAGAACCCAGGACAAAGACAAGGTCAGAACTGCACCAGAATGTGTATGGAGAAAGACTTGACCCTGCTCTCAGGCCCGCTGCTGCCTGCTCTGAAGGCAGAACACACAGCAGCCTGTGTGTTCAAGGGCAGGTACAGGCCTGAGAACATGAAGGAAAAAGTACACAGCCGGCCTTCTAGTTAACTGCAGGCCCTGGCCAGTGTGAAAGGGTCAATCAGTTTACCAGGCAAGCCTTGGTTTTGCCTGAGGTTATTCTCTGACACCCACAGCTCTGGCCTGGTTCTGCCCTTAGATAACACATCACGCCTTGACAGCTTTGCTCCTCAAGAGATGCAGTTTCTCCTGAGCTGTTTAGTGACACACTGTCACAGGCTTCTTGTGCTGGCAGGAAGCCTCTTCCCGTCTGAGTCTGGGACCCTCAATAGGACTTCACGTGGACTGGATTCGTGGCAGGATATGAACAGGCACACAGCTCAAGGAGAGGGGCTCAGTGTCAACACTTCATCCCGCCCATAGCTCATCGGCGTGGCTGCATCTGTTTGCTCTGCATACCCCGTGTGCCTGAACAAGTGTCATGTTATGGCCCTAAGTCTCTTAGCCACACTTACCTTTAGGATAGGCACAGTGGCTCGGCAGCGGGCAGTCTTACTGTTTTTGAGGAAGTGTGATTCATCCTGCAACAAAAAACCATGCGGGTGAACAGGGGCAGTCCTTGATCCACGAAAGCCCACCTGACTTGAGCCTGGCTTGGTATTTGCCATGAGGATACCTCCCTTGAACCACTGCCATTTAAGGAGATGGAGCAGTATACTAGGGAAGGACCCAGACTTGGGGCAGCTTCTATACACTGGATTCGATACTGTCTCTTTTTCTTTCTTTTTTTTTTTAAGATTTATTTTTATTTATTTTATGTGTAATGAGTACACTGTAGCTATACAGATGGCCGTGAGCCATCATGTGAGTGACTGCTGTTGAACTCAGGACCTCTGCCGGCCCGCTCGCTCTGGTATAATACACTGTAGCTGTCTTCAGACGCACCAGAAGAGGGCGTCCAATCTCATTACGGGTGGTTGTGAGCCACCATGTGGTTGCTGGGATCCGAACTCAGGACCTTCGGAAGAGCAGTCAGTGCTCTTACCCGCGGAGCCATCTCGCCAGCCCTGTCTCTTTTTCTAGGTCAGTTTTCCACCTGGAAATATTTGCCCCAATCTGCCCACTGGGTACACAGGCGGACAAAACCCTGAGAGGTGGCTGGCCACCTTGTGGGAAACACCTCACAACTGCGTGGCCTTAGTCAGGTGTGCTGAAGACCCACTACATGCTCTCCACTGGCATCAAGTTCTGAGGTGTGGCACGGTTCTCAGTCTTTGCAGACACACCGGCAGCAGACACACTGGCAGTAGACCTGGCAGTTATGCCACCATAGCCATAAGTGCACACAAAGCACTGTGGGAACTGAGAAATGAGAAATGGATTGATCCCTGTCCTCTGGGGGACTACTGTGTTGAAATTATAGCATTTGGTGGGCTTATAGTTGTACATTTTGTAAATAAACAAACATAAAATTTGCCTTATTTTCCAAAGACAAAGGAATGATGAACATATTCCTTCCCAGAAGGGAAAATCTTAGGTTGGCACATTCTAGTTGCTTGCTAATTGACTCTGAGCCACGAAATGACCTCTCTATGGTACCAGTTTCTCTACCTATAAAATAGATACAATGCTATCAGATATAATGGATATAAGTATATCGGCTTGCTGGGTCTGAAATAAGCTAATACACGGGCAGCCCTCAAAGCCATCCTGCCACCTAATGAGTATTCCCTGTACCAGGGGCTACTAGTGATCTTACCTCTGTCCCTGGAAGAATCTATAAGCTTCCATTTCAGCTATGATTAGAGGGGGGAGGGGGCTTCAAAGACAATGGACAGAGTGTGAGGTGACCTGCCCCCCAGTTGTCAAGACAGCATCCCCCAGATGCCTGGGCTACTACCTTCATAATCCTGACTCATGATAAATCCTCATGAAAGTCATGAGAAAGACATTTATAGAGAGAAGTTGCAGAAAACGTGTCAGGCATGAAAGGAACTTGGCCCTTTTAAGCACGGGTAAAAGGGTACCCCTGCCAGAATCAACCACAAGCACAGGCTGGAGACAAGAAGCCTCATCCGCGACCTGTACTTCTCAGAGCTGCCACTTCATCCCTTGCTGCAATGAGGCCAGAAGATGGCAGGCTGTTTGCTTCACTGAGCACAAAGCAACACTAGTGGCAAGCAGCTTGCCCTCAGTCTCAAGGCAGATTGAATGATGAGCCAGGAACAGAAACACGTGAATTTCGAGGCCACAAAGTTTCAGCCAACGTTGACTGTGGGAAAGGACTGATGTGCCTATACTGTCAGCTCAAGTGAATTAAAGGCAGTGCTGCTTAGAAACACAGGTGAGAGTAGTGGCTATTCGTGGAACACTTAATACTACAAGGGCCTGGCCAGGAAAGGCAGTCATCACTGTCCCCACACCCCGGAGCCATTCGTGACCATCCTGGGATATTTCTTTTAATATTTCATCTCACTGGAATGCTGGCATCCTTTCAAAACCACACTTGAATTCATGCCAAGCCCAACATGACTCCCCCACAGACTCAGATTACCAAAATAGCTTTGATAAAAGATGTGTTTTCATTCGCACACACTAAGAACACAGGGTAGTTCCCATGTCCAGAACACACTAAACATTTCCAGGGGTCTGCAGCCACGTCTTGTCTTTCCTTGTTCTGAGCTCCTGCCGAGTTTGTATTTGGAACCACGTCTACATAGTCTACACTGACAGCTGGCTGGCCACCAAGTCTCCCCAGATGTTCATGAAGTGTGTGAGGATGAAAAGGAAAGCAGCACCTTCAGATCTGGAGGCAGGTGACAACATCTCTAAGAACAACTCAAGTAAAAACTGATTTCCTTTTAGCAGGGATAGGGGCCTGTCTTCACGCCAGCTGGAAGAGAATCATTGACTGCTAAACCGTATGGCTCAGCCACATCGACAAGGCGGTACCAATGCAGGCACGCTGCTCCTGACACAGCAGTAGTCTCTGGGACCCAGAATGGTCTGGTGTACACATGCTGGCCTCCATCCTTGGCCTCCCAATACAGGAGGGGGGGTGGACTAGAAACCTTTGAACAGACTCGTCCCACCTGTTTAAAACGCTTCTCAGGAAAGTCTGGTACATAGGCTTGAGAGCTGCTTCAGGAAGGGAATAAAAGAATCATTCTCGCTGGGCAGTGGTGGCGCATGCCTTTAATCCCAGCACTTGGGAGGTAGAGGCAAGTGGATTTCTGAGTTCGAGGCTAGCCTGGTCTACAGAGTGAGTTCCAGGACAGCCAGGGCTACACAGAGAAACCCTGTCTCGAAAAACAAAACAAAACAAAAAATCATTTTCTATAACAGAAAGGCAGCGATTTCTATTGCCCTCTCCCCAAAACCCAAAGGGGATCAAGGAGGCTACAAATTTCCAAATTTGTGGAGCCCTTCAGAGTGTCTAAAGAGACAAAGTACTTGAGGGCTCTGCCATACTTACAATAATGACGACTTTAAAAGGGGTTTTCAGCTGCCTCTCCAACTTGCAAAGAAGGTCAAAGCTGACAATGTTGACCAAGCCAGCTGTTAGGCGGCCCTTCCCGGTCACCACCACGTTGATGTTCTCTGGGCTAAGAGATGGAAGCCACCGAAGAAAGGCCTGCAGGGGAGGGGACAGTACAGTTAAACAAGGCAGTGATTCCAGCCAAGGCAACAACAAGACAAAAAAAGGGTGGGATTTGGGACAAGTTTAACATTCCCTGAAGACACAGTCCCTCTTTACATCCTCCTGCATCTAGCTCTAGCGCACACTCTGGTCACCTCTATCTGCCTTTAATTTTCTGACAGGACTCTCCCATGAACAGGCACTTCCCATGCCTGTGGTTTCCCCCCCTGTGATCTTTAGAAGTTCCAGTTGGGGAAGAATGTAGTTCTTTCAAGAAAACAGTGCTTACTGAGCACAATGAAACCACTTATGTTGATATCTTCTTCACAGTCCCCCACAGTCCCCCACAGTCCCCCACAGTCGGTCACTAGATAAACCAGGTATCCAGGAGCTTTAGGAAGGCCACTGGTGTCTCCACATGGAAGCCCCAGCACTTAGGTGTCCCCCTCCCTCTGCTTGGATGTGCCATGTCCTGCCATCACTTCTCTGGTTATAAGCAGTGACCTGACTCTTTCTGGACTATGAGGGAAAACTAGCCCCTACGGATGCATAATGACACTTTCCACAGGGAGTGGCACGATCCAGACCTGCCCAGCAGCAGGCTGAGGGGCATCCTCTGCACTGTGACTCTGGTAGCTTAGCAAGAGCTTAACCTGTGAAGAAACTGGCACCAACGCAGCCCAGAGCCACAAGCTTTGGAAATGGGCTGGGCCTTCCTTCACTGGATTTGCTTAAAGAGATTTAATTATTCAAAGTTCACATCAGACCTCCAGGTGGTCCAAACATACTACCCTAGGGCAAACAAAACACTGCACAGAAGTCAGGAAGCTGCCTCCTTAGGAGGCAAAGTTTTTGACCTTGAGATTTTGTTTGTTTATCTGAAAAGTGGGTCATTGAGTATTGTGTCTCAGGATTCGGAAAGACAAAGGAAATAAAGACATTGCAGAAATCAGGTGCAGGGTGGATAGAAGGTCTTATTTACAAGATACAGAGGTACAGTATCTGCTGAGGGACTGGCTGGCAAAAGGTCCCTAAGCTAGCAACTGCTTGGCTTTCCTCCCTGTGGAGATAACATGATTCCTTATCCTCAAGGACCAGCTTATTTTTCGGCTGGTCTTTGACCCACATCTAAACCTTTAAAGACCCCAGGGCTTGCCTCAACACTATTATTTTGTTTTTGTTTTTGTTTTTATCAAGACAGGGTTTCTCTGTGTAGCCCTGGCTGTCCTGGAACTCACTCTGTAGACCAGGCTGGCCTCGAACTCAGAAATCTGCCTGCCTCTGCCTCCCAAGTGCTGGGGTTAAAGGCATGCGGCACCACCGCCTGGCTGACACTATTATTTGATGCTCTAACCCCAAGGAGGCCCTTTCCCAATGATTCCGGCACAAAGAGAACTAACCTGCTCCCAGGTGAAGCGCACAGAGGAAGGTACGACCACCAGCAGTGGCCACTCCTTTCGGTAAAAAGCTGCTATGCAGATGGCTTGGATGGTCTTCCCTAGGCCCATGTCATCGGCAAGTAGCAGGCGGCCTCTTTTTGATATGGCAAAGCTGCATGAAGACAGACAGGGTAAGGTGGGCATCACTGCATGGGGCATCCTGTCCGTCCTAGTTTACCTGCCACCCCATGGAGCTGAGGGGCCCCTCTGTGCTGGCTGTAACACTGCCCAGAATGGGCCCGCTCACAGCAAGACTTTTCCCAGAAAGGATAGCGCAGGAGCCATTTAGGGAACAGAGAAAGAGGAAGGAGCTGGATAGGGACAATGCAGAATTAAGTTCATTGGTGGAGGACAGAGAGGACCACAGACCACAAGAGTGAAACTGCAGTGGGAAAACTCGGCCTGACCCAAGTACAGGAGCCCAGGGGAGCAGGGAGCCCATGCTGCAACATCCGCATCCCAGGGTTTGATCTCCACTGAGAAATGTACCCGGGACAGACAGAAGAGTCTCTGGGGTTAGAAACACAGCATCTGAAGAGCAGGCTACATGCTAAGGAGCAGGGTGGAGCGGCAGTGATTGAAACTACTGTCAAAAAGGACAGGATGAGAACCGGGCTTTGTTCCAGCCAAGGCTGGTAGCCTGCGAGCACCTGAAGCGCTTAAGTGCACTGGGCCTTGCTGACAGTCTGTAGATAAAGGTGGAGCCTACCGATCTGGAGCCAGACAGGCCTGGCTTGGAATCTCAACTTTCTCACTTGGGAGATGTGCCTCCTATGCACCCCCAAGCGAGACTGGAGTAAATGTTACTTGCCCCAGAGAACAGGAGAAGCAGGAGACAAAGCACTCACATCTTCCTAAACGTGACCATTATCTCAGTAAAGGGAGAGAAGCAATGAGGGCAGAAGCGGTGGTGAACCACTGAGAAACTACGAAGACTCCGGGCACCAGACATCTGGTCCCCTGCTCCAAGCTCCAGTCCTCTTTATCTAATTTGTGGAAAGCTGTTGCTGGCTCAGAAACCTAGTAATGAGCTGGTGAATAGTTCTTTTTCTTTCCTTCTTAGACAGCAAAAAAAAAATGAAGAGAGCAGTCTCTTCTAATGGGCTTATGGGTCCTATAAGGACTTCAGCGGCCCTTGGCCTTTCCGGTAATGGTTTCCCAGGATGCACCAACTGGGCAGCTCTCTGGGGACCAGAGGCCAGTACACCAAGGCCCAGAGCACATGGGCCAATGGGTATTCTTGTCCTCTCAGCAGCTACAAGCAGCAGCTCCCCTTTCTGCGGCACAGAAACAGCACTTCGTCTGTGCTGCCGAAAACCACGGGACACCAGCCACAAGCCCCTGGACAGAGAGCAGCTGGCTGAGACAGGCTGAGGTGCAAGCTAAGAAGAAAGCAGAGAGGCTATTGGGAAACGCCGGGTCTTCTGTTCCTGCACCGAGAAACCTCTTTCCTTCAGCTGATGTGAACTGGCTTTCTGGACCCGTGCAATCTGAAGTCCTGGCTAACTCATGGACTTTGACATCAATGGTAGCAATGGGCTTTGGTGACAGCAGCCTGGCTCGAATGCCTAGATGCTTCAGACACGTATGCAAGGTATTCATACATGCCTTCGAACTCTACCTTGCTAAGGGAGGCCAAGTGAGAGAAGAACAAGAGGAGGATCAGGGATCTACCTAACTCCCTCTCTCTGAAAGGGCATGAGGTTAGACACAAGCTTGGCATCCACTCCAGAAAGGTCAGCTTCTGGCACGTCTACTTTCAGTTTGGGAGACGTTTTCTCCAGCTGAGAGGCAAATGCCAGGGTCACTGTCTTGGGCAGAGGGTCCAGCTGAACTTGCTTGAGTTCACGTGACCTTGCAACTGGAAAGGAAAAAACAGGAGTGTATGACCAAAAGATCTGGGAAAGGAATTAAGTAAGAGGCATTCTGCTACATGCCATCTTATTAAAAGGGTTAAATGCAGAACATTCTGCTAGCTGAGCACTGGAAGAGACAACAGCCAGTGTTCCGTCTTTCTAGTTCTCTCAATTGCTACAGATGTGAGGGTACTCAGTAACAGAAAAGTGGTTTGGGAGACTACACAAGATTGGAAAGAGCTGTCCCATGCTTACAATTTTTTTCAACCTAATTTTTTCTTTATAGTTCCATTTAAATTCAAAGACCCATACCTATTAAGATAGCATACCATTAAAAAATCAGTTCAAAAAGACCCTAAGAAAGCAAGTCTTCAAAACAGCGATTCTAGTCTTAGTTTCATTCATTAGCTGCAAATGTTTGGGGGTAGGGCGAAGAAACACTGTGCTCTTCAGAGAAAAGCCCCTGGGTGCTGCCAGGTGAGAGTGGTAGACAGTAGTGCTGCTGACAAACCAGATGAGAAAGCAGGGTCCACACACAGGTCACAGACCAGGAAAAACACGTACTTCCAATCTTGTTTCACATGAAAGTAGTCATCTCCCCGAGAAGGTATCTTGGCTGCCATCTCTAGTGAAGCAGGTAAAGATTCTGTCACTGTGTGTGTGTGTGTGTGTGTGTGTGTGTGTACACGTGCACACGCTCTCATGCATGCACGCACTTGAAGAGAAGGCTCACTGAGTAAAAGAGCTTGCTGTGCAAATGTCGGAACCAGAGTTTGAATACCCAGAACCCATGTTTTTGCTAAACGTATAACATAACTCTGTGATCCCAGTGCTCCTCGAGGGTTACGGGAGGCAAACACAGGAGAATCCCTAGGAGCTCCTGGACCAGCTACCTTCACGTACGCAGCAGAAAAATACAAGGAGACCCGGTATCAAAGATAGAAAATGAGGACTCCTGAGGTTTCCCTCTGACCTCCACAAATATGCCATGGACCTGGATGCCTGGCGCGCGGGCACACACACACAAAGTAAAAGAAAGAAAATACAATGTATCTGCTACTTTGAAGGTGACTGCTCATGACCTAGTCTCTAAGGCAGGTGTCAGTGAGCAAAGGCCTATTTTAGTGTTTTGTGGTTTTTAATAATTTTTTTTATAACAACACACCCATGCCATTGATTATGGATTGTTCGCTGCTATTCTTCTACAATGGCAGAGTAGAGCAGCTTAGCTAAAGGGCTGCATGCTCCAAAAGCCAAATGTATTATCTAGCCCAGTATAATTTATTTTTTTACTGGTAAAATTATGGTTCTCTTTAACATGGAGGCAGTTATGATCAGCTGCTTCTTAATACTTAAGGGTATTCCAAAAGTTCTGGACTACCTGGATTAGCAGGGTGCACAATGATGTGCCTGTAGACGATTCTGCCATTTGCTGCTATCTTCCACTGCTTGGTATTTTCAGTTTACTTAAATTCTTTTTTTTTTTTTTTTTTTTGCCCTTCACTACATATGAGTATCAGGTGCTAGCAAGATGGATCAGAAGGTAAAGGCGCTTGCCACCAGGCCTGGAAACCTATATCCAATCCCTGGAACCAACATGGCTGAAAAGTCTGACTCACAACCTGTCTGTCCTCCGATCACATGTATGCCGTGTGCGCTCTGGCACATGTGTATGTTTATGCCCTCTCCACCCAAACACAATAATAAAAATACATATACAAATATACATTCATGTATGTATGTATGTATGTATACACACACACCCCACAAACACACAGTTGTTTCTGCAAAGTTCCCATGAACAAAATTCATAGGAAATAGATAAGGCTGATGGCTTCAATATAAAGTAGGCTGTTCCATAGTGATGTGGAAATCTACTTTCTATCTTAAATGAAATCTGAATGTGCTAATTTCTACAAGCTCTGGGAGACTGAGCACTCGGTGTACTTGGCAAAAGAAGCCATTCTCCTCACAATTCTAACAGTCTTCAGAACCCGCACGCCTGGAGGGAGAAACCGAGAGCAGCTGGAGTTCGGCCTCTGTAAGCACCGCTCTCTCTCACCCACTAAGAGGGAAGAACCCAAAGCCACTGTCTCCTGCAGCTCTGTCTCCAAAGGCTTGTGTTCCCAGTGCAGCTCACTGGGTGCTTCTGAGAATCCCACCCTTCCTCCTCAGCACTGTCTATTGTCCATTCCTTGGCACTGGTGGATGACAGGCATGTGCCGTCTGGCTTCATGAGTCATACAGAAGTCATTTCTACAAAAAGCTCTGCCAGAATGGGCTTGCCACACAGCTGAGAGATGCTCGTGTTTTCAAACAGCAGCTGACAAGACAGGATCACGGAGAATCCTTCTGGACTGTGACAGCCAGCGAAAACAAAAGGCCTCATGCCAATTTCGCTGTGGGCAGAAGGCCTCCTGTCACGTGGGAAGAGAACTCCCTGAGAGGCACTTTCCTGGAGGAGATGACTCTCATCACGTCTTTGATGACATATTCAGGCCTCACTGCCATTTCTTAGGTAGCTTTAGATGCATGTGCTCAGCTAGTTTGAGGTCAATAACCTGACTTCACACATGAGGGCAGGGACCTCCAGGTCAGAAGAAAGGGGTGGGTTCCCCAGGTCTGTGGCACTAATGGGGTCTGAGCCACGGTGGGGACCAGGCTCTCTTCAGCAGGGCCCTCTCTGGCCTCTCAGTGCTCAGGGCTGGCTTCAGAATTTCTGAATGGGTCATGTTCCAGATACAGCAGGGGTTTAAATCTTATTCTGTCACCACTGACTTCACTGTGGCTCCCAAATGTCCCCAGGAAGGAAAGCAAAGGTTTCCCTGCTGAGACAATGTAACCAGGAAAAGTCTATAAAGTTCTCAGTCTAGACACTGTAGCAAGGCCTTGCCAAGCAACAAAAAGCTTTTCCTTTGTATTTAATTCTGCAAGCCAGGCAGATGGGGATTTAAATAGGGTTTTAGGTAGCCCAAACTGGCCTCAAACTTGCTAGGTAGCCAAAGGTGACCTTGAATTTCTGGTCCTTTTGCCTCTATCTCCTAAGTATTGGGATAGCAGGCACATACCACCCTTACCCCCTGGATCAAATACAGGCCTTCTGCATGCCAGGCAAACTAACACCCTATCATCTCCAGCCCAAAGATGTCCTTCTTAGTGGGACACAGATAGTTATCTTCCTGATGTCTGATATTGCACAGTAAGTCAGAAGACAGGCATGGAAAGCAACAAAGCCCTAGCCTGATGGACAAGTACCTACTTGGCTCCTCACTCCCAAGGCTGACCAGCTCACTGCTGTGACTGGCACCAACACACAACTCCTCCCACTACCTGGGCTGACCAGTAAGTCTACAGGGCACCAGGTAGGGGGAACACAACTGTGAAAAATCACCACTGCTTTAAATCAGAGGAGAGCAGTGTTCCAGAACAGGCTGGGCTATGACCACAACCACCTTTCTCAGGCACATTAGAATGTTAGTCAATCTAAGAAGAGTACAAGGAGGGAAAAATGATAAGGAACCAGGCAGCTCCCCTTTGTGGTCACAGTAGCTGTGCACACATCCATGCCCTAAGTCCTGCTAAAATTCTTCACCCACCATGACTTGGTTTCTGCATCTGACAGGATGCAGCCTATGGCGCAACCTCCAACCAGAACACTCTCCTACTTTCTAGGTCACCTGGTGCCAGACATAAACTGAGAGGCTATCTCAAGGAACTTCCATTGCCGCTGTGTGATCCTGACGAGCCTCTGACTTCCCAAGTCTATATCCTTCTCTTTAGAGGAAGGCTTCCAGGCCCTGGGGAATTTCAAACGCACCACCTTGCCCTTGTGGAGAAGAGCCCTCTGGATGGTTTTCACAAAGCTGCTGGGGCCAGCAGGCTAGGACAAGGCTCATTCAGCTGCTCTGCCCTCAAGCATGGAGGGACTGGCATTACCGCAGCGGAGAGGAGCAACCTCTCTTCCAAGTCATCTTAAAGCTAAGGCCACTCCTCCAGGTAACAGCATGATAGGGAAGCAGAAAGGGGGCTTTCTCACTTAGTTTGTTGTGCTCTTCCAAGAGAAAGTTCCACTTCCTGGTCCTGGCATCTGCAAGGAGAAGAGATAAGCACACGCTCACTCATTGGAGTTCTAACTTCATGAACCTCCAGCAAGCTCTCGTGATGGATCTGGTGGTCCTGAGGTAGGTACCACAGCCAACACCAGGGAACTTATTAGAAACACACGGTCCCCCTGCCCCCACCATCTCAAAGCTATAGCGCTACCAACCAGCCTCCTTTGCATGCCCAAGTCTGACACCGTTGTCTTGGGGTACAGAAAGGCACTTTTTTTGTAGGGCATCTTCTGTTGTACTGCTCTTCTAAGGCTAAAATAGAAACAAATGGGCTCTAAAGCCCAAGCAGCAATGTACCTGCATTTGTCAAGACAGCACCGACCAGGTGATTAGGAAAACTGTAGGATGCTCTCTTTGAGAAGCTTAGAGATAAAGCAGCAGTCACTACTTGTTCACTCTGTGACAACTGAGGTGTCAGTGTCCTGTAGATACAGCTATATCTCTATCAGGAAAATCAGTCTGAACATTCAAAGAGGGAGACAAATAATGCTGACATCACAGATCGCACAGAGATCTGTCACTTGCCGTAACTCCTGGACTCCATCTGTTTAAACAGGCCAATCACCACCTCCGAATAGCCGATGTCGACCTCAAAGCGGGCTCGGGAGATGAGCATGCATCTCCCTGTCACAAAGGAAAGGGATGGAGCTGAGGGAAGGCTGGTCTGAATCCCAACAGTGCCACCAACCTCTTCCAATGGCTTCAGGGAGACCGTGGAGAGCCGCTCAACTGCCTTCACTGTGAAGAGGAGGAAAGGACCAACATGATAAGGTGCATGACACTGGACGGCTGTCACCTGAGCCAGGACATTCAGAAAGGCCAGACAGAAAGCAGGGCCGGGAACTCAAGGCCATGAGGTACATTAGGAAGGCTTACGAGCATCCTTTAACTAAGGCTTTGAGCATTTTAATATTTATCAAATGTCCTGGGCACAGTAATATGCACCTGTAATTCTATCTTACTACAAGGCCAAAGGGCTTAATTAAGCCCAGGAGTCAGATGCCAGCTTGGGTAACATAGCAAGACCTCTGATGGGGGTGGGAGAGGGAGAGAGAGAAAGAGAGACAGGGAAGGAGAGAGAAAAAGAGAGAGGAACAGAGAGTATATGAGCAATTATTTTGTTCCTTAAATTTTTTAAATTAGAAAAACAGGTATTAGAAATTAACAGGAGGATGTAGCTTTCGATAAAGGTTGAATATTGTAAGTAATCTCTATTCTGCTTGAGAACCTGCTGAAGTCAACATACCACAAAGCCTCCATGCGACCTTATGCACAGCTACTCCACCAACTGCTTAGATAAGAAGATGAGAAACAGGACCAACAGGCTATCACTATCACCTATCACTGACTCGCTTCAAGGACTTGACAACATACAACGAAACTGATAAAAACAGGACTAGTATTTGAAAGGAAAAACTACTAAACAAGATACGTACAGAGAAAACAGGACAGAGATGCAGCCAATTTGATGCAGGAGGAAAAGCGACTAGAAAACAGAAATGTTCAACTTTACAAATAACTAAAGGGATGGGAAACCATTTTTACATATTAGTGTTGCAAAATTAAAAAAAAAAAGAAAATAAAACAAAACAATAAAATCAAGACAGACATTCACAGTACTTGCTGAGAATAAGAGCTTTGGGGTAAACTGGAGAGACAGGCATGAGTTTTAAGAGGTATCATCATAATTCTACTCCCCGGAACTAAAAATATAGGCAGACATAAACCTGTACGTAGAGGGGCTTCTTTATGGATGCAAAACCAGGAAATGGGAAGTAAATTTAACAGCAAAAAAAAAAAAAAAAGTGACTTTGGCAACTCTGCCATATTCATACAACCAATGTTATGCAATTGTTAATTTTTTCTGTCAGAAAGAAATTTTAGAAAAGACAGTATAAAATTTACTATGTTCAATAATACAAAATATCTGAGGTTCATTATGGTCCATTATGATAATAACACCTATACACTCATCACATAGAACTGCTAGCTTTCACTAAAATAGAGATGTTTATGAGAAAGGCAGGGTACAAATTATATACAAATGTCACACTGTTTTACTCAGTGCCAGAGAAAAGAAGGGAACAAAGTGGCTGAGTCCAGAGACTGTAGGCACATTCCCCTTCTTTGGGCATTAATACAGTCTCTGTACTGTGTGGTAAGTGCAGGGTAGGGTTAAACAAAGCAAACTCCAGGTTAGGGATGTAGCTCGGTACTGAAGTGCTGACCGAGCTCACCTGAGGTCCTCCATTCAGTCCCAGCACTGTAGGGAAAGAAAAGGAGGGGGAACGCAGACTCCAGACACATTTAAAGTCAGAACTGTCGAGGACAACAGTGATATGTGATGATGCTATCAAGGGCCAAAGGATGCGAGTCAGTGATCAAGTACCTTGTGCTCATGATGCACAAGGTTTTAAAAAAAGTACAAAAAAAACAAAAACAAAAACAAAAACAAAAGCCAGGCAGTAGTGGCGTGTGGTGTGGTAGCACGTGCCTTTAATCCCAGCACTCCACTTCAGATACAATGGCAGGCCAGCCTGGTCTACAAAGTGAGTTCCAGGACAGTCAGGGGTACAACCCTGCCTCGAAAAAAACCAAAACACAAACAAAAAACAAACAAAAACCTCAAAAAGTATAATCTATAATAAAAAATATAAAAAGACACAAAAGTGATAAACCTATGTGAAACTTAAAAACAGAAAGGCAACTTATAAATCTGAAGTTGCTGCAGGGGAATGCAGGGTACATAGAAGGTCCACACACTCCAGTCAGCCTCATCTAAAAAGCCACATGGGAACTTCTGTGCCTAATACAAGTAGGTGAGGCGCTACAAACCAAGCAATCACGCCAAACAAAACCTACACAAACTCAAGAAATTCATCCAAGTCACAAAGCACCATGGTCAAAAGCCGGCGCAGCCAACAAAACTGCCCAATGGAAACCTCTCCTTTCAAAGCCCAACAATGCCAGGTGTCAGGTGTCAAACCTGAAATTTTACCCCTGCACCTGGAGCCGCCTCTAATACTCAAGGATTGCATTAAAGAAAATTGCCACCACAGGCGTCACAGGCTAAATTAAGTTCCAGTACCTTGGAGTAAGACCCAAAGATAGAGCTTTTCAATTTAAATAAGATCACTTGGCTAGGCCTTAATAATCCGAGATGACTGGTGGAGAAAGGGGAGGGTAGAGAGATGGGGGGAGGGGGAAGGGAGGGAAAGAGAGAGGGAGCCGCTGGGCAGTGGTGGTGCGTGCCTTTAATCCCAGCACTTGGGAGGCAGAGGCAGGTGAGTTTTTGAGTTCAAGGCCAGCCTGGTCTACAGAGTGTGTTCCAGGACAGCCAGGGCTTCACAGAGAAACCTTATCTTGCAAAACAAATAAGAAAGAAAGAAAGAAAGAGAGAAAGGAAGGAAGGAAGGAAGGAAGGAAGGAA
>NW_022196896.1:98622309-98630955 GCF_008632895.1 Mastomys coucha | reverse complement strand
GGGGAGGGGGAAGGCAGAGACAGAGAGCAACAGAGAAACAGAGAGAGAAGCAAAGACAAGACAAGGTGAAACTTGCATGCTTGGAGGCTGTGAGGATACGAACCAGTAGTTCTCAATCTATAGATCATGACCCCCAAACAATCCTTTCACAATGGTCACCTAAGACCATCGGAAATCACAGATATTTACATTACAATTCATAACAGTAGCAAAATTACAGTTATGAAGTAGCAATGAAAATAATTCTACGGCTGAGGTACAGTGAGGAATGGTACTAAAGTGTCACAGCATCAGGAAGGTTGAGAACCACTGCCATGGACAGAGGGGTGACCACCAGCAAGCAGTCAAGGACAAAGGCCACAGGGGACACCAAGCCTGCACACACCCTGACCTCAGATCTCTTCCCTTCAGAACTAAGCAAACACGCTTCTGTTGCTTAAGGTCCAGTTTGTCTCACAGCAGCCCTACCAATGTGCAGGACACCACCCAGTCACACGTTTACAAAGATGAGACCAAGGAAAGAATGAGTAAAATCTGCAGAAACTGGCCCATCACCCCCCAGAAAATGTCCTGGTGAACCCAAAGAATTCTATGCCATGTGCCAGAGCTTCCAAGAAGGGACCCGGGCATCTACCCTCAGCTTCTGGTGTAGCCGCAGCTGCTGGGAACAAGCTGGGAGAAAGGGAAACAAGACAGGACAAGGGGACAGAAACACCGACACAGGACAGACTCAGATGACAGGGTACACCAGAGCTGATGATGACTGGATGGACGGGCCTGCCTGAGTAATTCTGCCCTCCTCCCTTGAGCTTTGGAGTTCACTACCCAGGGTCAGCCTTTAAACAGCCACCTCCTTAGGAAGGCCTGACGAAGCTATCTGCCCCTGCTCGATTCACTAGAGCCCAGGGGAAACAGGTACTCTGGTTTGGAATTGCAGTTGAATAACTAATTAGCTGTGCATCTCGGTACTAGTTACTCATTTGAGACTTCACTTCCCCATTCATAAAATGGTTGTTATCAGAGATAAGAGAGAACCACTAGCTACCAGCTCTTGCTAACTTTTCACTGCAAATGAAAAAATGTGTCCACTTACTCAAGGCTTTGTAGTCGCTCATGCTGAAGTCCCAGGTTTTTGTAAAAGGATCTGAAATAAACAGAAGGCTGATCACTTTTTGTCTTCGTTTGTAGTCTGAGACTCTCTAAGAACTTATTTCCTGGACAACCAGACAGAGACCAAATTCAAAGCACTGACTGGCAGGCAGGCTCTCACAAGCTTAAAAAAAAAAACTCTCTACAGGAGACAAAGAGTCAACGCGGGTAATTCTTTTGTTTCATATAATGGCAGCGCAGGCCCACAGAAGTCATTTAACTAAGTGGGCTGAGGCAGTTAGGACTGGAACCCAAATCCTCTGAACTGCATGTAGTCTGGTAATGCTGTGAGCAGCTGAGGACCAGCAGAGCTAGCCACATCCCTTCAGATCAACCAACATATTACTCGTCTTTTTAAAGTGCTGAGCCGGCACTTTAAAAAGGAGAAAAAAAAAAGTCTTTGGATTTGAAACTACTGCTTTTAGGCTCTAATGCTACGGTACATATAAAGCACCTGGCAGAGGAACCGGCTTCTCAATAAACACTGGAACCTTCTCTCTATGGCGGTGTACTAGCTAAGTTTAACAGCTGCTTGAGACAGTGTCTATTACAAAGAGAGAAGCCAGCTAAAATAGAAAAATGTAATGTGCCAATGTGCCCTCTTAATATTTATGAGGGACTGTTAGAAGAGAGTCTAAAAATAGAAAAAAGAAAAAGCCCCATTACCATAGCGCCTGGTGGGCAGAGACTTAAACACGGCAATGAGCTCTTGGTTGTAGCCGATCTTTACCCGGAAGCGACTCCCAGTCCTTATGCACGTTCCCCGTAGACAGCTTGCGTTTTGGGATGAGGCTTGCAGTGTTTTTGGAGGTCTCCCTTCTGTCCTAGGTGTTTTCACCCCTAAGGCATAAAAGGTGTCCGAAATGCTCTGCCCAGAGGTGGAAGGCCTCACTGCCTTGGCCTCTAACTCAGGATCCCTGGGAAATGGGCCAGCAGAGGAAGCTGCTGTATCCTGGGCTGCTTGGGGATGTCCCTCACTGGATTTATAACCCAAAAGCTGTTGGTTAGAGACTTCTGGAGGACTGGGGTTAGGGTTTGGGCAGGCTGTGGACATCTCTCCTTGGATCTTCCATAGTCCCTTTGCTTCCGCTGCTGGGCTGGGCTGAGAACAGTGGGAGCTGTGAGGTCTCTGATCAGTAGCAAATGAATTATTGAGATTCTGTTGATTGAAAATAGCAGCATGGCCTGCTGGCTTTGAAGGCCCTGCTAGGAGATTCAGGAGAGAGGCCTGCTTGGACTGGGATGGCCCCGCAGCAGAGGAGCCTGAAGCTGTGCTCTGTGGCTGATCTGCTGACTTCTCAGCCCGACGGGCCAAAGCCTTTTGCCGATTCTCTTCAATCTTTTTCCTCTGCTCCTCTGTAAGTGGCAAGGACATTTTTAACAGGATAGGCTTATGCAGGAATGTCACCCTTTAATTGGCAAGATGGTAAAGGCTGGGAAAGGCAAAAAAGACAGGAATAAAACTTACATCCACCATGTTTGATTAATAAGATTTTGTTTCAGGGAACATATTAGAAAAAGCTGAAAGATGAATTGAAATTTATTTTATACATAAAATGAAAGCACATACATATACATATGTACACACACACACACACAGACAGTAAATAGTATATTCTAAAATACTGATCCAGATGAAAAAGCAAACAGTAAATCCAAAACTGATTGTGTTTCACTGGGGTATCTTCCCCCTTCTCATTCGCTAGCCAAAGTGAGTTTAGCAGATCCTAAGAAAGTTTTACAGTGAAACCTAACTTCATTAGAATGGACAAAGACTACATTTTAAACTAGAAAGGTTAGTGGATCAGACAGAAATAGACTGACTAACTACCAGCTCCATACTAGGCCACGACACTTGCTACAGTAGCCTATTTCCAACCTGGAAGAAGAGAAAGAGCATTAGCCTCATAGAGATTGCACACTAAATTCCCCCTTTGCCTTCCATCCTCATTACATTTCTGTTGAATCTGCAGGTAGCCAAATGCAAGCTAGAGCAGCTGGCCCTAGAGTCTGACTTCCAAAATACAAGAGCAAAGTGACTCTTAGAAAAAATGAGGGGACAGAGGGGAGAACGGAGGGGGGCAAGGGTCACTGTTGTAATTATAAAAAGATAAAGAAATATTAATACAGGTTCTATGGGGGTGTGGTGAGGTGTGGTGGAAGGGGAAGCCTCGGCCGGCCCATGCCAAGGCATCCCTTTCCCCTGAGACAGCAGCCATACCATGGTATAGTATAGAATAGAGTTTATTCAGGGCATGGGGAGGGGAGTTGGGAGGGCAGCAGAGGCAGAGAAAGGCAGAGAGAAAGTGGAGAGTAGAGAAGTAGAGGCTGGCCATGACCACGTGGACAGAAGGGGAAGGGAAAGGGGAGAGAAAGGAGCAAGGGGACAAGAGGCAAGGGAGTAAGAGAACAAGAGAGGCAAGAGAGAGAGGAGGGGGCAAGCAGCCCTTTTTATAGCCAGCCAGGCCTACCTAGCCGTTGCCAGGTAACTGTGGGGAGGAGCATACCTGGCAGTTGCCAGGTAACTGTGGGGGTGGAGTCCAGACAGAATACCAGCATCCCCCTGTTTTGGTTTAGTTAAAAAAAAGAAAAAAAATTAGAAAGAGGTAATGGCAAAGCAGGAATAGAGTCATTGTAGTGTTATCTGGCTGCTTCAAGCTGACACTGGGGGGTGACGTGTCTCTGGAGAACCCAGAGGGATGAGTATGGGGGATGTTTGTCCAGTCTTAGCACAGCTGGCTGCTTCCTTGCTGTCCAGGGTCTGTGGAGCCATCTGAGGACAGGTCAGAAGGAGCAGGTCCAGTAGAAGCATCTGTCTGAGAGGAGATGGAACATCTGAAGGTTGCTTCTTTGGAGCTGTCCTGGATGCAGTAAGCGCCTGGACTTGACACGATGTCGAAATGCGCTTGAAAGGCAGACTGACTCTGCCCAAGCTGCCATGAAGACCGTAGAGACCACAGAGAATTGTTGGCTAGTGGACTCTGTCATTTTTTTTTTAAATAATATAACTGCTAAATTACTGTTTATTCCCCAGACTTCTGACTACATTGATAGCTAAGACAGCAGCTAGAAAAAACTTTCACAGGTATAATCTGTTATCTCCTTACCTAAACTCAGTTTCCATTAATCACATGCTTCGTATTTCCTCTTCTTGCTATGCCACTGTCCAAACATGATCTGAGTTCCTATAAATTTGCCTACCTCTAATAAAACATTCCACTATACGATCCAACATTTTAATCTTGTCCCTTCAGCTCCACAAAAGGCTCATCTTAAAGACTGCTCATGTTGCTAACTCATATTGTTATCTCTTTTATAAACTTATAAGCTACAGGACACCTACTCAGATCCACCTCTCATGGACCAAATAGGCTCCATCCAGATAAGTACATCTGCCTAGCCTATTCCAGAGGGTGGGATTCCTCTGGGTTTCAAATGCACATCTTAAGAAAAAAAAATTCTCTTTCTCCCAAACGTACTTAATCTTATTCTCTACCTATAATAATGTGCGTCAACATCTTTCGAAGTCCAGGCGTCTACTATACCCAGGACAGCTCCAGGGAAGCAACCTTCAGAGATGTTCCATCTCCTCTCAGACAGATGCTTCTACTGGACCTGCTCCTTCTGACCTGTCCTCAGACGGCTCCACAGACCCTGGACAGCAAGGAAGCAGCCAACTCTCCTAAGACTGAACAAACATCCCCCATACTCATCCCTCTGGGTTCCCCAGAGACACGTCACCCCCAATGTCAGCAAGAAGCAGCCAGATATCACCACAACGATCCTATCCCTGCTTTGCCATCACCTCTTTCAATTTTTTTCTTTTTTATGTATGTCACTCTCTTCAGACACACCAGAAGAAGGCATAGGATTCCATTACAGATGGTTGTGAGCCACCTGACACACAGGGAATTGAACTCAGGACCTCTGGGAGCACAGTCGGTGCTTTTAACAGCTGAGCCATCTCTCCAGCCCAATTTTTAAGTTTGTTAACTAAACCAAAATGGGGGAATGTTGGTATTCTGTCTGGACTCCACCCCCACAACTACCTGGCAACAGCCAGGTAGGCCTGGCCCACTATAAAAGGGTCTGCTTGCCCCCTCTTCTCTCTCACTCCTGCTTCTCTCCCTTGCCTCTTGCCCCCTTGCTCCCCCTCTCTCCCCATTCCCTTCCCCCCTCTCTCCATGTGGTCATGGTCGGCCTCTACTTCTCTACTCTCTCCTTCTCTCTGCTTTCTCTGCCTCTACCACCCTCTTAACTCCCCTTCCCATGCCCTAAATAAACTCTATGCTATACTGTCATCGTGTGGCTGGTCTCTCAGGAGGAAGGGATGCTTCAGCAAGGGCCTTCCGAAGCTCCCCCTTCCCCCACACCTCACCACACCACCTTAGAACATATCTTAATACTGCTTTATCTTTTTATGACCACAACAGTCACTGCACCAAAATCGGACAGAAGATATAAAGGGTTAAGTTCATCTCAACCAACACACCTTACCACTGTAAGATTAAGTTTTCAAACTATACTGTGAGAATTTAGCCATTAGTTACACTCAGTGGAAGACCGGCTCCCAGAACCTAAAAACAATGGGAGGCCAGTTCCCAAGAACCCAGAAACAAGGGAACCAAGACCGAGAACCCAGAAACAACCTGGCCCAAAACAATTGCCAGGTGGCTAGCCCGCCCCTGGACCCTAGCACGAGCCAGCACCAATCAGAAATCACCCCGTACCTTCCCCTTACCCCAGTCTTCCCTTTTGCTCCAGCAACTGCACAGAAATAAAAAGCTGCCTAAGACCTTGCTCAGGGCCAGACTCCTCTACCCCTGCTAGGGATATGAGTCTCGCCCCAGCTAGCTGGAATAAAAAGTCTCTTGCAGATTGCATCAAGTCTGTGTCTTGGTGGTGTGTGGGCTCGTCGCTCCCTGGATTTGAGTGTGGGGGTCCCTCCGGGAATCTCACACCACCACTCAGAGTATGGCACAGTTCTGAATTTTTCTTGCCACATATTTGGAAAACATAGATACTCATTATAGAGTAAGGTCATCCTATACATTTTATTTTGTACTGTGATTTCATTTACCCTAGACATTTTCCTATAGGCTGAACCAGTTCTACAATGCTCTAGAAGCAGGGGAACACCAAATTCTCTGGCTGGGTCTGACTTTAGCCTTACCCAAACAGCACTCACTGCCTTATGTTACAGGATATTTGAACCTGGGTTTCTAGTTAGGGTTTGGCTCAGCCTTTAGCACACACCTTTAATCCCTCTGGCTGGAATACAGACACTCCCTTAGTACTCACCTTTAATCCCAAACAATGAAGGTAAAGTTAGTTTGTAGAAGAAAGCACCCATGTTTGAAAGTGATGTCTAATTGAGTGACAGAAAAAGTTACAAATCAGCGAAAGATTTGACAGAATAGGAAACGCCCTACTCTCACAAGGAGAGGAAAGGAAAGCTACTTAAGGGAGAGACAGACAGTACAGGAGGAAGAGGGTACAGTACAGGAATACAGTAGAATTGAGAGGGAGAGTCGAGCAGAGAGAGGGAGAAGGAAGCAGAGTTACTGAGAGAGTTTCACAGAGACAGGTTGAAGAGATCCAGCTAGAGTTCAGGAAGAACAAGAAAGGGTGAGCTTATTCAGCAGCAAGACTCAAGAGGTTGAAAACATCCAAGGCCTAGATAAGAATATAAGGAGGCTAGATGCTTCCAGGACTAGACTTAGGTTAGCAGATAGAGGCAGCAAAGCCTCCCAGACATTTACAACAGGATAAAAGTGACTTTTACATTAGAATGTTTGTATCACAGGAAATACTCCAGTAGCACACTGCCACTCGTCAAAGGAAGCTCTAGACTCTAGACTTCAAAGGGTTTAAATTTTATCCCCTGCAAAGACTCCCTTTAGACAAAACACCCCAAAACATCTCCTCTCACAGATGTTACACTCAAGCCTGCCAGTCAGCCAGCAGCAATTAAAACCCTCAGCCTTGTAGTCAGGTAGGGTTATACCTACCAAGGCCTGGTACGCTGACTGTCCACCCGGTTGGGGAGGTGAGATCACGGAATGAGAGGTCCAACTAATAAACCATATACCACAAATGCACCCCACCACATAGACATCCCTCTTTGCTGGGACCTGGGCTTCCCTTCCTTTCCTGGACACATCCTGGGCGCCTGAGAAAAAGGGACGCCCCGCCCGCCCCGCCCCACTTTGCCTCTAGTATTTCCACTTGGATCCTCCCGTCCCTGCTGCTCCCTCCTCCCGCCGTATTTGGTCTCGTCCGCCTCCAAACGCCGCTGCCTCCTTCGCAGCGCACCTTTCTTACCTAGGGAAGGCAGTAAAATGAGGCACCTTCGCAAAACAGCCCTAGCCCAGGAGCGTCTTTCAGAGCCTTGCTAAGGCAGTTTTCGCTTCTGGGTGGACTGTTAGAGGAACTAAAACTCAAGCGCTACAATTTCACCCATCTTGGAGAGGGCCACTGGCACTGAATGGCTCGGCCACCGTCGAACTACATTTCCCAACAGCCAATACGCCGCAGATCCCGGTCTTAAATTGAGGGTGATATTACACTTGGTGTAGGGCCTTCTGGGGTTTGTAGTTTGAGTCCGGAAGCCTGCCCATTGGAGGTTAGTGAATTTGAGAGGCGTAGCGTTGTGGGCGGGTCAAGGTGTGGTGCACCCTGGGAGTTGTAGCTCTCAGTTTCTCCAAACGTTTAGTCAGGCGTAATGAATGCTGAGCGTTCAGTGTCTGCGGTGTCTCTAGACATGTCTTACAGCCAGATTGATTTGACACTTAATTAAAGATTTTCATGTCACACCCGTTTCTAATAGTGTTGTCCTTATAAGCCCTAGCCGCTGCTTCCCCAGACCAAAGAGGAATTGGGATTGTTAGAGCCTCAGTCAGCGTGCCGAACATTAATATGAATTTAAGTTAATCCATACTACAACCTATGAAGCTTAGACAGTAACTCATGTATCCCAGACTTGTCTAGAACTCACTCTGTAGCAGAGGATGACTTTCCTGCCTCTGCTTCCATCATAAGATTATTATTATATCTTTCTCTTTTTAAAAACAGGCTTTTAGCATGTTTCATTGGCCTAAAACCGGCCAAGATCCTTCTCTGGAATGCGATTAAAGTTGTGCCCCACACGCCCAGCTCCAGTCAGCCAGGAGCATTTTATAGATGAGAAAATGGAACCTGAACTGGTCCACAATTTTCTCAAGGCTGTATTCAGCTACTTTGTTATTCTGATTCCAAAGCCCTCACATCTATCAGATACTATCATGGTTAGTTGACTCCATTTCCGAGCACCAGCATTCTTTCTACCCTGCAATGGTTGGATATAATATTCTTCTGTCATCAGTGTACACGTTACGATTCTGTTTTTAAACAGAGCTCATTACAAAGGGGTAGATCTCTGAATACAGAGTTAGTTGGGAAAAATGACCAGACATTTAAGGAAAAGTTGATGTGTTGGAGTAGGGGTAGTGGGGGGGG
>NW_022196896.1:98620142-98622067 GCF_008632895.1 Mastomys coucha | reverse complement strand
CAACGGATTCTGGGAATATGGTGGCTGTTGCCCTGGCAACAGGTCTGTGGACCCGCCCATGTATCACCCCACAGGCTCCGGATGTCATGATGCTAACAAAAGTGATGTATTTTTTAATAAGAAAAGGGGATGACGTGAGCTGCAGTAAGATACCACCAGCACAGGAGCTGTCAGAACAGCAGCCCACAACAGGTGGAAGAGGGATGTTGCTAGTGTTGGCTGTTCATGCCAACTCAAGGGGCAGGGAAGGCTTTCTGTGCCTGGACTCTCTTTGTAAACTTAGTGTACTTTGTAAACGTTATAAACCCTCAAGGCACACAGTGGCCAGGCCCCACCCTGCAGATGACACTAGTGGTTGTACCAGTGTGGCTGGAGTGTTGAGGACCCGCCCTACAAGAAAAAAAAAATCCCACCAATCCCTGAGTCGCAGGCCACCCTGGAAATCCCACCTACCCACAAGAGACCCTATAGAAACCCTGCATTCTGCCCAGTTCTCTGCTGCTGCTCATTGGAGCAGAGGCAGCCACCCTCCTGAGTTTCTCCCTCCCAATAAGTCTATTGTGTGAAGTTTGTTTTGTGGTGTGACGTTGTGGTATTCCCAGCTGCCAGGCTATCTTTCCCCTAGAGCTGTAACATTTTGGCCGGAGCAGAGCTTTGGCCAAACACTTTGGCTGGGGAAAGCATCCCCTTCTGGAGCAGAGCTGTAACACTTGCCTTTGGGAAAGCAGTCCAGGCAGCTAGAAAGAACTTCTGTAGGAGAAGCCTTTTCTTTAGAGCTGCCACACTCACAGCTAGTATTTGAGGTAAATCTTGTATCTTTGGTTTCCCTGGCTGCTCAGCATCCATTTCCTGCTTCACAGTGTGAATAGCTACTAATTAGTCAGCACCTGCCTTGCTCTTCCTGTCCCCTGCAGAGACAGTTAATTTGTTAAGACCAAGTGCTGTGCCCTTCATCTTGCCTGTCACCAATTCACATGACAGTCACTTCACTTTCCAGGCCCAGCTGATTCACCCATAGAGCAATAAATACACTGTCCTTTGAGATAAATCAGAGGACATATGGGCCCATGCATCCTAAACTTAGAACCCTAATTCATGTATCTTGCTCCTAGAAATTCCAATGTAGAAAGTCTGGAATTGGACTCAACAATATGGTCTCCTTTCTAGCTCTAACATCCTAAACTTGAAGTCAGGGTTTAGTCTAAAACACGTCTTCAAAAAGCTAACCAATCAGATTTCAATCAATAGTCTTAGCATTGGTTCTGTCAACAACATAATCTATTGGGTTCTTGCTATAGTCAAGCTTTTTTTTGTAGGGAACAAGGGAAATGCTGAAGTACTTATTGGGAAGTCTGTCTTGCCAGACTGCCCTCAAACTCCACAACTTCTTACCTCAGCCTCCAGAGTGCTGGGATTACAGGCATGCACCGACACGCCCACTTTTTAAACAATTTATCTACTTTAAGAACAACAGTGAATGGTTAAAAGGGCTGGGCAGTGGTGGGCATACCTTTAATCCCAGTACTAGGGAGACAGAGGCAGGCAGATCTCTGTGAGTTTGAAGCCAGCCTGGTTTACAGGGTGAATTCCAGGACAGCCAGGGCTGCACAGAGAAACCTTGTCTTAAAACAAACAAACAAAAACTATATATAAAGTTCAAAGTTAGCTTCATGTCACACATTTCAATGAAAGCAGCCCATTCCCCTGTTAACATTATTTCAGGACTGAGTTAAGTACCAAATAAATGGCCATTGGTAAATAGTTGACTCATAAATAAATGAATACCTTGAATTTTAGAAGCTAGAAGATACTAGGGCCCATACGTAATGCTCTCTCTTCCTTCCTCCCCTCTCTATCCCTCTCTCCCCCTCCTCTATTTATTTAAGTGTGTGTGTGCGTGTGCGCTCGCACATGTGAGAGAGAGA
>NW_022196896.1:98615559-98620132 GCF_008632895.1 Mastomys coucha | reverse complement strand
CATGTGAGAGAGAGAGAGAGAGAGAGAGAGAGAGAGAGAAAGAGAGGGAGAGAGGGAGAGAGGGAGGGAAGGAGGGAGAGAGAGAGTGTGTGAGAGAGTGAGAGAGAGAGAGAGAGAGAGAGAGAGAGAGAGAGAGAGAGAGAGCCTGCTTGCCTTAGGGTTTCTACTGCAGGGAAGAGATACTATGGCCATGGCCACTCTTATAAAGAAAAACGTTTAATTGGGGCTGGCTTACATTTTCAGAACTTTAGTCCATTATCATCCTGGTGGGAAGCATGGCAGCACTCAGGCCGACACTGAAGAGGTAGCTGAAGAGGTAGCTGAGAGTTCTACATCTCGATGGACAGGCAGCAGATAGTGATTGTGACACACTGAGGAGGCTTGAGCTTCTGAGAACTCAAAGCCCACCTCCTAGTGGAATACCCCCAACAAAGCCACACCTTCTTCAACAAGGCCACATCTTAATAGGGCTGCTCCCTATGGGCCTAAGGGGGGCATTTTTTTTATTCAAACCACCATAGTGTGGTGTGTGTGTGTGTGTGTGTGTGTGTGTGTGTAGGGCTATGTGAGTTCTAGGAACTGAACTCTGCCACAGCAGTCTGTATGCACAATAACCCACTATGCTATCTCTCTAGCCCAAGAGTTTGATCATGAGGGATGCAATGCAAGGGGAGAAGGTGCAGGTGTTGGGACAGTTGTGCAGCCCAGTGGCATCTTATTCCTTAGGTATAAGGTATATTATTCCTGAGTTCTTGCCATACAACTTTTAGAATGGCCTTGAACTTGCCGTTGTACTTTTGAAATGTCCCCCGACAGGTTATTGTGCTCACTGATGTTGATATTTTGAGAAATCATAGAACTTTTAGGAGGTGGGGCCTGCATGGCAGGAGCCAGTCACTAAGGAAGGCATTTGAAGTTTATAGGAGGCTCCCTGTATGTGGTCCCTGTCACGCTGTCTCTGCATCCTGGTCTACTGTGATGTGAACATCCTCTACTTTGTGTTCCGGCCATCATGAACTGAGCTGCTGTACCACACTCTTGCCTGAAGCCATGATCCAAAATAAACCTTCCCTCCCTGAAGTTGTTTCTACTGGCTATTATGTTCCCCGTGAGTGACTTAAAAGCAAGGCTACTGTTGTGTTTTATAAAATGGTGATTGTGTGGGTGGGGAGGAGCGGGGCTGCCAAGGTGTCCCCCTGAACAATTAAGCCATGGGATGGGCCTAATATAAAATCAAGTTTATTGGTGAGAAGGGAAGGGGAGGCAGAGAAAGAGGAGGGAAGGGTAGAAAGAGGAAGGAGGGGAGGGAGGGAAGGAAGAGAGGAGGAGGAGGAGGAGGAGGAGAAGGAGAAGGAGGAGGAGGAGGAGGAGAGTGTCCTTTTTGTAAGCGAGCCTGGCTCCTACCTGGCTGTTGCTAGGTAACTGTAGGGCGGAGCCTTGAGGAAAAAAAAACGCTAACAGCTACTGTTTGGGAGAGTGCAGGCTAGCACTTAAACCTAGGGCCTCATACATGCTAGATAAGTACACCACCACTGAGCTTCCCCATTCTTGCACACTCGACTCTTGATTCTGCTTCCCTTATGAATTACCCTTAGCTTTCCAGTTCTTTCTTTTGGAGCCAAGATTTATTAATTACTTCCTTCATCGCTGTGACAAGATGCCTAACAAGAGTGACTTAAGGAAAGCAGGGTGTACTCTGTCTCTGGTTGAGGTGCGGTCCATCCCGGTGGGAAAGCGTGGTTTCAGGAACTTGAGGCAGCGGGTCACATCGCATCCGCAGTCAGGAAACAGCGTGGCGAATGCTGATGCTCAGGCCACTTCTTTCTTATTCAGTCCGGGATCAGTGCATAGAACGGTGCTGCCCACATTTAGGTTGAGCCTTCCCACCTCACTTAACCGAATATAGAAACTCCCCCACAGACTTCCCCTGCGATTTGTTTCCATGGTGATTCTGAATCCCATCAAGTTGTCAATCAAGATTTAACCATTACAGAAGGAGAGGGGCATAAATTTACCAAACTCAGCCTGGTGTTTGTATCCAGAGATCAATGGCTCTTACTTCTCAGGTCAACCTCTTCCCTCCCTTCTGTCCAGTGTCCCTTCATTCCTTCATCCCTTCCTCCCGTTCTTCCCTTCTTTAACTAGTTAACTGTATGCTTACTATGAGAAACAGGTACAATGCTGCCTTAATCACAGAGGGATCCAAAGGCAAGAGTTTGTCATTCTGAGGCTTAACTCAAGACCTTTAGGATTCTACATCCTCTTGGGTTGTCCCTAAGGGACAAAGGCTGTGTCTAAGTTACATTATTTCCACCCTGAAACTCTTAATTTTCCCCCTTGTGTACTCCAAGGACCTGAAAACATAGTAGAGGTGTTGCTGATATAACTCCAGAGAATCTCTGTAATTTTCATTTCTTGACCCAGAAAGTGAAATCAGGTGGGACCTTCGAGGATATTCGTCTCCCACTTAGGAATAAAGAAACAGAAGCCCGGAGGGGTCAGCTGGACCTGATTAACCCGGTCAGAGACAGGTGCCTTAGCAGGGCTCTTTCTAGGGCTTAATTAGATGTACAAACGGTCACTGCATGCCTTCCCCTTGCCTAATGGCCTGCGTCTGGACACCTAAACCAGATTAAAGTCTCCCTGGGGAGCTTCCTGCTGGTGATGTAAACGCCGGGCTTTCCTCTCCGTCCTTCTCCAATGCCCTAGAACAGGACCTGACAGTCTTTGGGGAGGATTTTTTGACAGCCGCCTCAAGGGCACACCAACCACTCAAGTTAATTACACCGAGATCGAGAGAGCGCTGCGGTGAGATCCCGGAGCAGATGCGAGGCTTTGGGTCTTTAAAAAAAAAGGAGGCTGCTCCTTCCCAGTGTGCTGCGGGGCTGAGAAGGCATTTGCATATCCAAAGCACAGAGGAGCACTGTGAAGGTTTATAAGGCACGAAATTCACCTTCCTTAGCGGTTGTTCCGTTCTGATGGACTTAATTACTGACTCTGGCAGTTCTGCTCCTGTTTGCCTCCCCAAGAGCCCCTCCCCCAAACCCTAAAAGTTAGGATCTGCTTGCTTCAAGCTCCGTACAGCACTCATTCCAGGGGCTGCTTTGAGCCCCCGCCTAGTGTTTTCATCTCTCTGTTTAGGCTTCCTAGCTCGGATTACTTCACAATCCTCCCTCTCAGATATGGTACTTTTTTTTTTTTTTTAATTTTCTGGGACGACGTTGCACGTCGAAAGCATCTCCCTCAACACCCTGCTCCAAATTTCTTCTGGTAAAATGTCACTTCTTCTGATCTCTCCTTTTTTTTTTTTTTTTTTTTTTTTTTTTGTCCTTTCATTCATTTCTTCACTTGAAGAAAACTCAAGGGCTACACAATGGGCGAAGGCGTCCAGCCTCAGGTCAGAGCCAACAGATCTGACACTTCATAAAAATTCAAGGTCTAGTGAAGGAGGCAGGGCAGAAAGAAAGGGGAGGAAGAGACTAAAGGCCTCAAAAATGATGAAGGACCTTAAACAAGCTAGAGAACGAGGGCAGAGGAGACCAGTTCAAGAATAGTCTGGGAAAGGCGGCATGGGCCCCCAAAGGAGGAGAGAGAAGGCAACCACTAGGTCCCAGAAGCATGCTGCCCCCTTCGTTTTCCTGGGGAAAGTGAACAAACCTGTATTCACCTAAAACAGGGCAAAGACCAAAAAGAGTGAGGCTTACTTACAGGAATGTGAGGGGTCCCTAAGCATCTGCACGTCTGTGTTAACCAAATGTTTCACTCCGCAGTGGCTGATTGACTTCTCCAAAGAAGGAGCCCTCCCTTCCCCTAGCCTTCTACTTCCTACCTGTTCTAGTCCCTCTGGGCAGCCAGTACAGCTGGGACAGGGGCAAGTCAGCTAAGATCAGGGTGCAGAAGGAGTGGAGTGACTGGAGTCTCCTGTATAAAACTAATGACCCTCCGACCTATGAAGGAGCATCTACAGACCGACCAGAGCCTGTGTGGGTCTCTTACAGGTAGTCATGGTTGCTCTGGTAAAGATGGGCGCTGTATTCTCAGAGGATAGCACAGCACAGTACAGGTCCACTGCAGAAGGTTCCAGGCAAGTCTGAGAGACTATAAGGAGGCTGGCATGGGTGGGGGTGGTATGAGAGGGGAGTAGCAACACAGAGGGGTTAGAGAAAAAGAGGATAGGTGACTGGGGCCCTGCAGGCCATAGCAAAAGTCTGGATGTTTGTTCTGAGAATGGGGGGTGAGGGAACACCCAAAAGATTCCTACTGGAATGCGGAGATATCTGAGTCTGTGGAAGATGCCTTCTCTGCAGAGTGAAGAAGATCCTTCAGGCAGGCATGTGTCCACAGGAAGACTTGGACGGAAGTTAGCAAAGAAGGCTGGGGAAGAGATGATAGGAATTGGGTTCAATGGCCAGATTGGAAGACTGGGGTGATGTACCTAGTGTTTTGTTTTCCTCATAGCATGATATCACAAGCTAATATAAAGACAAGGTATCAAGGAAGAGGTCTGCCAGGCTGTGGTGGCACACGCCTTTAATCCCAGCACTTGGGAGGCAGAGGCAGGTGGATTTCTGAG
>NW_022196896.1:98602425-98615405 GCF_008632895.1 Mastomys coucha | reverse complement strand
AAAAAAAAAAAAGGAAGAGGTCTATTTGGGCTCGTGGTTCTGGCACACATTCTGGGGTCTGCATCTAGTGATGGCCTTCTGACTGATGAAGTACTAAGGTGGCAGAGAACAGAGAAAGCCCTGTAGGCTGTGCTCAGGGGACAGAATTCCTCCTTGGTGGCAGGCAAGGGATCAAGAGAAACCCAGACCAAATAGCTTTTACAGTAGACCTGCCCTCTGGGTAACCTGTCAGCCCATTAATCTCATGCATGGGTGAATCCACTCAGGAGGGGGAAAAGCCCTAGTCACACCTTAACAGTCCTGCACCTCTTGACATCTCCTAATGGGCACTGAATGGGAGACTCAAGCACCACTGTTCCACTCCAGACCGTCTGACCGAGTGCCTGGATCCTGCAGCGGGCAGGTCCGTGCTGCAGAATGCTGTCCTCCAAGCACATGGCTCTCCCAGGGATGATGATAGATGCAAAATTGACTTGGGAAGTCGAGGTGGCATGATGAACTGACTTATGGATGGTTCTTTTTCCTAACAATTGGTAGGCCTTTACAGAATTGTAAATCAGAAAAAAAAAATGATGGCTTTCTCATGGCTATTCAGGGAAAAGGAAGGCGATACGGAGGCAAGTAACGTGTTTAAGCATAGAGAGAATACTGGGGTCTAAACTAGATCACAGATATCCCAGTTCCTGCTGCAGACCTCATATGATGCTGCTCTGTAGATGCTACACCAGGGGTAAGCCACCAGCATTTGAGAGGATTTTATCCATTATATCTTTTTTTTTTTTTTTTTTTTTTGGTTTTTTGAGACAGAGTTTCTCTGTGTAGCCTTGGCTGTCCTGGAACTCACTCTGTAGATCAGGCTGGCCTCGAACTCAGAAATCCGCCTGCCTCTGCCTCCCAAGTGCTGGGATTAAAGGCGTGCGCCACTATGCCTGGCTTATCCATTATTTCTACAAGAAATTTCCTAGTTTGTTTCTGGCGTGAGTTGAAAATGTAACATTAGAAGTCATCGGCCCATTATAATGTCCCTGAAGACCACAAGGGGGCAGTTAACAAGCCGTGAATGCTCACCTGGGTCCTTCCCTTCCCCATCTCCAGAGCTTCTCTCTGGGTCCCTCTTTTCTAAGTTCTTTGTTTCATTTTACATTTCTATATTTACATTTATTAACTTAGTTTTTTTATCTGTTCATCTATCTGACCTGGCCATAGCATAGACCGGCAGTTCCCAACCTTCTAAATGCTGCAACCCTTTAATACAGTTCCTCATATTGTGGTGACTCCCGGCCATAAAAGTATTTTCATTGCTACTCCATAACTGAATCCCGCTGTTCTTATCAACCATAAGGTAAATATTTTTTGGAGACAGAGGTTCGTCAAAAGAGGTCGTGACTCACAGATTGAGATGCTCTGACTTAGACTAAAGTTTATTTTAAAGTATTTGCTCCTGGCTTTGAGCTCAGTTCCTTTCGCTGCTATTTGAGATGAGGCATCACTGTATATACCTGGCTGGTCTGGAACTCACTAAGGAAACCAGGCACTTGAACTCAGAGAAATCTGCCTGCTGCTGCCTGCTGGGATTGAAGGCATGGGCCACCATGCTGGCTTTGAGCTCAGCTCTTAATAGATATAAACAAGAGACCAGGAGGTTGAGAAATTTCAAGAGCAAAAGGAAGATTTAGGAGGCCCCGGGACCTGCACCCTGTAACCACTCTGATCTCATTTGAGCACCACCCAAAATGTGGGATTCTATGGATCTGGGAGAAAGGGTGACTCCTTCTTTCTAACTCCAGCATTTCATGTTTCTCCCCATCAGAAGGTTTTGCTTAGTGTCCACTCCAGATTCTGGGCAAGCTCAGATTTGTTTTGTCCAAAGAAAAATCCTTGGGAGAAAGCTACTAGGGGCAGCTACAAGATGCAGGCTCAGATGCCAAGAGGGTAACAGTGAAAGACGGCTTCCTGCAGCAAATAGAACCGTTCACATCTGCACTTGATGGAGCCACTCAGGCTAATTCGGGAAGGAATGGTTCCATTCATCACGAATGTAAATTATCCTAATAGAGTAGTTAAGAGCAGAAATGCTTTCTAGGTAGCTTACAGGAAGGGACCTCCCACTCCTGGATGCAGTAACAGGAAACCACTGGCTCTCAGTTCCATTTGGGAAAGAGAGTTAGCGCCCATCTGATCACTTCCTTGGTCCTTAGTGCTGGCTTCCAGGAAATCAGCCCCCTCTTAGCCATCAGTTCGATAGTATCTGAGTTTTCATTTTATTTTTCTTCTGAAGGCTTCAGAGAAAAAAAAGTAGGCTTATTCTTTCTTAACCCTATGTGTATAACAACGACACATCTTCCAGAAAATACCCAAAGCTTTTAGATTTCTGGCACCACTCTCAATTTTGGAATTACAGAAGTAAATGCCCACATGCTGCTAGCCTCCTCCCGCTCCTGTGGGCTATCCAGCACTTTTCTCAGTGCCCTCACCAACTGCCTATAGGCCCACACTCCTCTATTTGTACATAAGTGAAAGTGTTGTCTCAAAAAAAAAAAATCCACAAAGAATGATGGACAAATTGCTCTAGGGATTTAGTGAGGAGCTCTGACCATGGGTGCACAGGGCTTTGGAACAAGTTTAAGCTGATGAAGTAGTATCTTAGACCTCAAAAAAAGAGAAGGGATTTGACATCCAAAAGCAATAGGGAGAATGGTGGTTATACAAGAATATTCAATCTGACAAAAGCACAAACGTAGAAGAAACCTTCTTTAATTGAAATAATGAATGAAATAATATATAAAACACTATTATTATTATTATTATTATTATTTTTAGTAGTAGTAGTAGTAGTAGTAGTAGTAGTAGTATATAGCACAAAGGATAAACCCAAAGCTACATACTAAGCAAGCACTCTAACCCTGAGCCTCACCTTTCATTTGAGAGCGTTCTCTTTATCTGAGATTGATTGACTGGCAGGATGTTTTCCTATATGACATGATCTTTGGGACCCTATGAACAAGGCTGTATAAGTAAAGGAGAGCCGGACAAGTCTCTTGATGAAATGTGATGGAGTCAGGTGTCTCTGTGCAACAAAAGAGAAACCACCAGACTCCATATTAACACAACGAGTCCCTCGTGAGCCACCTCAAACTGCATCTCCAGCTTAGCACTTTATCAATAGTGTATCCTTGTTACACCTGAGGCTTCGAGACGATGCCTCAGTATGCCATTTCTGCAAAGTAGATTTCAGTCTCAGGGACTGATAAATTGCAGCTTCTTAGAAGAAATGTGGAGCTTATCAGCTTGATTACAACTGTAGATACTGATAACACAATGTTTGGAGCAATGGTTCCCTAACCCGATCTCCCACTATCACCCCATATATTGGGTGTTCTATCACACAATCAAAATGGTTCAAAAGCTATCTGAAAACTCCCAAAGGTGGGATGGGCCATTATAGGAATTGAATGCAAAGCCACTCATAAAGTTGATACCTTGATCTTTGGAATTAAAAAGGCCTGTGGCTGAGTGAGCTTCCAGACAAAGCCAGGCTCCAGAAAAGAGTTTCCCAACGTTCCAATTCATCTGTTGTGCAGAGGGCCTGGCACATACAGGGTAGCCATCATCTTAGCATCTGACACCTCTTTATCCAACACCCCCCCCCTCCCGCCAACTCCACAGTCTAGATTTCCCTGAGTCTCTGGGTCTCACCCCAGCAGTGTGTGCTGTTTGTGTGATCAGCAAGTCATTTAGGGAAAAGCCTTTTAATTAAGAGGAGAGCAACAAATTATTAAATCAGAGCCATTTATTACCCTGCCATCTGGTCAGAGCTCTTTCTGGCCCCCTTCTTTCCTAAGCCTTCACAGGCATAGAGAAACAATCACAGGACAGAAACAGGGTGCCTGCTTAGACTTAGAAAGGATCATGTAGCCTTTGCTGGAAGCAAAAGTGGGGAATCTAGGAAGGCCTCTTAGTGTCTAGCCTTCTCATAGATTGCTTTGACACCTGCCAACGTGGAGATGCTAGTGTCTAGCTGGAGGCTCTGTGATGCCTCCCAGAGGTACTTAGGAAACAATTGAAACTGGAGGCTGCAGGTGAGAGGCTTTGCTATAGATGAGGGTGGCAGCAGTGACCGCTGCAGTGACACCAGAGTGAGGCATCTCCTTCCTGTAGGCCCCAGCTGGGCTTCATTTTCCTGACTCACAGGGACATTCCTCATTCTCCTTCTCTAACTGTTAGGGTTGCTCAGGAAACTTATGATCACCTTTTAGCCCACTCCACACAAACCTGGATGCCAGGATGCTAAGGGAAGTGCAGCTAGAATTTTGGGTATGATTAAGCAAAGAGATGAGAGAAATATAAAATAGGAAAAGGCTAGGGGACCCAACTTTGGGATGCATTTAAATATGTAACAACCCAGGGAGGGTCTCACCACATGACATAACAAACAGACGCAATGTCCGAAAAATAAAATCACTATGAACAGGCCACGAATAAAGGCTTCTATAAGCTTATTGGAGACTCAATTACCATGAACAGCATAGCTGTCAGGGATGTGATTTTTCCAGAATGGTGAACAGCTTTGGTAAAGAAAGGAAGGAAATAACGTGCCAAGAACTTTCGGCCCTATAGAGGTGGCATATAATAAAAGACGGTTAAAAAGCTCTGCTTATTCAGCAGTCATGATGGCTCAGTGGCTAAAGTTCTTTCCATGTGAGTGTGAACTTCAGAGTACGGTTCCCCAGAACTCAAGTAAGAGCCAGGCAGACATGGTAGCTTGCCTGTAACCCCAGCACTCAGGAGGCGAAAATAGGGAATCCTTAGGGCAAACTGGCTTAGCTAGATTAGCCAAGTCAGCAAGCTCAGCTAAAAGGTCTTCTTCAGTATCCAAAGTAGACTGAATGAAGTGGTGTCTAAAAAGGAAGATGTACAATGTCAGCATGTACACACACACACACACACACACACACACACACACACACACACACACACGCTCTCACATGTGTATCAATATGCATACACACATGCATGCATGTCTCAGATATATACATGTAAAAAAGCCCTGTTTGCATATGTTTACATTCTTTTTTGTTTGTTTGTTTTGTTTTTGTTTTTGTTTTTGTTTTTTTGAGACAGGGTCTCTCTGTGTAGCCCTGGCTGTCCTGGAACTCATTCTGTAGACCTGGCTGGCCTTGAACTCAGAAATCTGCCTGCCTCTGCCTCCCAAGTGCTGGGGTTAAAGGCATGCACCACCACCGCCTATTTACATTCTTTTATAACTATTCCATTTGCCAGGCAGTGGTGGCGCATGCCTTTAATCCCAGCACTTGGGAGGCAGAGGCAGGCAGATTTCTGAGTTCAAGGCCAGCCTGGTCTACAGAGTGAGTTCCAGGACAGCCAGGGCTACACAGAGAGACCCTGTCTCGAAAAAACCAAAACCAAAACCAAAACAAAAAACAAACAAGCAAACAAAACCCCCAATTGCATTAATTGTTGTTCTTTGTAATGCATGAGGTATGTGTATGGGCACACTCGTGCTGTGGAGGTCAGAGAACAGCTTTGTGGGGTCACTACTCTCTTTCCACCTTTGTGTGAGGTCCAGGGGTTAAGCTCAGGTTGTCAGGCTTGTGTGGTGAGTGCCTAATCCACTGAGCCACTTCGTCCTCCCAGAAATGAAGATATATTCTTTTTTCTTTCTTTCTTTCTTTCTTTCTTTCTTTCTTTCTTTCTTTCTTTCTCTCTCTCTCTTTCTTTCTTTCTTTCTTTCTTTCTTTCTTTCTTTTTTTTTTTGGTTTTTCGAGACAGGGTTTTTTTTGTGTAGCCCTGGCTGTCCTGGAACTTACTCTGTAGACCAGGCCTGGAACTCAGAAATCCACCTGCCTCTGCCTCCCAAGTGCTGGGATTAAAGGCGTGCACCACCACCGCCCATGAAGATATATTCTAAAGCTTGGGCAATGGTAAGATTTTCAGATCCACAAGAATCTGATGGTACCTTTTAAAGTCCCATGGAATAAATCATTTGTAAGATTGTCTCATAGATGGCTAAAATTCTAGGCGTCTAGAGTCCCATCTTTTGCCAAGAGTGAGTCCCCCGCACATCATTTGGAACACAATATCTCCTAGGGAGTGATCCTGTGCTCAACATGAAAATGTGAATTAAACTCAATTGGTTTAAAAATATGGTATGACATAATCAGGAAGTCTTAAATTTGAAAGGATAATAAATGTATGGTATTTTCATTCATTTTTGTTAAGCATGACAAAAGTTTTACGTAAAAATAAATACACATATGTACATGTTAATACAAAGAGCAAGTCTCTCTTCCTGTGACCATCTAAGCACAACATACCTTTGAGCTTTATAGAAGTTTTTTTTTTTTGGCTGGCCACTCAGCATCCCCTACTCTTTTCTGTCTGGGAACTTCTCTAATATGACCCTTAAAGTAGAGTTGTGGTCAGCTCCTCTCTACCCATAGGTCATTCATCTAGGTAGAGTCCTGCCTCGATTATATACTCTTTCACAAAATGTTGGCATTTTGAAAGGAATGATGGTCTTGGTCTTGGTGTGTTTTTTGTTGCTTTCACAAAGCACCCAGTAGTAGGGGTTTTATTTCTTTGTTTCTGCTTTTCAAAGGAAGGATTTTCACTGGGTTTACTTCTGGCTGTCCTGGAACCCAACAAAAGTAACTTTAAAAGAAAGGTTTATTTTGGCTCTCAGTTTCAGGGGTCACTGTCTCCTTGTAAGGGAAGGCATGACTGTAGAAGAGGAGGCAGGAGGTCACTCTGCATCCACAGTCACAGAGAATGATGGATGCTTAAGCCCAGTCTTATGTCTCCTTTTCTTTCTTTTTCTTTTTCTTTTTCTTTTTCTTCTTCTTTCTCTTTTTCTTTTTCTTTTTCTTTTTACTAATTCCAAGACCCCAGACAATAAAAATGATTTTTCCTATGTTTAGGGTGAGTTCCTGCCTCAACTAACCTAATCGAGATAAGCCACATACATATTTGTCCAGAAATTTGTTTCTGTGATGATTCTAAATCCCATTAAGCTACCAATCAAGATTAACCATCTCAGTGGGAGAGATAAACAGGAAGAGGAAGAGGGTGGTACCACATAACAAGAGAGGAAGCAAGAGAGCAAACCCAGAAAATAGAACTTGCTTTATAACAGTCGGTTCCCTCGGCAACCAATCTAATTCTTTGAATACTAATTCCCTCCCTAGAGAGAAGCCAGATTCCTTCCAAAGTTGGTACCCCCCAATGACCTAATCATTTCTCACTAGATTTAAAGGTGCCCCTTTCAGAGTCCTACCACGTTTTAATACCATTACCTTAGGGACCTGCTCCTAGCATACACCTGTGGGGAGCAAACCTCTTAAAGCCACAGCAGGAGGACAGACACAGTGGGGAGGGGAAGGAGGGGATGGTGGTAGAATCTCAGGAATGACACCTAGAGAGGCTCTTCAGGCTCTGAGGTATATGGAGACAACCTGTTTCCTGCCTTGCTTGAGGTTAGATAAATACAGTCTGTCTGTGGTTTCTACGACATACCATAGGCACCTTCTAGACAATTCCATCTATTTGATCTCAGGCCAACTGAAACTGGTGTGCGCTGTGAGGGTCTCTCTGGGAGTAAATCATACATTGGAAACAGGTCTGCACAGTCTAAAGACAGCCACCGTCATGGGCTATGCTCCTTACAAGTCACAACTGGAGACAGGCTGAGTTTCCGAATTTGGTTGTATTTACACAAACTGTATAAAGGGGAAGCAGTTGAAGTTGGCAAATTCTCTCTTGGCCTTCAGGATACCCATCGGTTAACCAGAAGAGCTGTGACAGCCGTACTCCAGAGGGGCCTCTAAAGCCTCTGGCTGCTAGGGAGTTATATTCTTGCTACTTCATCTCTGAGAAGGACTGGTTCCTATCACCAATCAAATACTGCCAACCATCCTGCGTCACAGATAGATGGCTTCTAGGGTCATGAAAAGCTCCCATCTTCTTCTCTCTTGGATCACTCACTGAAGAGGAAGCTGCTTCGTCGGTTGCTAAAATCTCTTGGCCGGGAGTGCCACGTGGTGAAAACTGAAGCGCCTGCCAAGGGCCAGCACTAGCCTGCCAGGCAGAGGCACGAGGGTGCCATTTTGGAAGCAGATCCTCTGGCCCTAGCCAACAGGTCTCAGGGGAATAAGGCCACTGCTGATATCTTAGTTACCATCTCCTGAGAGGCTCTGAACCACCGAAACCACGTGGTAATAAGCATCCACCATGTTCTGCAAATGTTTGCTATGCTCCAACAGACAAATGATTAAAAAAAAAAAACAAAGTCCTCAAAATGACCTAGGACCCTCCAGATGACCAGCTTGTCATCTTCTTCTGCCTACATGTTGAGTGCTTGTACCCTTTCATCTGTATTAGATTCCCTTACCACTCTGCTTTTTTCTGGAACATGCTAGCAATGATCTTGCCTTGGATTTACAACCGTGGGCCTCTTTCCTGGACCACTCTTCTCCCATATATTCAAATGACTTGCTGCCCTTAACCTTTCCCATCTCTTCGTTCAAATTACATCTTAACAAGGCCTAGCTGATTATCTCTCTTCTAACCAGGAAGCTATCTATCTCCCTTAGCTGGAAACTCATCCACTCACTTGTTTTATTCTTTCCCTGACCTTTCACCCTGATTAACATACTTTATATTTCAGTTCGTCTTATCATTGCCCCAGGGACAGACAAAGTTCTCAAACATTCTCTTCATTGCTTTCTTAGGGTCCAGGACAGCACCTAGCATAGGAAGCTCCCAATAACTGTTTTCAAAATGACGGGTTATGCACTAGTCTAGTTAGCTTAAGCCATTGAAAACCTTACCGGTTTCCTTGTAGAAATACTAGATACTATGTCTGATAAGGTTCAGCATGAACTAAGAGCTGTTACCTGGAGTGATCCAGTGCTAGTTTTCCAGCATCTTTCTCTGCCCTAATCAATCCCCTTTCAGTTGTAAGGGATGGGAATGACTCTGGCTGACCCAGACAAAGTGGATATTTATCAAAAGCTTCTGTAGACTCTAGGGAAAACGGTAAAGCACAAAGTGCCTGTGGGCATTCAGGAAGCTAAACTCCAACAGACTAAATCTAAAGCTTTTCTCTGCCTCTGGGCGTAGGACCTCCCTCCTGCGGCTCAGCTTCCTCTTTTCCTAGGCTCCAGCCTGCTCCCTGAAGATTGCCTTCTCCATGCTCTCAGTTCACGCATGCTCACGTCTGCTTGGGGACCACCTTGGTTGTTCAATCTTGCTAGTCCAGTCTTTTCTTTCCCAGTTCCAAGAAGGCTGATTATACGAGCCAGGCATCCTTGTCTGGTGTGATCAGTCATAAATCTGTATTAGTTGGCTGGATATACACCATAGATTGCAAGAAAATAAGTGTGGCTCAAATGACGAAATGTAGTGTCTCGTGGTTTGGAGGCTGCAAGTGCGAGGCAGGGCTGGTTCCTTCTTGGTGATTGGAAGAACGGTATACTCGCTCCTCTTTCTTTCGCAGCTTTCAGAGGCTTCCCGGCACATTCCTTGGTGTCTTAGATACTCTGTTGCTATGATAAAAATACCCTGACAAAAGCAACTTAAAGAGAAAAGGGGTTATTTTGCTCACAATTTGAGGTTACAGCCCATCACGGTGGGGAAGTCACAGGAGCAGGAGCCCGAGGAAGCTAATCACAACATATTTACTCCACAGCCAAGAAGCAGAGAGTGATGAATACTTGTGCTCACCTCACTGGCTCCTTTTCATACACTCTAGGACCCCACCTAGGGGATGGTGCTACAGTGGGTGGGGTTTCCACATCAATTAACGTAATCAAGATCGTTCTCTATGGTCATTCTAAGAGGCTCATCTCCAAGGTGCTTCTAGATCTCATAAAATCAATAAATAAGATAAAACATCACACGTTGCTTCTACTCCATCTGCGTGGCTCTGTCTTCATCTTCACAAGACATTCCTCCTATCTCTGGCCCGATTCTAATGACCCCTTCTTTATCTAACCATCTGCTAAAGACCCTATTTCCAAACAAGTCCTTGGACTTTACCTGTTTGGGGATGGACACAATTCAGCCCGTGATAATCACACTGAAATAATTAGCAGATTTATTTATTTACCTTCAACTAGCAATGAATGCTTGAAGTAATTAATGACACTTGACTGGCACCAATGTTGCTTCCTAAGTAAATATGTACTTTTCTTGAGAAGTAGAATAATATCACATATTTTTCCTTTAATGATACATTGTAAAATTTTTCCATGACAAGAAAATTCTTTTTATTATTAATGGCTGTTTAATATTATGACTTACTCAATAAATCTTGGCTTAAATTGCTAGACTTAATTTTGGTTAGTATCAATGTGCACAAGATTAAAATATCTTTATGCTTAAATGTATCTGTACATTGATAACTATCTCCTTAAGATAGATTCCTGCAAGTAGGATTAAGAATATGAGTTTTCTGGTGATGGTGGCACACACCTTTAATCCTAGCAATTGGGAGGCAGAGGCAGGCAGATCTCTTAGTTCCAGGCCAACCTGGTCTACAGAGAGAGTTCCAGGATAGCCAGGGCTTCACAGAAAAATTCTGCTTTGAACCCCCTATCCTCCAAAAGAATATGACTTTTAAGCCAGGTGTGACGGTACTGTAAGACTCTGTTGAGCCTTAGCTTACCAGGGACCCTCTGAGGGAATCACATGGAGCCTGGATCGATGCAAAAAGCAAGAGGAATTTATTGTTCCAGTGCACTGGGGTCCTCCCAGACCCGAAGGAGAGGTGGCGACCCCACACAGCTTGTTCAGTGAGCTTTCATACAGTTTTCAGGGCAGCAGCCATTAGGCACAATGTGATTGGCAGAACAGTGTGACTTTTTAAACTGATTGGTCTTCGGAAAATGAGGTGGCAAGGACTTCCCTGTCTGAAGGTGGGCATTCATGGTCCATCCTGTGGAATGTGTCCCCATCTACAGGTCAGTTCCCACCCTGTAGTCTGAGGAATGTTAATTAGCCTCTCCCTTCCAGAGAGGCAAGTGTTCCATGACCTTCCCAAAGTTCCTGAGCTGACCTTTTCAGTATACATCTTTAATCCCAGCATTCAGAAGGCAGAGGCAGACAGATCTGAGTTAGAGGCTAGCCTGGTCTACATAATGAGTTGCAGGATAGCTAGGGCTGTGAGAAGAGACTGAGTCTCAAACAAACAAACAAACGTAAAAGAATGTAACTTTTAAAACGTTTTGATAAACATTATCAAGCTAATTTCTAGGATGTTAGTTGAGAATGCCCATCTTCCACCCTCTTTGTCAATACCCAGTAAAGCATTTCTTATTAGCTTAAGATGAAGCAATAGAAAAATAGCTTCTGGTGTTTTTAATTTCTAGTTTTGGAAAAAATTTGAATTTTTATACGCATTTATTAGTCATCAAATTTCTTTTGGGTGGGATTGCTTCTTCAATTAATTCATTTAATTCTCCTATAGAATTTTTACCTAATTTGCATTAATTCTCTAGTTTCTGGATATTAACCTCTAATATGCTATACCTGTTTATTTAATGATGAAACTGTCTGCCGGGCAGTGGTGGTGCACATTTTTAAATTCCAGCACTTGAGGGGCAGAGGCAGTGGATTTCTGAGTTCGAGGCCAGCTTGGTCTACAGAGTGAGTTCCAGGACAGCCATGGCTACACAGAGAAACACTGTCTCGAAAAACCAAAAAAAAAAAAAAAAAAAGATGAAACTGTAGAGCTCTAATTGGAGTTATCTTTGTTCAACACTGACTAAACAGACTAAGGAAGACAGGAAGGTCCTTAAGCATGGTTCCCTTTTTTAATTTTTATTAGGTTTATTTATTTATTTATTTATTTATTTATTTATTTATTTTTGTTTTTTTGAGACAGGGTTTCTCCTGACTGTCCTGGAACTCACTCTGTAGACCAGGCTGGCCTCGAACTCAGAAATCCACCTGCCTCTGCCTCCCAAGTGATGGAATTAAAGGCGTGCACCACCACGGCCTGGATTATTTATTAATTTATTTATTTTATCTTATCTGAGTGTTTCGCCCACCTGTGTACCATGAGCATACAGTGCCCAAACAGGCCAGGAGATGATGTTGTATCCTCTAGAACTGGAGTTACAGATAACTGTGAGCCACCATGTGGCTGCTAACAACTGAACCCACTCCCGTCATGATTTTCTTGATCACCAGAATGGTCCCAACATCATCCATCTAACTTCAGCTTACAGAATGAGTCATGAGGACAGCTAGAGAGATATCCAAAAACACTTTACTGTATCAGGTAAGGAAATGTCAACTCCTGGGGTCAGCCCCTACACATAATCAATGTCCTCCTCTCAAAACAATCAAGGAACTCTCTCTTTACGGCTAGAGAGATGGCTCAGTGGTCAAGAGCACTGACTGCTCTTCCAGAGGACCTGAGTTCAATTCCCAGCAACCACATGGTGGCTCACAACCGTTTGTAATGGGATTGGGATGCCCTCTTAACCTCTGAGCCATCTCTCCAGCCCTAAGTTTATTTACTTATTTATTTTTTTAAAGAATGTCTGCATTTGCAGAATGTTTAGATATTATGAATATGATGGAGACTGATGTGCTGGATCCTGAAGCTAAGTCACACTATTATGGCACAGGCTCATGGAGTTACAAGTCTCCACAGAAAGAACATGACTACCCTAAGCTACCATGCTGAACAGACTACGTGTAAACACTTGATCATCCAGCTGAGCCCAGAATCTCAGCCATTTGTACCAAGGAATTAAACATGTGAGTGAAGCAACCTTGGATTCTTTCTCATAGTTTATTTGTTAACTGAATATCACTAAATAACCTCTGTCAACAATAAATAAAGCAGAAGGATCAGCCAGCTGAGCCATGTACAAATTAATAACCCAGCTGCATATGTAGCAGAGGATGGCCTTGTCAGACATCAGTGGGAGGAGAGGCCCTTGGTCCTGGGA
>NW_022196896.1:98595608-98602053 GCF_008632895.1 Mastomys coucha | reverse complement strand
TTTTTTAGGGATAGTTTGTTATGTGATGATAGAAAGCTGGATCATTACTTCTTTTCTAAGTGTCATAATAGAATCATGTTATGCTTTGTGATACAGGTAAAGGCACTAGAGTTTAGAGACATCAAACAGCTAGGAGCTTGAACCAGCATTTTCTCATTTTCTTGTCAACTGGTAATAACTGACATGTGAAGTGGCTAATTGTGGGGCAGTGTGAGGCAGTGGTCTGCTCAGGTAACTTAAGCTCAGTCGAGTATTTGGCTTCGAGCCCTGGACCCCTGTGGGCAATTTCTGCTTGCAGAGGGTAGAAGAAGCTTGGCCATAACTCCTGAGTCTTTGGTTCCTGTTTCAGTCACAACCCCTCACAGCTGCCCCTGCAGGAGATGTGTGCTCTATCAGGCAGACAATGCCCCAAGCTCCCAGCATTCTAGCTGGACCCTACACCCAGTCATCTGACCACAACCAGGCATGTCTCACCCCATACAATATAAGGGGCGGTTTGCCCCCTCCTCTCTCTCTCACTCTTTCATTCTCACTCTTACTCTCTCACTCCTCCCCTCTCTCTCGCTCTTTGTCTTCTCTCTGCTCTCCCTCTCTCCCTCTTCCTCTCTCTTCTCTTGCTCTTTGTTCCTTTTTTGCTTTCTTCCTCTCCTTTCTCTCTACTTGACCAACATATTTTCTCCTTCCTACAATAACATAACTCATTTATACATTGCCTCCTTTTTAACTAACACACGCCCAGCCCACAGGTCAGCAGCAGGGAGAGAGAGAGAGAGACCTGGGCCCCTGCCTTTGATACAACAGCTAATGTTTTTAATCCAAGCACTTGGAGGCTGAGGCAGGTGAATCTCTTTGAGTTCAAGGTTAACCAGAGTTACAAAATGAGACAAAAGAGAAAGAAAAAAGAAAAGAAAGAATCCAATGGATTGTGCAACTGATGTCTACTTTGAGGCAGCAGGAAAGGGATACCAACTCTAACTCTAAAAGATTTTGAAATGAAAGCTTTCTTCTAATGGTCATCCATTGTAATATGCTGTTTTCCTCTCGACCCCAAGCTCTGGGAACAACGACTTAGAGTCAAGACATATATGCAAGTACGTTGTCCATATAGCTAGGCTCGTTCCTTGACTAGCTAATAGTTTAAAATAACCCGTTTATACTAACCCACAGTCTGTCACATGGCTAGTTTCCTCTGATCAGGTACCAAGCTTCTTTCTCTCTCACCTCTTCCATGGCAACTTGTTCTATCCCAGAACTCTTTCTGCCTACTGGATGTCCCACCTTCTATTCTACCCTTTCCTATAGACCATAGGTTTTTTAGTTGACAGGTGATATATCTGTACCATACACAATATTTTCTACAATCCATAGAGCATTTTAAATGCACCATATGTAGAGCCAAGTTTTCAACATTGATTCTTGTACTGTCTGGTTTTGTGTCAATTTGACACAAGCTGTAGTTATCATAGAGAAAGGAGCCTCCCTTGAGGAAATGCCTCCATGAGATCCAGCTGTAGGGCATTTTCTCAATTAGTGATCAAGGGGGGAGGGCCCCTTGTGGGTGGTGCTATCCCTGGGCTGGAAGTCTTGGGTTCTATAAGAAAGCAAGCTGAGCAAGCCAAGGGAAGCTGGCCAGTAAGGAACATCCCTCTATGGCGTCTGCATCAGCTCCTACTTCCTGACCTACTTGAGTTCTAGTCCTAACTTCCTTGGGTGATGAACAGCATTGTGGAAATGTAAGCTGAATAAACCCTTTCCTCTCCAACTTGCTTCCTGGTCATGATGTTTGTGCAGGAATAGAAACCCTGACTAAGACAATTCTTTTAATTCAATCCTGACTCCCTGGAATACATGTTATCAATGTCCTCATTCCCCAGACAGGACAATGGTACTTAGAGAGGTTCAGTAATGTGCCTGTGACCACAGGGCTAGAACAAGAGCTTGAGTCTTGGTGTTTGGTGCCTGCATCCTAGCTATCAGACCTTCTCCTTTTCTCAGATTTTGTCAGTCACCTTTCCTGTCTCTGGGACAGAATACCTGAGAGAATCAACCTAAGGAAGGGAAGGCTTATTTCTTATTCTAGCTCAACAGTTTGGGAGAATTAGTTCATGAAATTTGGCTCCATTGCTTCTGGGCTTAAACCTGAGTCATGGAGGGGAACGCTGTGAAAGAACAAAGTGGCTCACCTCATGACAGTCAGAAAGCAGAGACAGTGTGCGTGAAAGGTCTAGAAATATAAACACCTGTAAGGTATGGTCTAGCGGCTTCCTTCTTCTAACGAGGCATTACCTCCTAATAGCCCATTCAACGGTGGATTAAATCCACTGATAATGTCAAAGCCTTCGTTATTCAGTAGCTCCAGAAACAAAGCCATCAAGACTTTATCTTAGACTCAAAGTGTAATAGTCTCTGAATGTGGGTAATGCTCTGATACCAACTTTCAGGAAGTTTTCCCTTTACCAGGAGACACATCTGATCACCCTTCTCCCCACCAGATCCTGACACACAAGTATCTCTGAACCTATGAGACTGGAGTGTTGATCCAGATTGTCTAGAGCCTTACAAAACTCTCATTCCCAAAATCCAGCTCTGGGCTTGGCAACACCAACAATGCTCAGGAGAGCAAGCAAGTCTCTCTGAGTCTAAGACTCAGGGACTTCTGGTTTCAGACACCTAGATGGATAGGGTGAAGTCACTTATAGGACTTTATGAATTCTATATTCATGGGATCAGGAATGAAGACTAATTCATCATCTCTCTCACTAAGCTCAACAGTAATGCCAGGTTTCTCTGGGATGGATTTGATGCACAGGAAAGGGGAACTCAAATCACAGTGTCCTAACTAAGACCTTTGCCTTCTGAGACCCTCACATCATCTCAGAGAGCTTTCTAGAGCACCGCCTCACATGCATCTAAGAACAAGTTTACGAGGTTATTTCACTCTGCTTTATCTCCCAGCCACCGCTCCATCCATCAATCCTTGGGCCATGCTTCCAGGTACAGCTGCCCTATAATTGCTATTGACTTTGCTTCAATGGCCTCCAGGGAAGGGACACTGCTCACTGCTCTGCCACTTGGTCCCAAGTAGGTCTGTCTCTTCCCTCAGCCACTTCAGGATCACTGTGGCCCAGTTGTAACTGGCAAGGAGGTTTTTTCTCTAATCTGGGTTAATGGAAGAAAGTTATGAAAATGATGAATTAATAAAACTGCCATTCCACCTCAGGTCGGGCTCAATCTTAGGATCAGATTCCTTTCATTGTTCCCAGCCTGCCTTCATTTGACAGAGGACAACTCCCCTTCCCGGGATGCCTCAGTGTACACTCATGCTGGATATAACCCAGACCTCTCTTGGCTTTGGGGTGTGAGCTGAAGAGATGACCTACATATCTTCTTTACATCCTTAGAGGCAACATAAAATTAAATATTTTTTGTCAGAGCTATGGACAATGAGAGCATCCATTTGCTCCAAGGGCGAGCTTTTCTCCCTCCCTTACCACTGAGGCATGTCTGGCCCAGATAAGACAATCACAGAACAGCCTGACATTCATCCATCTCTTCAGTTGGGTCCTACTATCTTATCCGTGTATACCTTGATAATGAATGAATGAATGAATGAATGACTTGGCCAAAATCAAGGTGTTCATCCCAATCCCAGGCCACAGTCTTAAACCAGCTATCTTCTAAAGGATTCAGACAGCTTCCTCTTCACACCAGAGCTCATAAATCCTTAACACAATTCTTAACCCCATCAACACTATCCTCCCTTCCTCTGGCCATTGTGTACTCTGAGATCATTAATCACTCTGCTGCCAGGCAGGAACTTGCTGTCACAGAGTGCTCCCCTCTGACCCACTCTGTCCATCTCTCTCCTTTTCAGCCTCTGACCACCGAGCTAAACAAGCTCATACTTGTTGGAACGAGGGGTTCAGAACTAATCCACAGGGTTATGATTCTCCTCTGTTGCCCTCCCACATCCCCTAGTATTTCATCTCTAGACTTCTAAGTAACATGCCAGACCCTGACAAATCTGGTTTTTGTATTTCTTTCTGGAATTTGCCGAGAAGCAAGAGGAGGAGGTAGGGAAAATCCTGGGAAGAAACAGTAACACTTAACGTGGCCACCAAGCTTAGTGGGAGTTACAATGACTCCATTCTGTCCTATGCATCAGAAAAGCTCTTTTGGGGCAGTGATGGCGCACGCCTTTAATCCCAGCATTTGGGAGGCAGAGGCAGGCAGATTTCTGAGTTCAAGGCCAGCCTGGTCTACAGAGTGAGTTCCAGGACAGCTAGGGCTATATAGAGAAACCCTGTCTCGAAAAACAAAACAAAAACAAAAACAAACACAAAAACAGAAAAACTCTTTTGCTTGTACCCAGACTCCCATAAGGGAAGAGTCAAACCAAAACATGACTGACCCTAGAGAAAAGGCAAAAACTGGTGTTTTTCTTTAAAGCCTGCTACCTAATTTCTGCAAGGCCTTGGTCATAGAGGCATGAATGAATTGAGTGACTGGTGTCTCAGTAGGAAGCAACATTGTAAAGCAGGCCACCCCTGTTGGCTCCGGAGCTTCTTGCAGAATTAGCTCTTTGTGCTAAAAGAGTCACACTTGTGGGCTTCCCTTCCACTCCCTGGAAACCTCCTTTAATGGTGACCTGCTGGGAAACATGCCCCACTCTTTGTCAGCTAAGACCTTAGCAGCTCAAATGGTAGGAATTGAAGGTCTGGTTAGAAAGGAAGGTGTCCTAGGCAGGCGGGTTAGTGGAGATATTTTTAGGTTGGCAGAGCCTCAGAAAAAACCATCAGATCACAGAGGCCCTACCACTCTACCTGTGTGTCAGTTTAAATTTGGACTGAATTTTGGTGGCACAAAAAGATTCTGTGTCTCCTGTCAGCGGGAGGGCCCATTCTCCTCTCGTGCCATCCCTGGCTTTTCTGCTCTCTGGCATCCAACTGGTTGGACTCAGCCTAACAGAAAATTGGCTGCTAGACCAGTCTCTCTAGCCTGGCCATCTGTCCTAGAGGAGGGTTGTGGTGGTGTTCATCCAAGGACCTCCCTGGGTTGCAGCTACTCCAGAAAGAATTCAAAGCTTGCATTCACCTTGGTGCCAGTACTTAGTAAGATCTGAGTTCTCAGATAGTAACTTCTGGGAAACTAGGACAATTCCTCCACCTCTTGATGGAGGCTTTAGAGTACGGGATCCTTTATTATGTGAAGATGTAAAGGAACATGGGGAAGGGCAGGACAGTTAAAAAGATGAGGCTTCTGGCCCTGGACCAGCTTCTCAGCAATTATAGGGTTTTAGAAATCAGTTCTTTCTGGGTCTTAGTTTCTCCTGTAGAATGAGAAATTTGGGTAGGATAAATCTAAATTTCTTTTTGTTTTATTTATTTATTTTTATTTTATTATATTTATTTTATTTTATTTTTTGTTTTTTTTGAGACAGGGTTTCTCTGTATAGCCCTGGCTGTCCTGGACTCACTCCGTAGACCAGGCTGGCCTCGAACTCAGAATTCCACCTGCCTCTGCCTCCCAAGTGCTGGGATTAAAGGTATGCACTACCACCGCCCGGCAATTTCTTTTCACTGTTTATTTTTATGGTGCAATCTGACCCAACAGGAAGATATGGCTTACTCAGGCGATCCCTACATTGGTGCAGTGGAATTGGAAATCAAATGCGGGTTTATAGTTTATTCTAGGCAGAAGCATTTTTTATTTTGGGGGAAAGTAGGGAGGGATACTGTGTAGCGCTTCCTTCCACTTTGTTGGCTGGTATAGATGAAGCCTGGTAGGGGTCATTCATCCCTGATGTTGGTGTAGGGTTCAAATTGGGTTGAGTAGACAGGCCTTTCACTGTCTTCTTGTCTGCTCTGAGATGTTTTCTCATGTCAGGGTCTCCGTTCCTCTTCTGTCTGTATCAGTCAGGTCACCATTCATTTGTTTGAATTCCCAACTATATGACAGCAAAGAGCATGCACTGCTTCATATACTCACAACTTGCTCTCTCTCTCTTTCTTTCTTTCTCTCTCTCTCTCTTTCTCTCTCTCTCTCTTTCTTTCTCTCTCTCTCTCTTTCCTCAGCTCTGCAATGCCTGTGTTTTCTCCATTCTTAGGTAGATACGTCTTTTGAGGTTCAAAGAGAACTCTGAGGAGCTTCTAGGGTCATGCACATCCACAGTGAAAGTCTGTGTCAGTTGGAAAAATTTGAGCTGCAGACAACAAAAATGTGACTCAAGTAACACAAACAGTAAGGGCCTGCCCCATATCAAAATATAAAACCTCCAAAAGGAATGAGATACAAGATAGAAAACTAGATGCCGCCGGGCGGTGGTGGTGCACACCTTTAATCCCAGCACTTGGGAGGCAGAGACAGGCGGATTTCTCAGTTTGAGGCCAGCCTGGTCTACAGAGTGAGTTCTAGGACAGCTAGGGCTACACAGAGAAACCCTGTC
>NW_022196896.1:98587912-98595468 GCF_008632895.1 Mastomys coucha | reverse complement strand
AAAAAAAAAAAAAAAAAAAGAAAGAGAGAAAGAAAGAAAGAAAGAAAGAAAGAAAGAAAAGGGATATTGGCATCTAGCTTTGTCAAAAGTGTCAGTGGTGCAAAGTTTGAGAAGTTCTGGCTTAGACAGTTACCTGGGGAAAAATAGCTAATATGGAGCCAATCAGCCACAATGTCTTCCAGTCTAGGAGAAAGCTTGTCCTTGTACTAGCATTTCTATCACAATCTTGTGATATTTTGTGATATAAAATCCACCAATGTAGTTGCCTTGGTCCACCCCTGAACTAACTGTATACAGGCAAATGAGATAACAATGTTTGGTATAAGCAAACCTAGGTTATATCCTTTGCATCTGAGCAAAGCTTGAGTCAACTCTACCGACAGCACATGAGCTGAGAGCAGAGAAAGAGTGAGGACTGTAGAGAGAAACCAGAAACGGCAACCAACACAAGATCAGCCGCCGGGCAGCGAACGACAACATCAGCCCTCTCACAGAGCCAGTGTGCAAGAGCTGCTTGCACTTGGAGTCGGGGCAGCAGTGCACCAGTGGGAGGTGAGTGTGACACTCCAGGAACACCCAAGGCTGGCAGCCGTGAGGCACTTATTCCATAGGGTGGATGGCCGCGCTATGACTCTCACTCTCTCAGTTGGGCAGCACTTTCTACCTTCAGAGATGCTCTGTTAATCTAGGGGAAGAAAAGCCAGGAGGAGAGAAGGAAGGAGGCAGCTTAGAAGGGTAGAAGTAGGAAAATGGGATACAGGTTTGTTTTTTTTTTTAATTTGTTCCCAATAATAACAATTTGTTCTCAATCTGGATGACCTCTTTGCCTTGGATATTGATCTCTATGGCCCAGAGCCCCCAGAGTCCTCGTCCTCTGTAGCTTCACTTGGGTTTGGCCAATAGAGATAAAAAAGGAGGGAGAAGAGAGATTGAGCTATGTATTCCTGCTTTTTTTTTTTTTTTCTGCCTGATTTGTCGGAGTTCTGTCAGTAGCTACATGCCACTATGATTTATACTTCTGTAGAACAGTCCCCCTAGGCCAGCGCTTCCTCCTTTTGTTCACTGGGTCTAAAGACAGCCTAATGGTACCTTTTTGGATAACTTAACATGTCCCATCAGTTCCCCTTTCCCTACCTACCGTGTGTAATTAGTACTCCATTAGACAGTATCTTACTGTATATGCCACCTGGCTTCTCTAAGTTTATTGAATGATAGAAGAGGCAGTTGACAAAGAATCATTCATACTAGATTGTCATGACTGGGTAAAACATGATTAGATTATACCAAGTACTTTGTGAGTCTACAGAATAGTCATTCATGGGCCCATGCCCTCCCTGCCTGGGCAGCACAGTGGAGCTGCCCCTGGAGGTGTGGTGTGGGGTGAGTCAGCCCCAAGGGCATGCCAGCAGGAGGGCTGATCCTGCCTCTTGTTGATGGGGGCATTGAGTGGCCAAGCCCGTGCTGGAGAGCAAGCCCTGGTGGTTCAGATAAGTGAGAGACAGCAGGCTGACCAACTCAGCTACGCCCCCAGGCACAGAAGCAGGGCTTTGAGTTGCCCTATCCCCAAATCTATTTCATCTGCACAGGGTTGGGACACGTGAAAGGGCCAGGCCTGCTGATCCTAAGCTGCAGGATCTCCATGACACAGGGCGACAGCAGGATACCTGGAAGTCTCAGTAAGGATCCAATATTGATGGAGTCACAGAAGCCAGAGATCTTGAACCAGACCAATGACTGGTCTGCAATGAACATCTGCAAGTGAAGATGTGTGGACAGAGGGATATACTGTGGGACACACTGTGACATGCCACAGCTTCTATGATGAGATGTTTTCTTTGCTTTGGGTTTAGGTGTTGCTGTTGTTGTTATTGGTGTGTGTGTGTGTGTGTGTGTGTGTGTGTGTGTGTGTGTGTGTTTATTTTGGGGGGAAGTTACAAGGGCAGAGGGCAGATATGAGGGGACAAGAGATGAGAAGGATTGGGGTGCATGATGTGAAACTCACAAAGAATCAATAAAAAGTTAATAATAGGGCTGGAGAGATGGCTTAGCAGTTAAGGGCACTGACTGCTCTTCCAGAGGTCCTGAGTTCAATTCCCAGCAACCACATGGTGGCTCACCTCTTCTGGTATGTCTGAAGACAGCAGCAGTGTACTCATGTACACAAATTAGATAAATAAATCTTTTTTTTTAAAGGTGAGGAATGTAATGCTATTTGTTACTGCAGCAAAACATGACTTATCCCGATTAAAACAGTGACGGAGATAACAATCAAGTCTTTTTGAATCATGAGCCTGCGTCTTACTGCTTTCCTTATTTCTTCATCAGAGAGACTTCTTGGAAATTATAACGTTGGAAGGATGACAGGAGGGTGGAAAAGAAAGGGATATTCATGACAGCCATTATGAAGAAAGGAGTTAGGAAAGGATTAGTAAGCAATCATGCCTATTGTTGCTACAATAAAAACATAAGAACAACAAAAATAAGAAAAAAATTTATAAAGTAATCTTTAGAAAAATATTTATAGACAGGACCTCAAGGATTTTTTTTTTCCTCTTGGCCAGGGAATTAACTGTGGCCACTATTCGCTGAAAATAGTTTTTCAGCCTTCTCCAGGGAAGCGCGAGCGGGAATGACTTCTGTTCTGGAAGGCAAGCACCTGTCCTCTTGAAAACAGGACAGAACTCCATTTGGGTCATCGTCTCCCTACGTGGTTTCCCTCCTTTCTAGCTCAGCAAGGACAACCTGTTAGTTTAAGGCTTGTTAACGTCAGCTGCCTTCTTCCTTCAGTCCTCTATCACTACTCTCATATCCCAAGGATGGACAAACCAAATCCTTGTAACTAAGTTTGGAAACAGCCTACATACTGAGCTCAGCATTCATATGATCTCAAGGCATTTTGCATAATAGTCACACATTATTACTATGAAACCCAAGTTTAAACAGATTGCATAGGAGACAAAAGAAGGGGAATGACTTACTTTTCTTTTTTTTCTTTCTTTCTTTCTTTCTTTTTTTTTTTGTTTTGTTTTTTTTGTTTTTTTTTTTTTGATTTTTTTTTGAGACAGGGTTTCTCTGTGTAGCCCTGGCTGTCCTGGAACTCACTCTGTAGACCAGGCTGGCCTCGAACTGAGAAATCTGCCTGCCTCTGCCTCCCAAGTGCTGGGATTAAAGGCATGTGCCACCACTGCCCAGCTTACTTTCCTTAAGTGAGAAAGATGATACTGTCAATTTTAAAGACGAAGACTTGACAACAAAGATGGTCCCATTACTGACATATGCACATATCTATTAATTAGATCAGAATGCCTGATCCCACCCATATTTTTGTGCAGACATATGTGGGTCCATAAGCTGGGAGAAGCTATGAGAGGAGTTACTAGCTAGTATGTTTATGCATTTATTGTTAACCACGATTACTTGTTTATTAGAACAGAAGCTTCCCTGCTTATTACAGTCATTATGTCTATCTGGAAGAGGTGATGTTCTTGAATTTCACAACTACGCAAATTCCACAAACCTAGCCAGCCTCGGTTAGAACCCAATCTTAATGAAAATGCAGAGAAGTTCATTTTCAAGGCGACATGGGTTTTTTATTTTAACTAACATGGAATTTTCCTGCTTAGGAGGACCACAAACTTTCTAAGAAAGGAGTCTGCTGCAGACTCTGCATTTAGCACTAGCCTGTGCTTTTCTTTATGGCTGTGCAAAGTAAGTATGTGATATGTGTTTTCTTGCTTCTATTCTCTTACAACCTCTGTCATAGGAATGAACAGTCCCATTTTCCACATAGAGACAGTAAGACTCTGAGAGCCCAAAGAGCATGCCTGAGCGTGTCTTGTGCATACACACACCACACACACACACACACATAATACACGCATGCACACATATACACCCACATGTGGACACACACATGCACACATGTACATACACTTCCTACTTACTCACATACCCAATGGAAGTCTACTGGAGAAGAATATTGGTTAGGCTATTTTTTTTAAATGTATATAAATATAATAGGTTATGTGAAGCAAGATGATTTCTAAAAGGGCTGGGAAGTAGCATCTCTAGAGTACAGAAGGAGAGGCATGGTGGCAGGCTAAGATGAGGCAGGTGGCAATGAAAAGAGGCTATGCTGTTTACTGAGAAAATGTGAAGACACAATGCCTTGCTGAGGAGTTGAAAGACTAAAATTTATGGTCTAGACTTTGAGGATGAAATGGTCCAAGTTAGGACATTAAAGATCATTAGTTAGAGTTCTGACTACCTGTGATCATTTTTGTTTTTGCAGATTTCTGGGGAACAGAAGTTGTGACCCATAAATGATGCTGAGCATCGAGTGGTCTCTGGCTGTGTCAGTGCCATGGGTCAGGGTAGCTGGAGTCATAATGGAAAAAGCCGGCTGTTAGTAAGTGTCGTGTGTCAGACACCATGCAAACGCTCTGCATTCATTTTCTTGTTTAATCTTTATCAAGCCCCGGGGGGGTTGGCTCATTTTGTTTGCAAATGAGGAAACAATAGACAGACATTAAATAAAGTGACCAAAATGACAAAATTCACAATTACCAAAATCAAGGCTCAACATCCCCCCTTCACTTGAACCAACAGAGTTCTGAGATGGGTCTCACATACTAGGCACGCTCTACAACTCTGGACTTGTTTATAAGACTAAATCCTGGATTTGAACAAGGCATGTTGTTACCCTGAGGTATTTACTTGTATGCAGTGCATGAATCTTAAGTGGATAACTTAATGGATTTCTAACCAATATCCATGTAATAGCTTTCTATTTCAGTAATTAGCTAATCTTAACAGGTAAAATGCCAAATATACAGTTACTGCTACAATTTAAGAAAAAAACCTTTAAGCAGTGTAATTTAGATCATAGTCATAGAGCATGCATTGGTGTAACATAAACTCTTGTTAAAACTGATAGAGCCCAAGTCTTCATGACCTTATATGGATTGTAAAGTCAGATGATCAAAATATGTCAAGTGCCTAAATTAGCATGTGATAGGCCACTATTAAGTGTTTTTGTTGTTAATTATTTCCAATCTCTTGCACAGGCAAACGTTGGTGCTTTTTGCATAGGGAAAAGAGACATACATTGTGAGTTCCCCCAAGAGGAGAGGGCATATAAATTCAAGGTTTTATTATTGTTATGTATCTTTAAAAAAATCAATATTTCTATCTGTCTGGCTATCGATCTACATGTGCACATTGGGTAGCCATTTTAAAAGGCCCCTTTTAGGGCAATCCTGCATTAAGCGGTCCCTCTGTTAAAATGGATTCTATGTACATGGCTAAAGTTTAAAGCATGGGAGTCTTGCTGCTCACCTGTGAGCTGGGAGATGTGATGTAAACACAGATTGTACTGGCTATAAATAATGAAGTATATGTACTTCTCAGGCACCGTAATTCCATGCATAGTAATATAGAACTCAAACAAGTTAATAGGATGCTAGTGGGGTTCTTCTCCATGCAGAACAAAAGTTCCCATGTTCCCATGTTCTCAGACAGCCTGTGGAGTGGACAAGTCATCAAAAGAGCCTTGGGAAACACCAACTAACTTTCTCCTACCAGCCTGACTGAGCAGGCAGCCATTCCCTTAGTACAGTTGGGAAACAGGTTCCTTTTGGCAGGTCCACTGTCTCATTGAAGGCTCACTGAATATTTCATGATAGCATTTGCCTTCCCAGAAGGAGCTCAGAAGGGCTGAAACCATTTGTGGGCACAGGAGGTGGGCTGCAGGACTGGTGTTGATATGAAGCAGGTTGGCCAGCGTCATCTCTCCTCCAGAACCATCGCCAAACTAGAAACCCTGAAAGACAGTCCGAAGCTGTAGAGAGAGCAAGGAGAAGAGGCCATCTGGGTGGTTCCAGGCAGCAGGGAGGAGCCTTAGAGAGGGAGAAAAAACAATGCTGGGCTGATTATCAGATGACCATGCCATGCGGTGAGTTGGAAACTAGAGACTTATTTTCCATTCACAGGGAAGAACTTGGCTCAGGTGCAGGTCCACACAAGGACCGTGGAATGGTGAAGCCAGAAAGGGTCACATTTCCTTTTCGTTCCCAAAATACTATTTTGCAGATTGAGAGATGGAAGCACTGGTTTTGCCGATCTCTAGGGTCATTCAGATATGTAGTGTCCAGTGTTTCCATTCTGTCCACTTGTAGCTCATAGCTTGGTCAGCAACCTGAGTGATCTTTTAGATCACCATCTGAGCTACATCCTCTCACCATCCATTGCTTTAAATCCTCGATGGCTTCCGTGCTCCTATGGAATTAAGCTCGCTCCCCACTACTAAATGCTTTTATAGAGGGTTCTTGCACTATGCTCGCCAATTCATCCTTCATCCATCCCAAAATCACCTGGTCTCCAACAAGCCAACTTTCTATTGCTCTGATGTGCCACCATCGCTGTCTTCGCTTGCTGGCCATTCCCTACTTCAGATCCTCTCACTGGTTTCTTCTCCATGCTTGCATTTATATTCAGGGATGGTTTCTATTTTCCCCACCAACACACATACAACTGAGTCATTCCCTATCACATGTCTCTGTTTATGTTCTTTATAGCACTTACCACTAGAGGAAATTAGCTTATTCTACTCATTTTGCTCACTTGTCTCTTCTTTTTTTTCCCACTAAGCTATAAACTATATGAGGTCATAGATGCCTTCCTCTCTATTATATTGCTGTCCCTGGGAATAGTGTAGACTTCCTCTTGTAAACAAGCAAATCTCTACTGAACACCTTTTTTATTTCACTGCATTGCCTCTTGTTGATAATGATTTGAAAATTACTTTGTACTTGTATCTGGGGATAATGTGAACTCACACAGGAGACGAGCTAGCTCTTCTCATGGAGGCTGATGGCTGGAAGGTGAGAGCTTGGCTCTGTGCTTGCTGCTGAGAGTCAGGGTTTGAAAAATTGGAGAAATCCACCTGTCTGAACACTGTCCAAGGTCAAGGTATAAAACTTGGGCCTGTCAACTGATACCAAATCTCTTTATCTATAAGTTGCCACATAATAAATCATCCCCACTGGGCAGTGGTGGTGCATGCCTTTAATCCCAGCACTTGGGAGGCAGAGACAGGTGGATTTCTGAGTTCGAGGCCAGCCTGGTCTACAGAGTGAGTTCCAGGACAGCCAAGCATACACAGAAAAACCCTGTCTCGAAAAAACAAAACAAAACAAAAGTCATTTCCAAACTCAACATTTTACTCTCATTTAGGGATGCTTTTCTGTTCAATGGATATTGAAAGATGAGATAGGATGAAATGAATGAAGAGCAGAAAGAGGACCAGAAACTAAATTCCATTTCAAATTACTCCTTGTCAGTGGCTTGATGACAAAACCTGAAGAGGGAGGAGTTTGAGAATATTGGTTGATAAATAAAGAAAATATCCAATAAAGAAAAGGGGGGAAAAAAGAATATTGGGTGAGATGAGGCCTCAGTGTAGCTGGGGATGCTTATGATGCAAAAGAGAACTATGCTTATAGTGATGCTGAGTGTGGTGATGAAGGGCACAAACCAACTATGCTTATAGTGATGCT
>NW_022196896.1:98581756-98587608 GCF_008632895.1 Mastomys coucha | reverse complement strand
GGTGATGAAGGGTACAAACCAACTATGCTTATAGTGATGCTGAGTGTGGTGATGAAGGGCACAAACCACTCAGCAAATATTTATTGAGTATCTATTATGCGCCACCACTGACTTATGCACATAGCATCAAAAATAAGAACAACTGCAAACTCTGCCTTTGAAGTCTAAAGTCCGAAAGGGGACATGGAGAAAATGGTACTGGTATTCCCTTCTCATGGGCTCTTAGTCACTTGGGACGTCTCTATCATCAGATTCAGTGGGAGCTTCTCAACATTCTTTTTCCTTGCAAGGTGCTCAGGCTGATACCTGTTCAAAGATGGAGTCTGATGGAGAGAGAAAGGGAAAGAGAGAGAGGAGAGAGAGAGAGAGAGCCATGTGTTGGAGGAGAGCAGTGACAGTTTAGACAGCTTGAACCAGCTCTGTTTGTCTAAAGGTTTCTACAGCTTAGGAAGTCAGGCTTAGCTCAAATGGCTCCTTTGGTCCAGGCTCTTCATGAATGTTTCTAAAGATGTGGGGTGACTCTGATATCATATCAAAGCTCAGGAGGAAATGATCCATTTCCAAGTTCAAGAGTGCCTGGCAGGATTCAGTGCATGGTCAGCTTGGCTAGTCACTGGTTGTTAGCTAGAAGATGTTTTCTGTTTCTTATCATAAGGCCCCCGCTGTAGCTCACAACCAGCAGCTGGTTTCCACAAAGTGAGATGAGACAGAGTAAGTGGTAATGATAGAAAATCAGTCTGGGGCTGGAGAGATGGCTCAGCAGTTAAGAGCGCTGAGTGCTCTTCCATAGATTCTGAGTTCAAATTCCCAGCAACCACATGGTGGCTCACAACCATCTGTAATGGAATCTGATGCCCTCTTCTGATGTGTCTGAAGACAGCTACAGTGCACTCATATACGTTAAAGAAATCTTAAAAAAGAAAGAAAGAAAGGAAGAAAGAAGAAAGAAAGCTGAGCAAACTGGGGGAAGCAAGCCAATAAGTAACATCCCTCCATGGCCTCTGTATCAGCTCCCGCTTCCTGAAATCAGTCTGTGTGTGCTGATCTCTGAAGAGATAATCCTCTCTTTTTACATGTAGTCAAAACTGTTTAATAAAAGCCAGCCACCGGGTCCATCCACACACAAGGCAATGAATCTTTTTTTTTTTTTTAAGATTTATTTTAATTTTTTTTTTTATGTGTATGAGTACACTGTAGCTGTACAGATGGCTGTGAGCCATCATGTGGCTGTTGGGAATTGAACTCAGGACGACCCCACTTGCTCCGGCCCTGCTTGCTTCACCTCGCTGGCTCTGTTGTAATACACTATAGCTGTCTTTGGACACACCAGAAGAGGGCGTCAGATCTCATTACGGATGGTTGTGAGCCACCATGTGGTTGCTGGGATCCGAACTCAGGACCTTCGGAAGAGCAGTCTGTGCTCTTACCCGCTGAGCCATCTCACCAGCCCCAAGGCAATGAATCTTAGGAGGTGAAGATCATTCTCTGCCATAAGTCTACTTGAATTCTGAACTCTCTTTTTTGTTGTTGTTGTTTTTTTGTTTGTTTTTTGTTTTTTGGTTTTTTTGAGACAGGGTTTCTCTGTGTAGCCCTGGCTGTCCTGGAACTCATTCTGTAGACCAGGCTGGCTTCGAACTCAGAAATCTGCCTGCCTCTGCCTCCCAAGTGCTGGAATTAAAGGTGTGCGCCACCACCACCCAGCTCTGAACTCTCTCTTGACATGCAATATAGTATAACAGACAAATATAACTAAGGAAAGATTCCATCTGGCACCTGAAAATTAAACTAAAAGCTAAATTGTGTTGCTAGACTCCAGCTTCAGTAGGGCTCCTTGTAGAATTTCACCATTGATGCTCACCAACTCCATGAACATAGACTGCTTTCTTCAAGTCAAACTTTGAAAATAAAGCCAAATACTTAAGAAATAGTAAAAATAAGGAAAATAGCCAGGCTGTGGTCTTGCATGCCTTTAATCCCAGCACTTGGGAGGCAGAGGCAGGTGGATTTCTGAGTTTGAGGCCAGCCTGGTCTACAGAGTGAGTTCCAGGACAGTCAGGGCTATATAGAGAAACCCTGTCTTGAAAAACAACAACCACAACAAAGTTTCTTTGATGAAGACTTTTCAAAATATATCTTCCTAGGTTGATCCTGAAGAAATTAATTTTTAGTAATTTGAAAGTAGCCCTCCTCTCTTTCTGTCTTTTCCTCCTGCTTCCTTCTTTCCTTACTTCCTCCTTTCTTCCTGACAGGATTGCACTGTGTACCCCTGGATGGCCTTGAACTAACAATTCTGCCTCAGCTTCCTAGGTGCTGGTATTACAAATGTATGCCACCACCCCCAGTAAAAATTTGTCTGTTTTTCCTTCATTTATTTTAGATTCATTTATTTTATGTGTATGAGTATTGTGCTACATGTTTATATGTGCATACTTCATATGCATGCATGTGCTTGTTGAGGTCAGAAGAGGTGTTGAGCCCCTTACAACTGGAGCTATGGATAGTTCTAAGTTGCCATGTGAGTGCAGGTAACTGAGGCCAGGTCCTCTAGAGGAGCAAAATGCTTTAAACCATGGGTCCTTCCCTCCAGCCCAGAGAGTTTCTTAATTTATTTTTTCTCCCTCCCTTCTGTGTGCCTGAGTAACGTGATGGTACATATGCGACCCAGCACATGCATGCACATCAGAGGATAACTTTGTGGAGTTGGTTTTCTTTTTCCGCCTCTGCGTGGGTCCCAGAGATTCAACTCAGGTTGTCAGGCTTATAAAATACACACTTTACTTACTATGCCATCATCCAGGCCCCAAGAGTTCCTATTTTTAAATGAATATTCTAAGTACCTATGAAGAGGGTGTCTGGTTCAGTATAGAATAGATATTAATAATTTGCATATTAATAGAAATTCTGCAGTTATTCTTTAGGGTCCATGCATTTGATAATGGTCAATGGAGATACTGCAAAATTTGGGAAAGCAAATTATAGGGAGGATTAGAAGACAGATGAATTATGTATAACACTTGGCTGTGTGATCTCGAGCTTGGAGCTCTCTAGTTCCTGTAATGCCTCCTCTGTCTTTGGCACACTCTGTCTAGGCAAATAAGAGCAGTAGCAGCTGGCTTGGAATCCCTTAGAGTTTCCCTGTTTAGAGAATTAAGTACAACGGCCTCTAGAATGAGTCACGCTGTATGTGTATGTGTCCTAATATTTCTTCCTAAACCTTTTCTTTCAATCTCTCATTCCTTCACTCTTCTTGAAATTCAGATGACCCCAGCATCTTTGTATGTAATGAAATATATCTGAAAACAACCTCATTTAAGGGAATAAATCTATTAAAGAGCTGAGAACTTTCTGGCGTGAAATGAAAAATATTGATTGCTTCCTACCTGTTAGCAATGAAATCCCATCCAGTTAATTAACCTGCTCAGGGATAAAGTTTATTTTTATCCTTCACCTTCAGTTCCAAATCTTTAAAACCATTAAAACAAGTACCTGGTCAATGAATAAATCTCACAGAGGGGCATTTTAGAACCCTCTAGATACTGGCTCCACTCACCATCCTGCCTTTACTTTCAGTTACTTGCCTCCAAGCACCTTCTAGCCTAACCAAATGGAAGGGCTGAAGTATTCTGTGTTCCTGAGGCCAAGAATGGCTTCCTTCTGAATTCTGTGTCTTTGAACCCAGCTTGGATGTCATCTCTTGAAAAAGGCTTTCCCAGAACTCTGGCACCGATCCCTACCTCCCCCAACCTCTTCCCACCTCTCCTAATTGCTGCTGAACTGTGGGCATAACCTCCCTATTCTGAACACTCCTACAACTTTTCATACTTTGATAGCACTTATTGTGTGCCTCACATTATCATTATGCCTGTGTTTCTAGCATGAGACTCTTGAGGATTCAGCTCTAACCAATTCATTTGTGTGTTCCCGTATCTCCCAACACCATTCCTTACCTATGATTGGTGTTCAGTAAGTGTTTTCTGAGTGTTTAAATGGAGACCCATTGATTTAACATTTTCCTTATGGTCGTTTTCCCTCTTGAGGCTCATGATTCAACACTAACATAGTGGGAGCCTAATTCAGTGAGATGTTCTGCAGAATTTGTATTACATTCTAAACAAATTCACAAGATTCTGTCTTTCTATAGACAATCCAATTGTTCTCCCATTATTAGTAGCTCTAGTACAGAAATTTTTCACTTGCACTAGCAGGGTGGGACGAGACAGTCTTCTTTTGACCATCACCCATTTCTACAGATCTGAATGCAGGCTCCAAGTGTGGCCTTTCTATTTCCTGTTCCAGTTCATTGCACAACACAGCAGAAGTTAGTATTTCATAGTTTTAAAACTCAAATTTAGATGTGACATGTACTCAGTCATGTTTATACTGAAGGGGAGAAATATGCAGTTTCATTGAAAAAAGGCCATTGATCCTTTAGGTCTTTTCTCTGATCACCTGCTGGTCTTTGGGTACTGCACAGTATGCTGCTGATGAAAATACAAATACTGGTCCATGCAAGGAGCTCTGTTATACGGAGGGAGTCTAGCATGTGATGAGGTCAGTTTTATAGAGAGCAGTGTGCACATTGCCAGAGGCAGATGCAGAGTAATGTAGAACACAGGTGCATTCAAATAAAGTTTATTCTGCAGCAGTGTTCACACAAGAATCAATAGTGTAAGCCTTGTTTGATGGTTATTAAAGCATTGACATTGTTTTTTATCATATTTATTTATTACACGTGTGTATGTGGGGGAACATTGTGTGTCATGATACACACATAGAAGTCAGAGAAAAAGTCGCAGGAGGCCGTTCTCTCCATCCACCAGGAATCCCTAGGATCAAGCTTAGGTCAGGCGTAGGGCGAGCACTTTTCACTTGCTGCAGCCATCTTGGTGTGACCTAGCATCATTTTCTTTTTTTCTTTTTTATTTACTTTATCATTTTTTTCTGGAATCATTTTTTTTCTTTTTTCTTTTTTTTTCTTTTTTTCTGGCATCATTTCCAAATACTGACTTTGAGCAGGATCTCAGCATCCATGTCAGGTGCTAGGACATGATTCAGCCAAGCAGCCATACTTGGTTAGCCAAGACCTAGAGGTAGACATTTGCTCCCTTGGGCTCAGGGGAATGAATCATCCATGGAAACACCAACAAAAGGGCAGTTTCCTTATGACTCATTGAGCGGAGATTTCGTGCCAATGATATTTTGGTGTGGTGATTTTACATTCTACTCTGTCTATAGCTTCAGAATTTCTAAGTGCATTAGCATAATTAGCCCAGCTGTGTAGATGACTCATTGGAGTGTGTTTTCTAAGTCTGTGACCCTACAGGAGTGGCAGGGGTGGGGTGGGGTGGGATTCTAAATTATAAATGGCCAAAGTCTGCAGTTGTAAACACTAAGTATTGATACAGCTTGTTTTTTGGCTTCTTTCTCTCTAGGTCTCTTTGCGTTTTAGGAAATTTGCGTTCTGCTCATTGGAAATGCCTTGACAAGGATGGCTAGAGTGGTACAAATAGAAGAAAAGACAGGGGAAATTAAAGTCAACTTCCAATCTCTCCTTGCTGGTGGTTCTGTGGAAGATTTGGATGGAGGAGGGCTAGGGATAGTAGTTAGCATGAGGCTATATTATTGCCCTGGATTCTTATGACTCACAGCCAAAAGAATATGACGGCTTGAAATAAAGATGACGATGGTAATGGTGGCTATATAACACATATGTATCTTACCTCAAGCCTAGGCATATTAGGTCGACTTAGGCATATGGGAATAAAAATGAATCTAACACATAATGCAGGGTCAGGGAGAGAGGAGAGAGAAGAGAGAGAGAGAAAGAGAGAGAGAGGGAGAGGGAGAGGGAG
>NW_022196896.1:98568845-98581746 GCF_008632895.1 Mastomys coucha | reverse complement strand
AGATGGGAGAGAAAAGAGGTCATTTCCTTTCCTGTTGCAGTTTAAATTCTAGAAGGCAAACATGCTTGAAGCACTTTTCTCATGAGTTCTTAAGTCACGAGAGATTTAATCTCCATCACGTGCCAGCTTCAACATGGAAGTCACAAAACTTTGTCTTTCTCAAAGCTACCAAGTGACATATCTACTTTAAGTGCGTGTAAAGCAAGGGTATCGTGGATTCTGGTTAAAGGGGAACTGTATTGGGTGTATATGTACTGAGGGAAGCGATGAGAGGGAACAGTGGGCAGGGGGCTTACGAATCGTGCTGTCCACCCGGATTCTTTCTATCTGGGAAAAGATGTGGAGTGAATGCTCGCATCCCTCCACCACCTAAGTTCCCATTCTGCCTCTTTTACTCTTCACTGCCTCCTCCCTCCTCTCCTAAATCCCTCCTTCTCTCTTCGTACCTCCCTTTCCCCTGGTTCCTCCCTATCCTCTTTCTTCAAACAGTGCTCTCTCCTCCTGTGGCTCCCTCTCTCCTAGTCTCTCGCTCTTTTCCCTCCTCCATCCCTCAGCGGCGTCAGCGTCAGGCCCCCACTGGCGTGACGCGTGCGGGGTCTGGGTGGGAGCTGTCCACTCACCCAGGTGCTGAACGCAGCCGCGGCTTCACGGCCGCTCGGGTGGAAGTAGCTGGGTGCTTTCTCCGCTCTAAGAAGGTTGTTTCCAGTCCTCGGACCGTCAGCCTACCGCCCCGGCACCTCCCTTCCAGCACCACCCCTTTGGGAACTGAGCCAGGGGGGCAGCAGTAGCGGCGGCGGGTGCTGAGCAACGGCGGAAGACAACACCTGGCAGCAGGCTGGAATCTGATTTGCTTCCTTTTCGGCTTTTCTAAGAGATATATTTATATACGGTTCTGGGGAGTCTCCAGGACCAAGCTGGAGCCAAGTGCCGTCTGTCTGACCATCTCGACCACACCGTCTCTATTCACTCTTCCCCACCTTCAGCTTACACCGCAAACAAGCCTTACCTCGGTGCATCTGAGAGAGGTAGCAACAGCAAGCGAGCCTAGCCAGCCAGAGGCAGCCGGAGGAAGGAGGGGTGGAGTGGGGGTGGGAGCAAAGAGCGGGCCGAGGCCGCCCAAGGTGGGGGGAGCGGGGGCAGAGCTGTCGACAGGACCTGGCAGCCGCCCTCCTCTACCCCCACCCACCAGAAGCACTCTTTCCTGATTATCCGAGAACTGAATTGTTCCATTAGTATTATTTTATTTTTTTTATTCTCCCCATCACTTCCCCACCGCCCCTACCCCCACGCCTGCCTTGTCTCTGGTTGCATGGCAGCACTGCCCGGGCGCGGGGGCTCAGGGCCAGCCCCTCGGGAAGGAAGAGGAGGAGGATCATGAAGCCTGGAGTCTCGACCGCGCTGGACCGCGGGCAGCAGCCAGAGGACCAGCCGGAGCAGCCCCCGCCTGGGAGACACCAGGACGCCGACCAGCAGTCCCTTCTGCCGCCACAGCAGCAGCGCCGGGTGCGTGCAGACCCAAAGCAGGAGGAGGAGGAGGAGGAGGGCGACAGCGACCCAGAAGAAGACGAGGAGGAGAAAGCGAGGCCACTTTCCAGCCCGGACCTGCCCATCTTCCAGTTCTCGAACCTCGCCCGAAGGGACCTTTGATGGAACCAAGGGGAGGGGCCTCCGACTTACAGACTGCAGCTGGAGTGGGCTGGGGGCTGAGATCATGTAACTATTCCCTTTTCCTGTCCCCTCCCACACATCCCTCTTTGCTACCTCCTTTCTCTGATCCTTCTGCCACCTTCTCAACCCCCAAAACACACCCTTCCTCTCTTCAGGATCTTAGGCTCTGGAAGGCAGCAGCCCTCCGAGGGTTAAGGATCTCTTTTTCCTCCATCCTTTCCTGGTCCACCGCCCTATATCCCACCTCTTCTGTGTAGCCTTTTGGCTGCATAGGCGAAGCACAAGGCGAAGCTCTTTGCCCAATTTCACCCACAACCAGCGTCCCCCGACCCCAATTCCTCTCTTAAAAAGCAACTCTGGTGCTGCTGGGGGTTAATTGCCCCGGTTTTCTGCCCAAGAGAATTAGAACTTCTCCTACCCCCACCCAATCTTGCCTCCCCCCAACCACTCCACACTACCTGAGACAGTCTGTCTTTTCTCTCTCATGTGCAATCCTCAATTCTTTACTGAGCTGGGTTCTCTAAGCTGCTCCAAATTTGACTTAGATCCACCCTTTTATATAAAAGAGATTTACCACAGCCTAGAGATTTGAGAAGAACCTAGCAATCTTTTCCTTGGGAACTTTTAACAATTAGACCCTGGTCATGCATCCCAGTCTTGATGCTTCTTCTATTGCCCTGCTCCCAGCAGTGTTCTGGGGTCAAAGACAGAAAGGAGACAGCAGCCAGAACTAAGTCTGAGGTTGGGGCGGGGCTGCGAGAGCAAGAAAAACTTTTTTTACTTTGCATTTCCTTAGTAGCGTTCAGAATCATTGACTCACAGTTGTCAGTCTAGGGGGCAATTTATTTGCTGCTTGGAGGGGTTATAAGAAGAGCCAATAAGAAAGGAGGTTCCTCCATAACACAGGAACACTGTGGACCCCAAGCCCCACCCTACCCACCTCTTCAAAGACTCCAGCTGCCCCTCTCCAGTCCTCTGCTTCCCTATCTCATGCTCATGCCCCTGGGTGGGCTGCTGCGGTGGTGGTGCTGCTGCTGCGGCTGGTACTGCTGTGGACTGTGCACCCCAGCTCCCCAGATGTTGCGCCACCAGGGTCTCCTTAAGTGCCGCTGCCGAATGCTCTTCAATGACCTGAAGGTTTTCCTACTGAGGCGCCCCCCTCCAGCGCCCCTGCCCATGCACGGTGACCCCCAGCTCCCTGGTGTGGCGGCCAACAACAACACCCTTCCGGCTCTGGGTGCCGGGGGGTGGGCAGGCTGGAGGGGCCCCCGAGAAGCTGTGGGCAGGGAGACCCCTCCACCTCCACCACCTTTGCCTCCTTCTGTGGAAGATGACTGGGATGGCCCAGCCACAGGGCCACCTGCCTCCCTGCTCAGCAGCGCTTCCTCTGATGAATTCTGTAAGGAGAAAACTGAGGACTGCTACTCTCTAGGAAGTAGCTTGGACAGTGGTATGAGGACTCCCCTCTGCCGCATCTGTTTCCAGGGACCTGAGCAGGTGAGTCCTCTCCTCTTCCCCTGCTTTGGTGTGTGGTATCTCCAGGCCAGTGTAGACTGCCATTTAACTATTTGCCTAAGGGAACTATTGTGCTATGTCAAGCATCAAGGGCTGTAGCATTTAGAGTTTCTCAATGTTTCTTGTGGTGAAGCTGACCAATAAGTGCCCAAGGGAGCCTGTTTGATAACAAGCTCAGTTGCCCTTTGATTTTGTACCCTCTCTCAAAGTAAGTTCTTCTCAATTTCATCCCCAAACTTCCATCAGCACCTCAGAACAGAAGATCCAGAAGCAGGGAAATATGAGCCTCCGAAGGCTCTTCAAGCTGGTTGCTAAAAACCACCTTTAGCTGGTTTCTTGCTGGTAGAATCGCACACCCCACCCCAAGCCCATATTCAGCTCTACATTCAGATTTCTTCCTTTCCTGAAGCTGTGACAAGATTATGTTCTTGCTTCCTATTCCCACAGATGGAAGTACAAAAATCCTGTCTGTTTGGTTTTTGTTTTGTTTTGTTTCTTTGAGACTACCTCAGTTTCCCAAGACACTTCTTGCTGATCTTGAATTTTCCTTATTGGAAGCAGGTACTCTAAGTCAGAGTGAGTTTAAGTGAAAGAATAATCTTACTAGATCTTTCCCCCTGCCCTCGCCTTCCCTTAAACTTTCCCCATCCATGGCATGGAACAGAGATTTTTTTTTTTCGAGTCAGGCAAGTTCTCCCTTCCTTATCTCTTCAGATCCCCACAGACAGCACTCCTGTCAGTCCACTGACTGTCTGGTGTCCACTGGACAGATGGGCTAACTCATATCAGTCCTGACTTGTGAGAACATGTAACAAAGAGTCCTAGGTAGAGAAGGCTCACCTGTAAATCAGGTCTGGCTAGTGATGCAAGAGAGGGAACATCTGACTGGGATGTGGGCAGGGCTCTGTGTTCACCTCAGCGACCTCTTCGGCAGTCTGGGTCTTCATGGATAGATGTCACTGCAGCAGGATGCTACATTGGTGTTCTCAACAAACCCTGTTCTTGCTTACGGTGTGAGTTGCAGGCTTAGCTGACAATTTCATTCATTTTTCCTCCCCTGTTTCTGAATGGGCAGAGCACTTAGAGACTGGTGATGCCTGGGGCTGCAGCCTGGGCATTATGAAAGGAAGTAGGGAGTAAGGTCCTCAGAGAGACTGAGGATTGGGCTCCTCCTTCTTATGACTATGATAACCTGAAGCAGCAAAGGGAATGCTGGTGAACAAGGGGGGCCACATTGCTTGTTCAGTGCCTTTCTTCCAGCACATTGCTTCATGCTAATACCAAGCTTCTGTAGGTGTGTGGGTCTGTGGCTAGTGGCAAAGATGAGCCTCGCTTTGGGTCAGGATTTGTCTCACTCAGGGGGCCACAGCTTTTCCAAAACGTAGAGTGATTTTGCTTATTAACTCCCTAAACTATTTCTTCCTTCTCCCATATGGGCTGGCGAATGTGTGCATATCAGAGGGGCTGCTGGAAACACGCCTTCTGGCAAGAGCTCACTTGTCTCTAGAAAACAGCGAGTCTTGGAACGTGTGCTGAGATAATATTTCACCTGCTGTGAAGTATTCTTCAAATAACTCTATGCCTCTAGGTCTCTTTTCCAACTTCCATGAGATACCACTTGCTTTCCATATCTTTCCTTGGTAGGAGAGCCCAGAAGTGTGAAAATACCTTGTAAGAGATTAACATATGATTAACATGGAAAAAGCTATATTTTGTTGGAAAAAGAAAAAAAGATTATTAGCAATACTATGAAATGCCTAGTTTCATACAAGGTCTTCTATGTGGTACAAGGTCTGATCAACGGTTGGGGGCTTTTGTTGTTGTTTATCATTTTTACTATGTGTCATAAATGGAGCTTGGAATAAAAAAAGCTAACATCACTAGAGGAATGGGTTCTCTTATTATGCGGGAGGGTGGGAGGGGCTGTGTTTGCATTGAGACCAGACCAAATCAAGCACTTCTTAAAGATGATTATCATGTTTGGGAGGCTTTCTTCATTGTCAGAGCCAAGTTGTTTTAATGGGATTGTGTTATACTGGTAGCTAGAGAAATGTGTCCTGTTAGATTGGAGAACACGGTTGGTTTCCCACTTTCTTCTCACTTTTCTTCACAGAATTTCAATGAGGAAGGAAGACAAAAGAGAGAGAGAGGCTGGGGTCCTCTAGAGAAAGATGAGAAATGAGAGGTAGGTGTAGAGAAGGAAAGAGAGGGAGAAGGGGAGAAGGAGAAGTAAGTGGTCAGATGGAGAGAGAGAGGGAGAGAGAGAGAGAGAGAGGGAGAGGGAGAGAGAGAGAGAGAGAGAGAGAGGCCTGTGAAGCAGTTGTCGCTATCTGGTTTAGGAGAATCTGCCACCTAAACAGCTGAGTGTCTTGGTCTTTTCCATGTTCAAACAAAGGAACTAAAAACTCCCCTCCCACACACCAGGCTTTCCTTCGCTGCTACTCTAGGATTCAAAAGATAGACAAAAATAAAGATTTGGTCTCTTCTTGCAATGCTTACAGTAATAATGTGGTGAGGGTTACAGGAGGGCTGTTAAATTCACACCTGCAGGTTTCCACAGAGGACTTTGCATTCATTTGCTCATGCCCATGGTTGCAAAGCCACAGCACGCCATCGGCTCCAGGATTAAGCATCTGTGAGGAAACTCTGTTTGGGAACTCTGTTGTGTTGAAGCTGGTCTTCCAGTGGGGACACAGAAACGGGCAAATGAACTAGCAGACAAACATGGTGATTTCAGATGGAGACACACAGTGAAAACAAGTGAGACAGGAACAGACAGGAAGATGAGTTAAGCATGAAGGAAGAGGAAGGGAGAGACACGTTCGTCCATACTCCATGGGACAAACAGGAATGCCTTCCTAAGAGTTCTCCATCCAAGCTGACACCTTAAATGAGGAGAGGACCCAGCAGGGCCCAGATTTGGGAAAACAGCATTCCATTGAAACATTATACCTCCAAATCCAAATGTGAGCAAACAGAATATTTGAGAAATAGTGGAAGAGATCTGGGAGAAGGAAGGATAGGGTGCGAACAAATGCCTTGAGGACCTGTTGGCACCATGCTGGAAAGTTCCCGAGTAGCCATTTTGTTCTCCTCTCAAGCATTTGTTCCAAAAAGACTATGTTCAAAGGGAATATGGCAGGGAATATGGTAGGGGCTTTTGTACATCCCTCCACTCTCTACTTGTGGCTGATTCTGTCTAATCCCCTTGGAAGAACATTGCACCATGGTTGGTAAGCTGAGGCTGACTAAAGCCAGATGGTCCTAATTGGAGTGATGAACTCGTTACATGGCTGAATAGTGTATTTCCTTTAGATTCCTCGTTTGTAAAATCCTCCACTTTGTAGGGTGACTCCCCAAGTCAGATACTACGAGAATAGCTGTGGCAGTGTTCTGTTACTGTTTATTATCTCTCAGGTGCACATTAGCACTCCCTTGCTTTGTTATAGTGTGCCCGAGCTCACAGGCTGGCAGGAGGGCTGAAGACTTTCATGGATGGCTTCTCTTGCACATATTACGCTCTAGGCACAGAGTGCAGTCCCTCCGTTTCGAGCACCGAAGTCTTTATTAAGAGCCAACTTAAGCCTGCTGCTTTGCTGAACAGGGGCTAAGAGACCCATGTTAGATGTGGCTCAGTCCTCTAGGATGCCATAGCCTAACCCAGACATCACAGGGTCTGACAGAGATCAAGACCACACAGACGATGAACCTGAGTGAATGTCTTTATTATCTGAACAAGAAAGAGGCAGGTTTCCAAATAGCCAGTAGGGTGGATACCTATTCAGAAAGACAGGAATGCAGGATTTGCAGGGATTTGCTACTTTCCCCCCAATTAGTCAGGAAGGCTTCTCTGTTGCTGCTGAAGACCAAGGGAGAAGAAACGGATTCAGGCTGAAAGGTTGAGGTTTGATAGGCAGCAGCAGAAGAGATGAGAGAAAGTGTGCTTTCTCAGAGAGTGAAACCACCTGCTCCTTGGGAAGCTGCAGGATGCCTGGAGGTGGGGTTAATGCCCAAGGATGCAGCCCAGAGCAGGGCAGGGAGGGGCTGTGGATTTGGGATCTAAGGAAAAGCAGGAAACAGATCTTGAGGAATTGAACAAACTTGGGTGCCTTTCATATTCTTTGGGGCTAGCTTTCGGAAAGTTCTGTTCACAGGGAGCAAGAATAATGTGGAAGGTTTGTTAGCCAGTGTAATGGGTTAGAGGACCATAGAATAAAGGTTTTTCAAGGTCAAGGGGGAACCTGCCAAAGGCACTAAGAATTCAAAGGTGGAGATGGAGAAGAGCAGGCTAAGACCAGATAGTGTGTTTACTCTTCTAGGAGTGGCAGTTTCGTTTTGTATTTCCTCGTGTGCTTACTACCTTATCCTCTCCTTACACAATGAGCAAATCCATACCTAAAACTTACAGATCTTAGGCAAAGATGATAGTAGAAGCTCACGTACTTACTGTAGGCTAAAATATTTACAAGTAATAAAGCCAGATAGCAAACTGCTAAATACAATCCATTCTACACTCTCAACCTGACTACTGCGCCTTCAGAGCAACCAGGAGAATGAGTTTGAAGTGACAACTTTTAGATTTGTCTGAACTCTGCATTAACCAATGGAGAGAGCCTCAGACCATTCTGATTCTCTTATTTGTTCTGTCCATATCATTCCGCTGAGAAGTGGATCCTTCCCCTAGTCCTCTAGACCATCAGGGAAGTTCATAGACATGAAGAAGAAAATCCTGCAGGTCCTGGGAGCAGGCTGGTGTATATCTAGGCAGGAACTCCAGGTTCCCAGGTAATTGGAGCACATTCCAGAAGAGGCACACAGTTCCTTGAGCTTGCAGACTCCTTCTCTGTGGACCAGTGTGCGTGTAGATAGGACAGATATTCACCCCCTAAAGCCAGGGACACTTGCCTGGGTCTAAGGGAAGTGTTATGGAAGGACGCTAAGGTCCCAGAAGAAAGCAACCTGTGGGTTTCTTCACCAGATCATCAGATCTCAGCCCAGTACCTGACACATGCTTCACATTCTGAATTAACTGATGAAATGCTTGCTCAAGTGGACATATCCACAGTCAGGGTAATAGAAATAAAAAAGAATGTTTAGGAGGAAAACCAAAACCCAAACCAAAAAACCCAAACCAAACCAAGATCACTGCCATCCAATGCTGAAAGCATATTGTCTGTAAGAAGGGCTACAAAACCCAGTGACTTGGCCAGCAAGGGATTTCCACAGAAGCCAACTTGGGTTTTGATACTTTAAAGTACATTCTATCAAAGCTAGGCAAAATGGTATGGGCTTCCTTAGAAGGAAAGTATATCGATGACTGGGTCTAGATGACTCAAGATTCTTTCTTGGTTTGAGAGTTTCAGTTCACAAATGACATTGTTGGGAGAGTCCACAGGGATCTTTTAAAATCTAAGTAGAAAGAAATGGCACCCTGTCCTTCTGCAAGGCTTCTCTCATGGCAGGATATCTTGTCCCAGCATACAGATTATATGGAGTATTCTAATGTGTTCTCAACAAATGAATGGACTCTGTTGTGTGTTTATTGGAACTCTAAATTGTTGGTAGCCATGATTGGTGCAATTGTGACTTTTTGCCATGCACATATCAGGGTACAGGAGCAAGCCCTTCATGGCTGATCGGCAAGACACCACTGTGGACTGAAAAATACAGATTCATTCCAGTAAAGATGGCCGCCACCTTCAGATTTTTTTCCATTGCTGCCGTTTAGCCTCTACCTCCATTCAATGTTTCTAATGCAGTTTCTAGCTGTCCTGCTTAAACTGGAAGTTCCAAGGATCCTCTCTTCATCCTAGACCCTTACTAATGCTCTCATTGTCTGCTCGGCAATAGTATAAAGATGTTCAAAGATGACAGTCGAGTGCCTGGATAGTTTGCATTTTTGTATGTTATTGACATGCACACACCATGCTTGTGAAAGTTCCAGGATGTATCGCTTTCTCTTTCTCTATTTCTGTCTCTCCTATACACAGACACACAGACACACAGACACACAGACACACACACACTGAGAGAGATAGAGACAGAGACAGAGAGACAGAAGACCAGGGATGGTTTGGGGAAGATACTGTTGCCTTGTCAGCTGTATAGTACAGTTCTAAAGTCAATTGTCTGTTGACCGTCCCCATCAGTGGTTCTCAATCTTCCTAAAACTGAGATCTTTTAATATAGTTCTTCATGTTGGGGTGACCTCCCAACCATGATGTTATTTTTATTGCTACTTCGTAACTGTTATGAGTTGTAACATAAATATCAGATATGCAGGCTATCTGATACACAACCCCATGCCAAAGGGTCATTCAACCCTCAAAGGGTCAAAACCCACAGGTTGGGAACCACTCTCCACACGATGCTCTCTAGAGTAATCTTGCACTTGCCAATCTTCATCAGTTTGGGGAGGATTGGAAGATGTATTGGGTGTGGCTTCAAGCTCAGCCATTCATATACAGAGTTACTTAATATGGCTGGGAAGGCAGGAAGTTGTGAAATATGGACTCCAAGAGAGCCCAAGAGAAGATGAACGTGGGGGAATAGAGATCATGTGTGTTGGAGAAACCCAGCTTAGGGGTGGGAGGGAGGGAGGCTCAAGGAAGGGGACATGCTAAAAGGGCCGTGGAAATGAGTGAGCACTTCTTGTTTGCTGAGAAGAAAGCTGAGATGGAGGTGAGCCTGAATGTAAAGGAGCTGCCAAGTGAATATTGTGTGCCTAAGCTGCATAGCATCTCCCACCCTAAGATGTATTGTATGCAAGCCAGGATTTGCATATGTATATCACATACAGTGCATATTTGACACCTCCTTATTGGGATGTGAAAAGCAATAGTGAGTGTACACAGGAAGTACACAACCCTTGTGACAAAATTGAGTAAATTACATTTTCGAGATATTTTTATTTGTTCTTTGACAATCTCATACATACACAGAGTATATATTGATCCTATTTACCCTTAATCCCCCTCCCTACTCCCCCTGAATATCCTCCATTTCATATCTCTCCTTTTTCCCCCCTTTTATAACCCGCTGAGTCCAATTACTGCTGCCTGTCCTGTTAGAATGCTTGACCGATCCCATTGGCTTGATCTTGTGTGGGCAACCACAGCAGCAGTGAACTTATGAGTGCAGTGACCATATCATGCCCAGAAGACAGCATCTCAGAGCCCTGCTCCCATCATCCATCCATCTCTGACATTCTCCCCTCCTCCTTTTCTGCAGTGTTCTCTGCGTTTTGAGATGCAGGGTAGATATAGATGTCCTGTGCAGAGATTATATTCAACAGTCACCTATCCTCAGCATGTTGATCAGTTAAAAATCTCTGCATTAACTGCATACTGCAGAGAGATGCTTCTTTGGCCAAGATGAGAACATTAGCTTATGGTTTAAACAGAAATATTTGGAAGGCAGTTGGACAGCATTGCCATGCAGTGAAACAACAGTAGTAGATTCTTCACTATGTCCCTTGGGAACCCAGGCTGTGAGTTTTTGACCAAATTTATAGTATCAAGTATGACTTTCCTCATGAGGAACAGGCTCACATTCAATCAGAAAGTGCTTGATTATCCCTCTAACCTTCATGCCACTGTTACACTAGCGGCTGAATTTGAACTCACAAAGATACACCTGCCGCTGCCTCCCAAGCACTGGGATTAAAAGTGAGTGCCGCCATACCCAGCCTCATAAAGATTTCTGACTCTAGGCTGTGTGAAGTTGGCAGTTGAAGCTAACCAGGACAGAAACCAAACTCCATACTCGGTGTTTAGGATTAAGAGAAACAGTAAAAAACAGTTAGCAGTACTGGGTTAGATTACACAATGGACCAAATGCTCAGTACTAGTCTATGAAGTTTCAAGTTGTCTACAGAATTACTGAGGAAGAAAGATCAAATTATTTTCCTCATTTATAGAAAGGTTAACTTGAATGTGATGAAGGAAAATCAATATCTACAGAGCCCTCTTGAAGCAGCTGTCATGGCTAAGACGTGACTCTGCACATAGTAGAAGCTTAGTAATTGTTGAATCTTTCTCCTTCCTGGAACATGTTCATCCCAGGTTAATTATGCTTTTTATGGCCCCTAGTATATTCATTGTAGAAAGTACATGTGTGTATGTGTATTTGTGCATTCATGTGTGTGTAAATTAAAATTCCAACTATGAGGCCTACGGATAATCTCTTCAGAGCCCAACCAATTTTCTGATATTGCAAAGACAAATACTGAGGATTGTTTTTCTAGCAACCACAGTAATCATTATCTTTGCTTGAAACCCCATGGCCAGAAACACACTTTTCCTAATTCTTTTGAAGAATGATAGTAAAAACACACTTTAAAAAAATAACCCCACCTATAAAGAATAAATATCTTGTATCAATCACCACCCATGTCTCAAAGACAAGCGCTTTCATGTCAGAAAGATTTGATTTCACTCCCACTTGGGGGCCTCCCCAGGTTGATTAACTTAGTCTTTTTATTTTACGCCCCTTGACTTGGATATCATTGTTATAAGAAAGAATACAATACTGAGTTGAATTGTAAGAAATTGCTCCAACACATAACAGATCTAAGCACATGACAGCTTTTCATGAGGTTGGGCATAGCTCCCTTTCCATCAGCATGTCTCAGGGACTTCCAAGTTTCCCTCTCTGGAACCCTTAGAAGATCAAATGTTTAAGGACATACTTGGACCCCAGTGAGACCCCAGCATTAAATATTGTTGTTGCATGTGTTTAGACCCAGAACCTCTGCCCAACAGATCCCTGACTCAGCTGAACTCTGTTCTCTCCCTTGGGTCAGAAATTCTCTAATGGAGTTATCCTTATCCATCCCCACGATTGGATAATCCTTGTGGATTCATAGCCTTGATCTTTATCAGTCAGTGCTCTATGCTTGGCAGAATTTTTTTTTTTTTAATGTCCTTTACCTGGACTCTGAGTTCCCAGAAGCTAGGAAGAGTCTAAGTGTGCAGAAGAGGAAGCAGAGGAAAGCCCCACTCGCACCTGCCGGGCATTTGCGGTCCAGCTACCCCTGGATGTGGAATACCTGCGAAAGGATTTAGATATGCTTCTAAATAACACTGACCCACACCTGAGAAGAATTCTCCTTTCCAGTTTGCTCTCCTGCTTTAGGATTGTGTCTAGGACAGAAATCTTACTGTAGTAACCATCTCTCTCTAACACTTTTCTAAGGTTGTTAATTTCCCTTGTAAACAAAAAGCGAAGGCATGAGACTCAGAGCCTTTGGATAGACTCCAATGTCTAAATAGAACTTTTGATTACTTTGTTTATATTTGTGCCTATTCTTGTGAATAGTCTTTTCATTAGCACAGTGTTATGTTAACAGTAAAACAGAGCAGGAAGTTCAGAGACTTCCCACGCACTCCCTGTCTTCCCACCACCATCATCTTCCACCCAAGAGGTACGCTGGCTACAATTGATTAACAGTGCTAACCTCATTACCCAGAGTCCATTAGGATTTGGTGCTCACTCTATTTGTTCCAAGGATTTTCCGCCAGCCCTGCCCATGTATAAATGATTTGTATTTCTCATTAGAGTATCAGACAACATTTTCACTTAGTGATATACATTTATGTTTCCTCTATGTCCTTTGAGGTGTGGGTGTGTGTGGGTGTGTGTACACAACATTTCTTAGATGTAGGTAATATTTTGTTGAATTGAAATCTTACAGTTTGGCTTTTTTTTTTTTTTTTTT
>NW_022196896.1:98540473-98568835 GCF_008632895.1 Mastomys coucha | reverse complement strand
AGCAAATGACGCTAGCTCTCCTTTAAGGTAACAGCAAAAAGCCCCCTTTGAAGCAAATGCACTGAAAGAAAAAAGTGTGAGATAATTAAAAATAAATGACAAATTTGAAGAAAGTAATGTAGGTGGAATACACAGAAAATATCCACGACTGATGTCTGAATAATGCTCACCTGGGCTTCACACCCTGTAGCAATGACTTTTATCATTTCTGTGACTGGCAGGAACTCCTTCAGAAAGAAGGATTTGGCTAAAGAAGTGGCTTAGGGGTTAAGAGCCCTTGTTCTTCCAGAGGACCCAGGTTCGATTCCTAGCACCTACACGGTGGCTCACAGATATCTGTAACTCCAGTTCAAACGAATCTGATGCCCTCTTCCAACCTCCACATAACACTGCATGCCTGTGCTGCACAGACACACACAGAAGTGAAACACCAATGCACATTAAAGATACAAATAAACAAATCTTAAATAAAAAAGAAGGATTTATCTTGGCTCACGATTTGAGGTTGCGACCCATCATGAAGGGAGAGGGATGCTGGTTGAGCTTGCTTACCTCTGGGAATCAGGAGCAGGCGGGGGTGGGGTGGGGGTGGGGTTCCCATGTTCTGCAGGCTTTCTCCTTTCCCCTTTCTATCCATTGTTCACGACACGGTGATACCCACATTTAGAGCGGTCCTTTCCTCAGTTGTACATGACACGGTGATACCCACATTTAGAGCGGTCCTTTCCTCAGTTGCACATCTTCATAGGTATATCCAGAGATGGATTCTAAATCCAGTCAAGTTGACCATGGCAATTAACCACAAAACACTTTAAAACATGGTTCTGGAACATTCATGAACTTCCAAAGGACCTCAGGAAGGGAATACAATGTAGCTTGAGGCCATGGTCTGCTTATGGTGTCATAGAGTCTACATTTTAAACCACCAGGGTTTTGGCTTTTGATACTTCTCTCTCCGTCGTTCTTTTACTTCCATCCCCAGGTGGCTGACGATTCTACGAATATTGCCCATTAGGAGGCAGCTATGTGGGGGAAAGAAACATAGCCACAGAGCTGGAGTTCTAGCACCAGGGGAGAGATAGAGCTCAAGGCACTGTATCAGGAGGATAAGACTATTTAGGAAGACACAGGACCATGTGTCCAGGAAGGAAGTGGCATGTCATCTGGGACAGAGGCAGGAAGAAATGCCTCAGGCATTTTTCTCTTCCCCTCTTTAGGGATCTGAAAGCTGCCTGTTCCAGACAGGGCAGGTTCATGTGGGGCACTAGAACAGGAGGGCAATACCTTTTATTATTAAGAAGTATGGTGCCTTGCTTGGTTCTCCTGTCACTTGGTTCATGTAAGTTTTGTGAACACAATCATTGATTCCTACTCCTGGTTTGTGCTGGCTAGTTTTCCATCAACTTGACACAGGCTAGAGTCATCTGAGAGTAGGGAGCCTCAATTAGGAAAATGCTTCCATAAGATTGGGCTGTATACAAGCCTGTAGGGCATTTTCCTAATTAGTGATTGATGGGAGAGGGCCCAGCCCATTGTGGTTGGTACCATCCCTAGGCTGGTAGTCCTGGATTCTGTAAGAAATCAGGCAAAGCAAACCATGAGGAGCAAGTCAGTCAGCAGCACTCCTCCATGGCCTCGGCATCAGGTCCTGCCTCCAGGATCCTGCCCTGCTTGAGTTCCTGTCCTGACCTCCTTTGTTGATGAACAGTGTTATATGGAAGTGTAAGCAGAATAATCCCTTTCCTCCCCAACTTGCTTTGGGCATGGGGTCTCATTGCAGCACTAGAAACCCTAACTAAGACAGCTATGTTCAGAAAGTATTTGACTGCAGTCAAGTCAGGAGCTTCCCTGGGGAAGTCTGGGAATCCCTAAACAAAGCAACAAACATTGAACAGACTCATGCCTCACATGCTTCAGCTCAGAGGGACACACTAATTTCATCTACAACTTACTGGCTGCATCTTGAAACATGGTTTTACACACACACACACACACACACACACACACACCAGTGCCTAGAAGCAGACAATGCTTAGAGATGAGTGAGTTCTAGGATCCTCTTCTGCAATGGTGGTTGTCTTGCTATTTCAGGGTAGTTATGTTTGTCTGTGGCAAACATACAGAACAAAGTCTGCCCCTCAGTACACGCTCCATAAATACTAGTAGCATCATCATCATTCCCTCCTTTATAAAAAAAGGTTGAACTTGAGAAGTCTCAGGCTGCTTCTAACTCTGCTGTCTCTGTGACTCATTAGAGCAGTGGTTCTCAGTCTGTGAGTCATGACCCCTTTAGGGGTTGAATGGTCCCACACAGGGGTCACCTAAGACTGTCTGAATGCCTATTAGATATTTACATTACAATTCATAACTAGCAAAATTACAGTTATGAAGTAGCAACAAACATAATTTTATAGCTGGAGGGTCACCACAACATGAGGAATTGTATTAAAGGGTCAGAGCACCCTTTAGGAAGGTTGAGCACTACTGTATTAGAGAGAGGAACCTAGTTTCCCATTCCATGAGAATAAGCTTCTCAAGAAGAATGGCTTTATGAAAGGGGAGTGGATAGTACTTGCCTAGCATGTGCAGGGCCCTGGGATTGGTTCATAGTACGAGGACCGTAGGAGGAGAAGGAAGGAAAGAAGGGGAATGGAGAATCGGCCTCAGAGTTGTACATTAAAGATCAAGCTGGGGAGAGAACTAAGGACACAAAACGTAAAAACTATTCCAAGAATGAGTTCAGTGGGAACCCAGAGTCAAATATGCTTTTGATAAAATTAGCATGGTGTATAAGGCTCTAGGACACTGAACTTGACAAAGGGCTGAAAAACTAGACCATGAGGCTTTCTGAATCAGGGTTATAAATCCCAATGTCACTGGGCAAATGTGTTACGTTGGTTGAGTCACAGACTCCGAATCTTAATTTCTTTCACGGTAGAATAAGAACGATAATAACAGGGCATTGTTGTCTGCAAAAGCTCCCAGGAGACTGCGTCATGTCAGAATACAATAAGGGTACAAGCACACAGTAAACATTCCCTGGATGTTGTTGTCTGACCTTGTCAGTCCCCATCACTTCCTGCAAAATTTCCTGGAGAATTTCTGCCTTGGACTGTGTGTGACTGTGGGCTGATGACTTCAAGACTCAGGTCATGTGAATGTGGGGGTATGCGAATCCAAATTTACCCCAGCATCACCTGTCAACTAAATAAAATTACCTTAGATACATGAAACACTTTTCAAAAGGGTAGGAAAGCCATTGTGGTGAGCAAAATCAAAAACATTCTTCAATGTACAATACCCTTGTCAATAAGTATGCTCAGCAGGTGTTCAAAATATAGCTATGATCATTTGAAGGCATGAAACTTTTTTCCCCACCACAACACCAGCCCATTACTTTAAAAAAGCTTATTATTCTAATAATGAGAGATGGCTCAGTGGTTAAGAGCACCATGTGCTGCTATTCCTAGAGGACCTGGGTTCAAATCCAAATACCCACAAGGCAGCTAACAATTGACTGTAACTCCAGTTCCAGGGGATCTGATGCCTTCTTCTTATTGCCTTAGTCACCAAACAAGCATGTGGCACACATACATACATGTGGTACACATACATACATGTGGTACACATACGCATACAAATAAGCATTGGTTCACATACATGTGGTACACACACCACATTCAAACAAGCATATGGTATACATACACATACAAACAAGCATGTGGTACATATATATACATGTAGTACACATACACATACAGACAAGCATGTCATGCACATACATGCAGGCAAAACAATCATACACATAAAACAAAATTATTTTTAAAAAAAGCTTATTATTATAATTCATTATAAGAGATTCAAAAGAGAAGGTGGACTAAGAAACTTACAGGGCGATTGAAAACTTTTAAAATATATTTTTATTTATTATTTGAAACATCACACATGTATATGGTGTAGTCTGTTTGCAACCACCCTATTCCAACTTCGCCAACTCCCCTGATGTTCCTGCACATCTCACTCACTCCCAGCTTCATGTCATCTTGTTTTGTTTTAAATAAGTCACTAAATCCAGTGGGTGTTGCCCACATATGCATGGGGATGGGGTCATCCATGGGAACACAGGTAACCTACCAGTGACCCTAACTCCAGAGACAAATGACCTCCCTCCATTAGCCATTAGCTACCAAGGAGGTAGCCATGCGTTACCTCACCTGGGGTGGAATCTTGTGAGCTCCTCTCCCAGCCATGCTGGAGTTTTCACTGGCTGGATTTATGCAAGTCTTGTACAAGTAGCCAGGTAACCGCGGTTGCTGTGTTCATGAGTGTAACCTCCATGAGACAGGACTCATCTTCTGGCTATTAAATTCTTTCTGTCTTCACTGTCATAATGTTCTCCGAGATGCAGGAAGTAGTTGGTATAGCTATCTCATTTAGGAGCTTTGTAAAACCTCTTGAATATTTTTAAAAGTCTAAATTAAATACTATTCTAAAATAAAAAAAAATCCTGGTTGGTACTTTCTCAGAGTATCATGGTCATTAAAGATAAGGAAGGATAGGGGAATTGCCCTAGATGGGCAGAGTCTACGTAGACCAAGCTGGCCTGGAACTCATAGAGATCCACCCGCCTTCTGCCTCCCTAGTACTGACTAGCAAGATATAAAGAAATGAGAATTAAATACAATGTGATATCTGGCTTGGAATCTGGACAGTAGAGGTAGCTAGTAAAATTAGAATAAAGCATGAAGGTTCAACAGTAGCCTTATATCAAGGTTAAATTCTTGGTTTTGATTATTGTAGTATGTTCATCGGAGACACCAGCATTTGAGGAAGTTGGGTGAATGGTACACGGGAATACTTTGCTCTGCTTTTGTGTTTTAAAAATAAGATGGGCTGGAGAGATGGCTCAGTGGTGATGAGCACTGACTGCTCTTCCAAAGGTCCTGAGTTCAAATCCCAGCAACCACATGGTGACTCACAACCATCCGTAATGAGATCTGATGCTCTCTTCTGGCGTGTCTAAAGACAGCTACAATGTACTTACATATAATAAATAAATAAATCTTTAAAAAAAATAAGATTAAGATTATTTTAAAAATTAAAAGTTAAAAATATTTAAATAAGGGAAGTTTATCAAATGTGAAAACCTTGGGAACTTCCAGCATAGAGGATTGGATTGGGTGGCTGTGATATTTACTAGCTCTGTGTCTTTAAAAAAAAAATCAATTAATTCTTCTGAATCACAGAGTCCTGTGTCTGCAACACAGAGCTCATATAAACACTAGAGCTGTTCTGTAAAGTTAAGTAAGGGAACCGAGAGACGGCTAGCAACGAGGAACACTTTCTGCTCCTCCAGAGGACCTGGAGTTTGCCTCCCAGCACCCACGTCTGCTGGTTCACAACTGTTCATAACTCTACAGTTCCAGGGGATCACACACTTACATTGGGTCTTCACAGGTACACACACACACACACACACACACACACACACACACGCAGTGAACACTTACACAGACCCCTACAGATACATGTACATAAAGGTGGATCATATAAAAGAGAGGAATTAAGTAGCTGACAGCAGACACAATGGGTGAAGTTCTGGAAAGCTGTTAGACTCCCTTCTGATCTGTCCTTCCCCTGCCATCAAAAGTGGATGACATTATGCTTCACTCAGTCCCTAGGTGTAAGTACCCCATGCCAAGTGCTTTGGGATGGGCAGGATGGCACCAGAGCAAGGCAAAGTGTTGTGTGGGCAGGAGAGTTTCCCCACTGTGCGATCTTAAGTACATAAACAGAGTTAATAGCTCCCCTTGTAAACAACACCAGCTGTTACATGGTGGTGTTCATCAGTTTTTAACCTGATACCCCAAAAGGAGCACTTCAGTACACAGAGTGAACGTGGGTTGCATGTTTTGGTTCATCCTGGGGTGATCCCTCCAGGAGCCTCTGTGGAACAATATTCTACTTTAGAAAGGAAAGCTTTCCAGGCCTTAGGCTCTCCGTTCTCTTTACAGTGTTTGGCAAACAACAAATGGAGCCTAGAGTGTGTGGGTATTCAGAGGTGCAACTCCCATGATGTGCCTGCTTGTGGGAATGGGTGTGTGTATGTTACTGGGTGTGGGACATAGTATATAATGCAAACGAAAAGGCCCTGGAGTGGGTTTGTCCATTTGGCCGCTCCTAACACAGTGCATCTTTGTTCCAAAGAGGGCCCAGAGGCTCTTGTCTTTGCACTGTCAGCGCTGGCATTGTATGCTACCCTGGTTCTTGCTTTGAAGGAATATACAGCTTGATTTCAAAGGATTTTCATACTCCTCCGATTCCATTGATTGAGAAGTAAACCTACAAAGTGCTTTCTCATTATTTAAATGTTTTAGCCTTTGTTTGAATCAAAAAGCATTTGTTCAACATGATACCTGGAATTTGTTTAGAAATAATCCGGCAAGTGTAGGTGATGCTGGAGTTAGTGATGGCCACGTGAGATTTATTACATTCTCTCTGTTTTTAATCCATGTTTAATCTTTTTCATAATAAAAAGTATAACTTCCTGTTTGGTTAACACAATGTTATAAAAAGATGAGTATGAAAGATTTTTATAAAAATTCAGGTTGAGCTAGCTGAGGGTACATAGACTACCTTGGACACAATAAGCTTGAGTACCAGCATCAAAAACAAACAAGACCCAAACAAAATTCACCAGTCTTTCATCAGTTTTGTACCAACAGTGGACTAAAGCTCATGACCTCTTGAAGGACATTTTACCCTCAGGGTCATGATTAAGTCTGAAAATATCTTGCTACTCATTTCTTTTATGAACACTGGGTCCAGTAGTGAAAAGAAACCAGGGCAACCACCAACTCTGAAGACAAAGAGTGGGCACAACTGGGTGCCAGGCCCTAGGAATGCAGAAGTGAGATGCAGGCAGAAAGCCTAGGACAAGAGGTTGGTGTGCTTGGATGCAGTCACAAGATAATACAGTGTGAGTGCCTCAGGCCAGGGCTATGTGCAGTATGATCTGCACTGATGCTGCCTACAGAGCTAGAAGGATCCCAGAGAGGCTGTTAGATAGCAGAGCAGGCTAGCACGTAGAAAAGCTACTAAGGCAGGTGGATGTATGTTCCAAGGTACAGGCATGAGAGACTGATCCCAACTCTTGTCACCAGAAATGTGTCTTTCAAGGCTGCTCTATCCTGTATCTCTCTCATTGCTTCTCCATCACTATGCTGGGCTTTAGGATCTAGTATGATTTCCTCCCAGAGCTGGGTGACTGAGTGGGCAGGGTGCAGATAAGAAAGGGTACTAACTCCTTGTTAGTACTAACTGGTTAGCTCTGACTAGTCTTCTCAATGGCTGTTTTTGTAGGCTTGGTCCTATAATTTTGTAGTAGGAACGAGTGGTTTGGCTAAACTTAGGGCTGCCTGTCTTAGGCTAGTAACTCCACAAAAACCCTCCTGGTTCACTGAATGGTACTTTTAATCTGGGCCTCTTCAAAGAGTCTGGAAGAACCCTAGTGAGTGTAAAAGCTTCCTTATTCTCTGACACAGGGAGAGCCACCTGTTTGTATTTCTGTAGTCAGGAAGGGAACAGAAACCATTTTCCTGGTATTTACAAGCAAGAGACAAGGGTCCAGAGAAGTGAGGCGACATGCTGAGGGAAGATGGCAAACAGGATAGCCAGGGTTTCCTCATCCCACGCTGAGAGGGATACCAGTGAACACATGTGCAGGGGAGGGCAATTGTTCCTGTTACCTGTTCTTTACAGCCTCAGATCTATTTATCCTTCACATCCTACCACATCATACCAAACACAGAGAGCTGAATGAGTGAGCTACACCAGGAAGGGAATGTTTACAGAAGCAGCAGACCATATGGTTAATTTTCTTTTCTAATTAATCTGAGGCAACCCTATAGCTTTCATTAGACATCGATCAAAATTTCTTTCATTTGGAAGACTATTGATTAAAGTCAGGCTATGTAGTTATGAAAGACACAAGGGACTAAGCTGTCATTTCACAGACCACAGGTGTCTTGGATATGCTGGTGGTGGATTTTACTGAAATCATGTTATCTACCTGTTATGACCTTTCCCTGTGTGTGTAGTAAGATGATTAGATCATTTGCAGATGGAGCAGCTGCTTATTGTTAGAACGACACAGAGAATTCTGGAGATCATGCTCAACTCCATCAAAGCTCCTGTCCTCGTGGAACTTCTCTAGTCATGTGACTTCCCAGGGGCTAGTAACAGGATGAGAAGGCCCAAGCACTCTAGGTATTATGGGGGCGTGAGCTAGAGGATCCAGGAAGGCTTTGCTCTAGAGGAGATAGCTATCTTAGACCTGGTGTTGGCTGAGACAGGACAGAAGGCATTGTAGTTATGATGAAGGACAGTGGAGGGATGCTTTAGCATACCAGCTATTGCTCACCCTCTTTATCTGATATGCTCTGGCTGATACTGGTGCATTTGTCCCCATGAGCAACATCGGTAGCAGCTGCGACCTTTGTTCTACTTGGGAGCTTGCTCTATGACATTGGGTACCGGGGTCCTACTGTTTGGGGTGCTTTTTTATAACAAGGAATTTCACATTGTTGGGGAGTACAACAGGTTGACAAAATTGAGTTCAAAACTCAAGAACTCCAAATGTGTCAGTTTTCCACTAGGGATATTGATAAATAGTGCCTCATTCAAGACTTGGTCATACTTACTCTAGATCCCTTATCTACAGGCTTTTAATTCGGTTTTCCTCACTTCTCTTGCTCATACCCTGATACATGTAGAACAAGTGCTACGTTTTGTCTTGATTTTTTTCTCCTTTTGATATTATTGTTCCCAGATTGCTTTTAGCATCATCACTGTCCACCCTGATGCTCAAAGGTTTGATGAAGAAAAGTGAACTCATACTGAGAATCATGAGATTTAAAAGAAAGAGATATAAGGTACAAAGCTAGTGAGTGATGTATCTGCTACCATTCTATACAGACACTGGGCTGTCAGGAATAAACAGGAAGACCAGCAACCCCAGGGAGCAGGAAATCTGGCAGGACTGTGGGTCCTCAGATCCTCACAGTGGTCCCATGAGAGTCCTGGTAGCTTTAGGCAATGGGTGGCATGCCCCAGCTTCTTGGAATTCTATGTAACTCTTGTCAGCTCTCTGCTGACCAGCCTTCATCTTCTTGGAAAATGTCAACAGTTGACTAACATTCAACTCCACTGTGTTTCCACTTTCACTACTTGAACGTGGCGTTTAAATTGTACTTGATGATGCCTGGCACACAGTGGACTCACAATGGTGGCAGTATCCGTTCTTTGTTGTATCTCCACAAACTTTGTGGACTCTGAATGAGTTCTTATGGATGAGATAAGTGTGCTGGAAAGAAGGGCAGCCATTATGCTCTATGCATATAATGGGGTCTTCTGGGACAAATCTATGAAATCTTGTCATTCTTTATTCCTGTGCGGAGAAGAGGTACTCTCTGAGGAGTCAGATCATTTGTTTGTTGGTTGTAGGGTTTAGACTTGGGGCTCCTGAATCTGTGTCTGTTGCTCTTTCTGCCATTTCATTGAATAGCATTTAGCTCAACAGTTATTATCAACCATCTGAGTTATACCAAGCCTAGTATTAGCTTAAGCAGTGCAGGTAAATGAACATAGTTTCTTCTCAGTGACATTTCAGACTAACAAGAGGGATATAAGAACTGCCATTACAGATCATGATGGAGAGGTGTCCTTGCAGAAACGTGAACAGGACGGAAGTAGCAGAGTCTCCATAAGTGAGTCACAGGCAGTTGGCTTCATAGGAAAACCAGAACCTCCAGCCAATAGTACAAGCTCATCAGAACCAAGTGTGGGTATGCTCTGGTACTTACAAAAATGAGAGAAGATGGCACAGCGTGGTGGTATATTAGAGCAAGTGGGTATGCTATGGGCTTAGTGATATAGTGGGATAACACGGTGGCACAGTATGGCATGCTGATATGGCATGACAGGATCAGAGTGCGGTGGTATGTCACAGTGTGGTGTGATGGTGTAACATGGCATGGCACTATGGCACAGCATGGTGGTGTTATGGCACAGCATGGTGGTATTTTATAGCATGGTGGCATGGCCCAGCGTGATGGTTTATTACAGGGTGTGATGTGTTGCAGTGTTGTAGTATAACATAGCATGGTGATATGGAATAGCATGGTGATATTTTGTGGCATAGCATGACAGGATGTCACAACAGGATGTGATGTCCCAGGGTGAAGGTGTGGCATGGTATACATCCTGATGCAGTTTTATGCCATGGCATGGTGGTAGAAGGAATGCCTGTGAGTAGCATTGGCAGACAGTTGCATCATATCCAGAACCTGCTCCATCATGTCCATTTTCTTGCATTTCCTGAATACTGTACAGTGAGAGGGCTGAGGAGAATATCCGCCTCCCTTCTGCCCCGTATCACAGTGTTCTGAGCAACCCACTCTCATGCTTATCACTGCCATGGGGAAAAGTTCACTTCCCCCTGCACAGCGACAGTACGAGACTGCCTGAATTTGGACTGGCTTCTTGGTTTGGCTTGTCACTGGAGCTTCCAGATAGATATTCTGGCCACTCTCCACTGCCTGTCATTCCCTACATACACTTGAGAGTGCCAAGGTTTTTTATTTTCATTCGAAATCCCCTTTTTTTAGTCACTGTCCTATTGCTATAAACAGGCACCATGAACATGGCAACTCTTATAAAGGAAAATATTTAATGGGGGCTGGCTTACAGGTTCAGAGGTTTAGTCCATTATCACCATGGTGGGAGTATGGTGGCACGTAGACAGACACAGACATGGTGCTGGAGGCTCTTCAGCTGAGAGTTCTACATCTAAATGAGCAGAAAACAGAGAGAAAGAGAGAGAGAGAGAGAGAGAGAGAGAGAGAGAGAGAGAGAGAGAGAGAGCCTGATTTGAACATTTGAAACCCAAAGCCCACCCCCAATGACACACTTCCTCCAACAAAGCCACACCTCCTAATTCTTGTCAAGTAGTGGCACTCCCTAATGAACAAGCATTCAAATCTATGAGCCTATAGAGACCATTTGTATTCAAAGCACCACAGCCCCCTCCCTCCTGAGACTCCATTTCCCTCTTCCTATAGGCAGACTTCAGGGAGTATCTTCAAGATCTCCTGTTCATCCACACACTGCCCACGACCATGCCTGGCAACTGTAGAGGCACAATGCGATGGATCCAAGCTACTTTTGTCAATCCATTTAAGAAAAACGTTGTCTCCTTATTCTAACTCACACTTCCACTTTTCTTCCAAGGCAGGGACAGAGTAGATCTTTGAAACATTCTGCTTACAGGTGACTGGCACATCAGGGTCTCATCATTCCACTGGTACCCTGAGCTGTACAATCTGCCAGGAACCAATCCCCAAGTTCCTGCCCTCAGGGAGTGTTCCTTCCGGCCCCCCACCCCCACCCCCGCCAACAAACCCCCATAAAGAAATTGAAAAATGGTTGACAGGATCAAATTGAGTGGCATTCTGAAGAAAAAACAAAAAAGTTGACCAACAGTCATTCTTTCAGTCCACAGAAGCCCTGGAGATGAGAGAGGCTGAGGGAGTCTTGCTGACTGTGGGTGGCAGATAAATCATAGTGAAATGTTAGGTGGGTTAGGTAGGATTTTGAAAGCAAGTGTACACACATACACACAGCAAGCACACTCACACACACATACACACAGCAAGCACACACAGGCAACAAGCACACACACACAAACACCCATATATATACACACGCATGCAGGCAGGCACCTATCCGAAGCTCAGTAGTGGAAAGGAGTCATCACTGTACCCTGAGTGTGTGTGGTGGTAACATTGAGTGGAACAGGAGAAGGGACAGACAGAAGGAAATTGTACTTTTTTTGAAATCTTTCCATAAATCTAGCAACTACTCCAGAAAAACGAAACAAAACAAAAAAACCTGTTTGGAGTCCTCAGCCTTCCTCTTTCTTTGCCTTTATCTGCTGAGGGCAATTACCAATGAATATGCTCAGCTATGGAGTTTATTTCCTGTGTCTCTAGTCCATCCATCTCTTATTGAAACTGCTACCAGCTTAGACCCAGCTGCCCTCATTTCTTTCTGGGACCACTGAGTCTCTCTCTCTCTCTCTCTCTCTCTCTCTCTCTCTCTCTCTTTCTCTCTCTCTCTCTTTCTCTCCCATTCACTCACTCACTCACTCACTCACTCACTCACACACACACATACACAATATTCTTATTGATTATTTGGGAATTTCACATAATGCACCTTGGTCACATTCACTTCCCAGTCTTCCCAGGTCTACCCTGGTCCCTGTGACCTCCCCCAAAGGAAAGAAAAAAGAAAAGAAAAGTACCAAGTCTGACTGGTGTTGCCCATGTACTCACTGAGCATTGCCAAACTCCCAATAGCCAGCCCTTTAAAGACAGCTAAGTCCTTCCCCATGCCCACCCCACAAACCTGCCAGGAGCCACACTGTGAAGCGCTACCTTTCAGGATCCCTCTTACAATTTCTAAGAATTCTCTTCAATGCCTGAGCCTCTCTTTTTAACCCTTCCCTCTTTATTTTCATTTTTTTCCATTATTCTGCTTCCTACAGAACTGTAGCATGACTGATACTTCCTCACTCACTTCAGCTTTCCCAAGGATCCCCCTCCTCTGAGGACCTACTCACCTCCCTGCCTTGTTTGCCAAAGTCCCTCCTAAGTCAGCTCTTGCCTGTCCTCCCTCTCATCTCCCACTGCATTTTCCTCATCAATGTTTACCTGCCCATAGGGTCAAGGGCCCATGCTCTTTTGGCTGCTTGGTAGATCCCCACGCCTTGGTGGATCCCTACGCCTTGTTCTGTGAAGCTCCGTTTCTTACAACACGTGTGAGCTAACACGTGTCGCACGACTGACATCTTCCATGCTTCCTAGGTCCCACGATGTGTTGGGATCTCTGCCCGTGTCTCTTTCTACTGCTCACAGCACTCTTCCACTGCAGTCCACTGGTTCTGTAACCCCCTCTAGATGCCATACTCCTGACTGCTACCTTGGGCTGCTGCTTCCCAGCAGGTTGTGTACAGGATTAGAACATTCAATGGGTTTTTCTGTTTGTTCGTTTTTAGGTTTGTTTTGTTTTGTTCTGTTTTATTTTTAAAAAAACTACCTAACCTGAGTTCATTATTTATTTTATTTTATGTATATGAGTGTCTTGCTTGCATGTATGTCTAGGTACCATGTGCATGCCAGGTCATCCAGTGGAAATGAAATATGGACAGTTGTGAGCCATCACGTGGGTACTAGGACTCGAACCTGGATCCTCTGCAAGAACAACAAGTGCTCTTAAGGGCTGAACCACCTCTCCAGCCCTCATTGAGTGTTTTTGAATGAATGAACCAACACGTCTAATCACTAGCATTACATAGGGAAGTCCAGCAATCCAAGCTGTATGTGTTCACAGGAAGGTAGGAATACAATGAAGCAGGTTTCATTTTTGGTAATGTGTGCATTTACATGGGTATCGTGTAACACAATTCCAAGTGTTAGTTCATGAGACAACCACCCATTCCAGTTTGCCAACAACCAACACATACACAAAGACATGACATTTACTCTGCTAAAAACTGGAAAATATCAGAGAAACCTAAGCTATCCGTCACCCAGCAAGACTGTCCTAGCTATAAGGTTGACTGTTAAATGGAAGAGCCAGCAATCAGATGTATGGTATCTGCTTGCCTGAAGGCAGGAAGCCCTTGTTGGTTGGCTTGTGGGTGCCTATTTGACATTCCACACAGCAGCCATCAGCTCTTTGCCAGGCTGCTTAGAGATCAGGAGTTGGGAATCTCTCTATTTGATCATACACTGAACAGACAAGCAAACTCAAATGGTTGGATCCGTAGCACAGAGCGTCTCTGACCTCAGCATGCATATGAATGGCCCACTATCATTGCTCAGCTGTATATCCCAACTTTTCAAGCATACAGAGAGCTTGAATTCTCTAAGTACCCAGGCCAAGATGGATGCTTCTGGTCCAGAGGAAACACTTGGAGTAGCGAGGAAGTTAATGGTTCACGTTCTTAGATGGTAGAACTAGCTGGGGAAATTTATTGGTGCACAGTCGCAAAACCAGATTAATCAATTCAGTCTCTAAGGGCGGGACAAGGCACCAGTATTTTTAGCTTTCCTCAGGCATTTCCAGTGTACAGTCAGGAGTGAAAATCCCATAAAGGGAGGTGGAGAAAAACATCACTTGATAAAAGGTGATTGATTGGTCCAGATGGGCTAGGCTGCGCTGTCAAGTCATCCATCGGAAGTAGAATCAGCTCTCTCAAAACACGAGCTTATTTTAGAAAGCCTTGAGGCAGGAATCTAAAAACAAAAACAAAAATTACACAGGGTGTAATGATGTATGGATGTATGCATATTTTTGGGGTGGTCATTTAGCAAAGGTTCAACATTTCCCCAGTCCTTAATGGATCTCAGTGAGCAATCTTGGAGAAGAAAGCGGATCTATACTCTGACAACAGGCCACAGAAGAGAGATAACCTCAGGTTTTGTGGTTCTCTGCTTCCAAGCTGGTGCCTGACTCTTCAGCCTTCTTTTGTTTCCCTTGCTGTTGAGGCTTGTTAACAGCCAGCTAATTAGTATTCTAAATACTTTCCATTTACTTGAAGTCATCAGCCACATGACCTTGCCACCCACTTAACTGAGAAAACTGGGGTCAGCTGTTCACAACCCATCACACACACACCCATACACACACAAACATATACACATAAATACACATAAACCTAAATACACACACACAAACACACACATACACATACATATACACACATACATACAAACACATACATATACACACACACAAATACGCACATATACATATACACATACACATACACACACATATACATACACGCATTCACACGCACACACACACACACACACACACACACACACACACACACACACGCGCGCGCGCGCGTGTGCGCGCGCGCCTGCGTTCTGCTTCTCAGCACTCCCTCTTGACCTCTGCAAATGTCTGTTTACCTAGCCTTTCCCCTCCCTATCTGGGAAGCAGCACAGCACCTCCTTCCCAAGAGGACCCCACATCTGTGTTCTTCACCCCAGTTCACCCCAGTTCACCTTTTAGAAACTTACCTGTGAGTTTGGCTTTTTTCATCACCACCTGCAGTGACCTCTCTCAGGCATCTTCAATCACTTTCCCTTCCTGGCTCTGGCTCTTTTGTAGATGGACGTGTTCAGGTCTGTGATTCAGTCTTTCATCATCAACTCACATGCATTCCTGTTTTTCCATCTGGTTGGCTCCCTCAACTGAAATGATTCTTGGAAGATCTCTGATGACCTGACTACAAGGTCTTTTAGAGACTCTGCCCTCCTGCTTCCTCTGTATGTTAGACAGTACTGATCCTCTCCCACACCCCACCCCCTGCGGCCTCCCTACCCCATACTTCTCTGTAGCATCAGCTGCTGTGGCTAAGGGGACTGGTGGTGTTCCACTCAGACTACCTTTGGCTAAGTCTTGTACAAGCTACAGGCCAATGGGTGAAAAATCAACCATATACTTGAATGGCAACCATCAGTTTCCTCCTTTACCACTCAACTTATACATGAATGAGAGTAGACCAGAACAGGGAATAAAACATAATGCAGTGCATGCAGGAAGGATAAGTATAGCCATGCAGCACACACGTCAGGGACACAGCACACGAGTAGTGGTTGCTTAGTGATGACACCGCCATCTTGGTTCGTGCATCTGTGTTATTCGCACACTGGTGAAATTGCCTAGTCCATCTTACTCAGGACATGTCCCTGTGGTTAGGCAATACAGGACTGTGTTGTTAAGTCTATACTTTGGCAGTGAATTTTGAAGCTTTTCTTCTAGTTTGTTTGACTGTCCTGCAGTACTAGGAAGTGAAAAGGACTCTTCCTAGACCTCTGGACTTACGTAACCTTTCAAAAGACCAAAGTCGAGTCATATATGGTAGCTTACACCTGTGTTCTCACAGCTTGGTGGATGGAAGCAGGAGGATCAGGGGTTCAAGGTCATCCTTGGTTGAATAACAAGGTAGAGGTCAGCCTGGGCCACAGGTGGTCTCAAAACCACAGAATAAATAAACACAATAAAATAAAAGCCAGGCTGTCTTCTGAAAATTGAACCCCCTTCTAAATTCCCTATATTGCTAATGTTCATTCCCATTCCTTAATCGCTCTGTGATCCCTCCCACCCTTGATGGTTATCTTCTCTCTTCTCTCCACCATCCACTCTAAAGCCGGTACCTAGAGGTCCATTCTTAGGATCTGGATTTCCTTCCTTCCTTCCTTCCTTCCTTCCTTCCTTCCTTCCTTCCTTCCTTCCTTCCTCCTTTGCTTCCTTTCCTCCTCTCCCATTTGTCCTGTCCCACTGTAGTTCCAGACATTACTAATCTGACCCAGATAATGCTTCTAGCTCCTCTTCTGAGCCTCCAGTTTCCCAAAGTTCTCCAGGGTTCATTAATGACCCCAATCTGTCATTCACTAGCTGTTGTATGATGCCATGAGTATGGCTGGACATTTCAAACCTCAGTATCCTTATCTGCAAAATAGAAATATTCTCACAAAGCTGTTATTCTCAGAACTAGCAATGTGCGGAGAGTTGGGATGAATAGATATTTATGCGTAATAGATACATAAAGCTGGATAAAGGATCTACAAGGAGGCTGGGACTTGGATGTTTCTGGGACACAGCTATGGAATGGATGTATGTGTGTCCTTTGCCAAGTCTTCAGTGTGGTCATATTAAGTGGTGGGGGCTTTGAGAGGTACCTGGACTTAGGTGAGGTCTTGAGGGATGATGGAGGATAGGAGGAAGACAATGCAGAAAGGCAGTCTGTTGAGAACCAGGCAGAGAGGCCTTCCAGACCGCATACAGGTGCCCTGCCCTCAGATCCTCAGCCCCAGAACTGTGAGAAACGAATGGCTGTGTTTAAACATCTTGACTTCCGCTCTTTTGTTTTGTTTTTGTTTTTGTTTTTTTAAAATTTATTTGTTATATGTAACTACACTGTAGCTGTCTTCAGACGCACCAGAAGAGGGTATCAGATCTCATTACAGATGGTCGTGAGCCACTATGTGGCTGGGATTTGAACTCAGGACCTTCGGAAGAGCAGTCGCAGTCCAAGCTAAGGCACTTTCCTGTGAAAACTTCCATGCCTCCCTATTGTCCTAACTCTTACCTCCTTAAAGGTCCCTCAGTTTGGCCAGTCTTTAATTTAAGCCTGTACTTCCCGATAATCTTTCTTTTACCATTCCCCCTACAGACATGCACTTCCCTGCCCCCTCAGTCGCCTCTCTCCTGCCATTGTCACTAGAGTACAGCCTCATAGGAAGTGATCACAGAGCCTGTCTACAGCTGGCGGCTCCAGCAGGGACTTGGGGAGCAGTCTGGTTAGGGGCTCAGGCACAGCAGGCGGCGTCTTAGGAGGGAAGCGAACTGTTGCACGTGGTAATCGTGGTAATCGTGGTAATCGGCTTCCTGGGGCCCAGCCAGAGCAGGTAGCATGCAGACCTTCCTGCAAGTGCAAGGGGGAAAGACAGTCCATTCCTGATCCTCCGGAGAGCAAGGGTGACTTCTCCACTACAATCTAAGCTCATTCTTCCAGTGAGAATAAACTCCCGGAATCTCTCAGACACTCTACCCATTCCCAGGCTACACAGGGCCTTCTTCCGGCTTCTCTGCCATTCTCCCACGCTTGTCACAAGTCACTGTCTGACCAGTCCCTCTGAGGGTCTGCCCTAGCCCCAGCCTATCCATCAGCAGCAGAGATACCAAAGCAAAGGAGCATGGGAGCACTTTTACACCGGAAAGGCCCTTTCTCCTCAAAGATGGAAGGATGTCAGTTTGAAAAGCTGCCCCCCCCATGCCCCTCTCCCCATACGAGGTGGATATTCTTGTGGGTTCCAGTTACCTCCACAGAGGACCAATTTTGGTTTTGTCATCTTTGAAGTCTTAGCAGACACCTGTGGGTGAGTATGTAATTTTTTTTTTAAAGATTTATTTATTTATTATATGTAGGTACACTTTTGCTGTCTTCAGACGCACCAGAAGAGGGCATCAGATCTCATTGCAGGTGGTTGTGAGCCACCATGTGGTTGCTGGGAATTGAACTCATGACCTTCTGAAGAGCAGTCGGTGCTCTTCCCCACTGAGCCATCTCACCAGCCCGAGTATGTAATTTTTTAAAAGTCAGGTATTCCCCCCCATACCTCTCTCTCTCTCTCTCTCTCTCCCTCTCTCTCTCTCTCTCTCTCTCTCCCTCTCCCTCTCCCTCTCCCCCCCTCTCTCTCTCAAACACACACACACACACACACACACACACACATTTCAATTCTTCTTGAAAATTGGAAGATGAGGGATAAGTAGGCTTCCTTTTCCCAGAAGACAGCTGTGGGCTGATGCTGGGGAGTAGCTGTCCCTAAAATGAGTAGCTGCTGGCTATGGCTGCTACTGAGTCTCTATGTATATGGTTGATATGGAACATTGCTGGCATTCCCATTCTGTGTTGGTTGATGAGTAGTTGCTGTCTGTAGCTCCACCATTCTACTCCTTCAGTTCCTTCCTTGGGATGAACTTCATCAGGGTCAACAACTAAAAGACTAACACATGCACTACAGGTGGCCGCTGGGACCTCCTTCAGGGTATGCAGCAACTGGTTCTGTCCCGATCCAGGTGTTAAATACTTTGAATAACACCACTACTGTCGTGCATTGAAGTCATCACCTTGGGTTCATAGCTGGGTTACCTCCATTGAGAAGGGAGGTTTTCCGTTTTCAGAGGACTGAGTCCTGCTTGAACCCTCACAATGCCAGTTCCTCTTCCCGTCTCTCTCTCCTCTGCCGCTAACTGAACACTCACTATCTACCCGTGCCCCGCTCTGAGGACACTGCTCTCTGCTCAGATCCATACACTCCCCAGCCGTGGACTGAGGTGGTCCTTCAGCCCGAACCTCTCAGCAGCAAGCAGACGAGAGGCGGGATACAGATGGCTGTCTTTAGCATGTGGGCAGCCAGAACAGAGCCCGTTCCTGAGAGACCGTTCCTGAGAGACCGTGGGTGTAATCAAACCCGTGTCATTTCTCAGACAATGGAGACAAAGAGAAGAGTCATCTCAGTAGGGGTGGAGAGCACCAGCGGGAGGCAGGCCCAGTGGAGAAGCTGCAAAATGGTATAAATTAATGAAAAACGACTCTAGCTGAGCCCCACTGCCTGCCTCCGCCTCAGAGTGGTTTTAGCAACAGCCTTCCTGGGGCCTTCACACCTAGGGGCCGGGAACTTGTTCTGAGGACAAATGACTATTTGGGGAGAAAAAGGAGGGGGCGTAAAGGAAGTGACTGACACTGGGGAGCAGTACATACCTTGAACAGAAACCAGAAACAATGAATGTGCAGGGCCAGGGACCACTGCTGCACTGCCCTGGCTGTCCGTGTCACCTTCACCAAGGCCTGTCACCCCTCAAGGCCTCAGTGTGGCTACTACTCAGTAGGTTAGGCTAACAGAGTGTTCAAGTTCATGAGAACCCCATGTTCTGTGGCCCCAGAATATTTATCCATATGAACATTTACTTATATAAGCATATAAGCACAGCTAACCCCGTTGAAAGTCTTCCTCATCTCTTCTTCCTCCTCACCCCTTCTCTGGACCGAGGGATGGCCAAAAGGCGCGATGGTAAGACTGGGTGCACATAGTAGCCATGTGTAGTTCCTTTCCAAGGAGGAATGGACAGAAGCAGCTGAGATCACAGTCGCCACTGGACTCCAAAGACGTTCTGATGGCAGCGGGGGCCAAGGGTGGTACTCTAGAGGCAGAGCTAGAGAGAGCTGTGAGTTAGCTCCTGACAGAACAAAACTGCCACTTCTTCGAAGTCATTAGGGGGTGTCTATTCACACGTGGCCTTAAATCAAACTATACCCAGAAGGAAATGATATCCCCTAACTCACCCACAGGTCCCTTATTTTGGCCAGGAGACCTAAGCATGGTTCCAGAGCCCAGGCCAGTTCACAAACCTGGCAGCAGCTTTGGAGAAGTCTGTGCTCTGGGAGACTTGTTGCTTTCCTTCGGGGCCTGAAGGAAAGGGGTAGGACAGAGAGAGGCCTCTGCCTGGAGACTGTGGGTTTCTCCACTCTGGTGACTGAGAGGGGAAGGTGGCTGGGCAGCCTAGCAGGGAATGCTGCTGCATTTAAGAAATTGTTTCCAAATCTCCCAGCAGGGGTCCAGAAAGATGGCAGAAATTAAGTGTATAATTCCTCTGGGGTTTCTTGGTACCTGATTGCCCTAGCTGGGTCCTGGATAATAATGGAGTCTCCTGGAGAGCCTTGAAAATACTGTTTGATACTTTCGAGAGCCCAGAAAACCCAGAACTCCAAGTCTGTGGTGACCTCGAAGTGGGGAAATAGATGATCATGTTAACAGTTGGATGAAGACCAGGAGGGTAGACAGGGATTTGGAAAGGATTGCTGAACTGTCCGGCTCATGGCTTAACACTGCTTTCTCTCAAGCTGAAGAGAAACACTTCTTGGCTTAGCCGTTGAGGCAGAGAAGCATGTTTCACGAGAAGAGGGGAAGGGCGGGTGGAGAGGAGTGAATGGATTTTGTGTTTTGACATATTTACTAAGAAATGTGGAAACTGCTTAGCACCTGCTAATTAGAGTCAGAGCAACCTGAATTCCCTGAGATGTGCAGATGCCAAGGGAGTCTGAGTCTGAAGGATGGGTGGATTTTCTAAAGAGGATTATGGGCTTTTCCTGATTGAGGATGGAGGACCCCGGGAAGTGGAAGAGAGAAGACAGAAGCTGAGGACAGTGAGCAGGGCAGAGTCATTTTATAGCGCAGCCTGGATTTCTCTGAACCCCTTCGCCCACCAGAAGCCAGATACTTTCTTTTCTCACTGATGTACTGAATGGAACAACTGCTCCTATAGGGTCTGGGGAGAATGAGTTTGGAGACCAGATTATTGAGTCAAGCTGCAGCACTGAGGTCAAAGGGCTGGTCCAATGGCCTTTCGTTCCTTCTCTGTGCTTTGACCTCATTTGAGACTCTTTCTCATCTTTCTTTCTTCTATCCAACCAGAAGACAGCCTCTTGGTTATTTATGAGCATGGTTGGGGTCCTGCTCCTCAATCTCCCTCTTGTTATTAGGGAACATTTCTGGGCATAGGAGATGCTAACAGGACTTGATTCATAATATCATTGTGACAACGAACTGTAATGGCCAACCTAACGATCTTGACATGTTGTAAATGCTCAGCAACTCTCAGAAATCACTTTGGAAGGATTTTAGAGCCCAAAAGCCCTGAGTATAGCAGCTCAGTCAATGAGTAGCTATGTGTCTTGCTGGGTCAGGGTCTGTTAAAGAAGGATAAGGACCTAGTTAAAAAGATGTTCGTGGTTCTGTAACCGAAAGCAGAGGTGATATATAGCATAGGAAGGTGATACCCCAAAGCTGGAGGACATGAGGAAGAAGCGAGTGAGTAGGGCCTGGAAAAACATGCTTTCTGCTGAAAACTGAGACCATGGGGTGCTGTGGGTGCTGAGGTGGAGGGGACAAAGAGTCACTGTGGAAGCTGCTACCTGCAGCAGCAAGAAACCTCTGCGATTGCCTCTAACTCCCGTCCTTCTGCTGGGCAACCCCACCGAGGAACTGTAGCTTGCAGGAGTCACACTCTATATTGCTAGGGTTGTTTTTCTCCTCTTGGTATCTCCTGCTCTCTGAATGCTGGCCATGCAATACTTATGCAAATCCCATAAGGTGACCTGCAACATATAACTGTCCAGAACAATCTCCAGGAAATGCTGGTGTTTGTGGGATATGGTTTCACTAACAGAATTTTACAGGAGGAGAGGGAAGAGTAGGAAAGAGAAGTTTAGGGATGAGAGAAGGTGTGGCTATTCATCAGGTACTTAGGGTTGTCAGGGACTCCAGCCTCTAGAAAAGCTAACGGGCAGTTAAAAATGTGTTCACCGTTATTTGAAAAACGTAGGATATACACAGTGTGTAAATTTTAGAAGCCCCGGGTAAATAAAAGTACTCATAATGCCAAGCCCCAAAATAACAGCAAATATTTTGGTGCTTATTTACAAAGTCCCTCACGTATGGCATTTCTTCTCACTATAGAAGTGTCAGTTGGCTTCATACCCTGTTTCTTCTAACTGGGTAATGATGTCTGACATTGTGGCTTCACAGCACTGACTTCAAAGCTTCACACCAGTGCATCTACCCTTTGACCTCCTGCATTTAGCCAACACCCTGTTATTGAAAACTTATGTTTAAGAATTCTATTCATGGGCTGGAGAGATGGCTCAGAGGGTAAGGGCACAGACTGCTCCTCCGAAGGTCCTGAGTTCAGATCCCAGCAACCACATAGTGGCTCACAACCTCCTGTAATGAGATCTGACGCCCTCTTCTGGTGTGTCTGAAGACAGCTACAGTGTATTACACCGGAGTGAGCAGAGGCCCTAAGTTCAATTCCCAGCAACCACATGATGACTCACGGCCATCTGTACAGCTACAGTGTACTCATACACATAAAAAATAATAAATAAATAAATCTTTAAAAAAGAAAAAGAATTCTATTCATTAGACGATTCTGTCAAGAAATCTACACAGCCTGATCTGTCATTATTCCTTTAGGATAATTTCTTAAAAGTGGCATTGTTGGTAGGGGGAACATGTTCATTTTCACAGCTTGGTTTTAACAAGGATTACCAAACTGTTTCCCAGAATGCTCTTTTTTTTTTTAAATGTGTTTGTACTTTACTTGTGACAGAAGAAATGATTCTGGATAAATTTACCAACACAGAATTGATCTAAAGCCATTTTTTCCAAAATTAATTCATCAAATGACCACAGACAACTCATTTAGGTAGATAGATGAGAGAGATAAGACAGATGTTAGATAGATGATTGATAGATAAATGATGTTAAGTAGATATAAGACAGGTAGATAATGATAGATGATAGGTAACATATGGCAGATTAATAAAAAGATAAATGATTGATAGATGATCGGTAGCTAGATGATTCATATATAGATATAAAGATAGATAGATAGATAGATAGATAGATAGATAGATAGAAAGAAAGATAGATAGATATAGATAGATGATAGGTAGATTATAGATATAAAACAGTTCTTTAATAACTAGTTAACAGAATAAGTGATTTAACAAGTGCACTGGCATAGTCACAGAGCAATTTCTGCTGCGTAGGAAGATGCTCATGCGGTTTTTGGAAACTGCCATCCAGTTTGAATGGACCGGTTTTCATTTTGTTCTTATGGCAACAGTTCGAGGACTGCTCAGTTGTTGAAGTAATGGGGACTCATGTGTGAGCGTCTCCAACATCTAAAAAATGAGTTTCCTCATTAGAATCTAGAGTGATGGTGTTTTAAATGGTATCATTCATCATTCAGGGTTTACAGATGTCTCTTAAGGTTTCTTGGGGGGGAAGGGGGAGGAGGCGTTTGGTCTGTGTATCACTTCCTGTCCTCATGCTGCTGAGTCATCTGCTGGTTTCTCAATGGTTGCCCAGTTTCTAGCAACCAGTAAGTACAATAACATGCAATGTGAGTGCTACGGCCCCCTTGTTTTCCTCTTCGCTTATTGATCTTCTAGCATGATTTTGTTTGCTTTGTTGTTGTATTTAATACAAGGTCCTACTATATAGACCTGATTACTGGCCTGCAACTCCCTAGCTTCCAGCTCCCAGAGATCGGCTCCTCTGGCTTGCTGGTGCAGGGGTTAAATGTGTACACCACCACTTCAGCACTGGCGGTTTCTTATCTCTGAGCATCCCTGTTGGGGACTCCCATACTATTTCCTATTTTACTGTCTTCAGCCATTTGCAGCTTTCCTTCACCGGCCACTCAAAGAATGGCAGCTTCAATTGTGAATTCCCGGAACCCCGTGGGTGCTGTCCTTTTTGCCTTTTTCTTACCCGAGTTTATCATTTGAGGCTGAGGATGCGTATAGGAGGCCAATTCATGTTAGACTCCTTCCTCAATGTCATATTTATAACAAGTCCTGGTCCAGTCTGGTGGTTCTGTTCTGCCACTGGGATCTTCCATTTCAGATGATGGCCAGGTCTAGCCCAAAGTGTGAACCGCACAGATGTTACGTAAATCGTTACCAAGTTGATTTTATTGTTTGTTTTTAGAGTACACACATCGTTCAGATGATTAGAACCAGCAGAAAGCCGTCAGAACAATGGGGCGAGGGGTTGTCACTTCTCACCTTAGTCTATCCACTAGCATCCCATGGCGACATGTTCTCCCAGCTTCGTCAATCGAGGGGTTGTCACTTCTCACCTTAGTCTATCCACTAGCATCCCATGGCGACATGTTCTCCCAGCTTCGTCAATCTGATACATTTGCTGACTTCTTCAACTGAATGACTTTCTGGTTAAGCAGGCTGCTGACCCAGGAAAGTCCTCTGTGTTTGCCTCTCTGCTAACCGGAATCAGTTTCCTCTGGCTGCTGTACTGAATGGCTGCAAACGAAGCAGTGTTAAGCACCAGATGTTTATTTTCCCACAGTTCTGCAGATCCAAAGTCTGGTGTGGGTCATAGCGGGATAGAGTCAAGATGTTGGCACACTGTACCGCTTTCTAGAGGCACCAGGAGGGACATTTGTTCTTTGATCACTTGGGTTGTTGGTAGAAATCGGTTCCTTGTGAGAAAGGATTGGTCCCTGTTTCCTTGCTACCTAGACTCTGAGGGCCATTCCCAGCTTCCAGTGTTCACCAGAGTCTTTGACTGCTGGCTCTCTTTTTCCCTCTTTATATCTATCAGCCCTGTTAATTCTTCTTACACTAGACGAGTCTCTCTCTCCCTCTACCCCTTCTCCCTCCTCCCCAAGCGTACTCTTACATAGTCCACAATGGTCCTGAACTCCTGGTCCTCCTGCCTCAGCCTCCTGAGTGCGGGGATCACATTAGTGTGCACCATTGTGTCCTGCTTACACTGAGCCTTTGGATCTGTTCTTCTGCCTTTTTTTCACTTTCAAGGGTTTGTGAGATTAGATCCTGCCCATCTGGACAACCTAAATAATTTTCTTATTTTCAGACCAACCTATTGGCTGCTTTATATCTCATATATGCACAGGTTACACGGTTTTGGACATGGCTACATTTGAAGGTCATATTCTATTCTGCCTATCAAGCCAGGATTAAGCATTGGTTCTAAGTGTATGTGGGGGCGGGGGAAATCACTCGTGCTAGCCTATACAATCTTGACTTGAGGGAGTGAGACAAGAGACCCAGTTGCTGGTTTCTTGCTATAGTACAGAATTTCTCCCCTAAATGAAAGGCTAGAGTGATTACAGCTATGGTTTCTTTCTGGGGATGTTGAAAGGGTGGATCCTACGGCCAGACATTCCTTCATGAACTGTACCCGCTAAATATAGAAGGAAGGCTCCCATCATGACCCTGAGGGAGAACAGGTGAGCAAAAAACTTGGACAATTTTAAGGAAATTGGGTCAAAAGAAAGTATTTGAGAGCAGAGAAGCAAATAAAGCCGGAGCGATGAAGGGGTTAGCATTTGGATTCACGCGTCCAGTGATTCCCAAGCCACGTGTTCTGTGCATTGAGTTTCAGCAGAGGCTGGCTGTGAACCAGTTCACATCCCCATCAGCAGTGAGGGCACTGCACAGCTGCTCCAACACATGGCATCTTTGAGTGTTTTAATTTTCCCTCATCTGGAGGGGTTACCTGGCACCTCGCTATGGCTTTGTATTTGTTCATTCAGCTGTCATTTAAGCTGAGCATGTCCCAGTAACATTGCTGGCCTTTCTGCCATCTCCTTTCATAATGTGTTTGCTCTCCATGTTGTCTCTGGAGGCTTCCATGGCTCCTTTATACACTCTAGGTTTAGTTTTTGTTTTGTTTTGTTTTGTTTTGTTTTTTTGTCACATGTATGTTTTTACAGATGTCTCCTATTCAGAAACTTGACCATTCATCTAAATATTTGAATGGTCCAAAGTCCTTAATTTTATCTCCCCTCCACCCTGTGTGTGGTCAATGCTGTTCGTATGTTATAGGGGAATCTTTACCCATCTCAAAGATCATAAGAATTCTTTTTTTCTTTATATATTTTTCTTTTCATATTTAGTTGATCTAGAGTTGATATAGGGATAGGGTGGGGATAGGGTGAGGATAGGGTGGGGACTCACCTTCCTTTTTCCACACATGAGTATGTACTTCCTTACATTTTCCTCAGGAAATGTGACTAAAGCTCCATTTACTCCAGGTAGGGCATTGAGAACAAATCAAAGAAACCAGTCCAGCTAAGACTAGATTGGTGAACCAGTGAGTTTAATGGCAGTTACTTACGTGAGGAAGCAATAGATACAAGAGCATGGTCCCTTACAAAGAAGAAGAAGAAGAAGAAGAAGAAGAAGAAGAAGAAGAAGAAGAAGAAGAAGAAGAAGAAGAAGAAGAAGAAGAAGAAGAAGAATCTCTCTCTCTCTCTCTCTCTTCTTCCTTCTTTCCCTCCCTCCCTTCCTTCCTCCCCCAGCAACCATTAAACTGTTTATATTCCTCCAGAAAGTGATGGAGCCTCCTGTGGGTCTTGTGGGCAGCTCCATAAACCCTTTGGTTCTACCTTACAGGCTCTCTAAGTCCATATAGGCACTGTGAGCCCTCTCTCTTTCATGATAGGATGTTAGGAGCCCTAGTTCTGTGATGGTGTCTTAGGGTTTGCATTACTGTGAAGAGACACCATGACCAAGGCAACTCTTATAAAGGACAACGTTTAATTGGGACTGGCTTACAGATTCAAGGGTTCAGTCTATTCCCATCAAGGCGGGAAGCATGGCAGCTTCTAGGCAAGCACGGCACAGGAGGGGCTGAGAGTTCTCCATCTTCATCCGAAGGAAGCCAGGAGCAGATTGGACTCTTCCACGTTGGTCAGAGCTTCAAAACCCACCCCCACAGTGACACACTTCCACCAACAAGGCCACACCTTCTAACAGTACCACTCCTTATGGGCCAAGCATACTCAGAGGGTAATCACAGGAACTCTGATTTCAAAACAGCAGCAGCTATGCCCACAGGGCTCGCTCTCCAGCGTGCAATTGGCATCACAGTGTGAAAAGACTAGTTACTTGTTGACCTACAGTTTCAAATTGGTTATAGATAATTGCTCATGTGTCTGTCTGTGGACCTGCATTGGGACCCTGCTGGATTCTGGGACTCTCTGTCCACTGAACTTAACACCACAATGTGTTAGTTTTGGTTCTCTTTTAAGTCTTCCACACAGCTCAATTCTTTAAGACTACATTGCTTACCCTGAGGCCCTGTTTCTTCTCATATATTCTAGAACTCAGGCCAGTTTCCACAGGAAAGATGGAATTCTGATTGTAATTGCTTTGAAATCACAGATGCTCAGGGCAGGGGTAAGAGGATGAGTATCTTATTAAACTTCTCTCATCAAAGTTTTGTCATTAAAATTTCTGATGTTTTAGTAAACATTTTTTTTTTTTACTTTCTTTTTCTGCTGATCATATCAATTAATTTCCCTAGTGGCCTTAAACTTTCTTTAAAAGATGCCAAAAAATAGCTTTAAATCATGATTTGTAGATTCTTTTTCACTATATACTCAACAGATGAGCTATAAAAGATATTTTGTTTCTTTTTATTTTCTAGAGACAGTTTGCTTGTTACTTTATTGACATGCCTTAGACTTCCAGATGATAGTGAACATATCAATATAATTTCTACCCATAGTGGGTGAAACCTTTAATAATTTCTCAGAACTGTTATCTTTTTGGACTTTTGTAAATGGACTTTAAGAAACATAGAAGTCTCTGGTTTCCAGTTCACTACCTGAAGATTAAGGTATCTCTTCTTCATCTATCGAAAGAGCATGTGACTTACTTTTCTACTGTATTCTGACTTGAAGGAAGCTCGCTGCTTCTCATTTATTGCACAACCTTCCATAAGAATTTGCTTGTAAGAACTCAGTTGGCCCGGGAGAGCTGCTGGTGTTACCTGTGACTGGATTCCACTCACTGAGTCTGTGCCTAGGATTTGTGTGTATCACCATCAGACACTGGCTGGCGAGTTTACTTTCGCTTAATGTTCATGTTGGGTTGGACATCACAGAATGTAGTATTCCATTTGTTTTTGTTGTTCTTTTCAGTTTTCATAATATCAATGTCATTTGTTTCTCAAATATTTCGAGTAATAGTGAAGTGACGTAATAGTGAAATGATGTAATAGTGAAGTGATGTAATAGTGAAATGATGTAATAGTGAAGTGATGTAATAGTGAAGTGATGTAGTAGTGAAGTGATGTAGTAGTGAAGTGATGTAGTAGT
>NW_022196896.1:98537124-98540426 GCF_008632895.1 Mastomys coucha | reverse complement strand
ATGTAGTAGTGAAGTGATGTAGTAGTGAAGTGATGTAGTAGTGAAGTGATGTAGTAGTGAAGTGATGTGATAGTGAAGCCCCCAGGCTTCCAGCTGTCTTAGTGTGTGATTTTGAATGGTGGTTATTTAGCAGACATGCCGGCAGTCAGACTACTTATTCCTCTTATGGTGGTTGAGTAAATTGTTCTCTTCTTTCTTTACATTGTATTTATATGTCTCTTTCACCCACTATATTCTGATCATGGTTTCCCTTGCCCCACCTTCTCCAGATCTTCTCCGCCTCCCCACCCATCCAACTTCATGCCCCCTTTCTCTCTCTTTAGAAAACAAAGAGGCAACTAAAAAAGCAAGCCAGAATTGAAAACACACACATACACACACATACAAAAGCAAAACTCGCAAAATTACAAAATCAGAAACCATACTATACAAGCAAAAGACCAGTAAGATTAAAAAAAAAAACAAACCTCAAAGCAATATGAAATAAACAACAACAACAAAAATCTATGAAAATGTCATTGAGTTTGTTTTGGGTTGGCCACCTACTACTGGTCATGGGTCCTGTCCTCAGTGCTGTTAATACATCCAGTGACACTCCATCGGAGAAAACTGGCTTCTCTTCTATAAGCAACTGTGAGTTGGGGATATCTTCTTTGTAACTTTGATTTTTTTCAAAACCTGTTTATAATGACTGTTCTTAAACACTTTAACCTCCCTTGTAGCCCACCATCACCCGAGATAATGGAGAAAAAAAAAAGGGATACGGGGAAGTGGACCTGTTTAGAAAGGTTCTTTGGAGCAACTCCTGTCTGTGCTAATCTGAAAATCAGCATTTCAGTTCACAGGTTAGCAGGGGCAGCTTGATCCACTTGCAAATGTTTCATGGATACACCAGCAGTCCCGTTCTGTAGAGTCAGGTTAGCAACACTGGTAACACAACCTAGGAGACACAGCCAGGACTCAGCCTCAGCTCCAGTCAGCAGGAGGGAGCAGCAGGAACACCAGAAGTTCTCTGCTGTGCCTCTCTCAGAGAAGTAAAGATCAGCTAAGATGTGAGAACCACAAGCATTGCACCACTGGTTGTACCAGCAAGCCAAGCTCTCTCCCCGCCATTCCGTGGAGTCCTATTTATACCCTCCAAACATTACACGTCCTCCAGGGGTCTCCTGCTTTGCCTCAGCAGGGGTCTGTCTCAGCTGACATCACTCTGCCAATCGGCCTGAGTCAGAGGAAGCGGCAAGAAACTGCAGTACATCACCAGAAGTTTTTTGGTGCATTTCTTTCTATGGAGTCCTGACAAATGAAGCTGAACTTAGCAATGTAAGGCAGATCAATACATGTGTATCCTTAGCAAAATCCTTTACCACAACGTGTCCTTTCACATGCTTGCTTTAGCAGAACATCTTCTCTCCTGTGTCTCCTTCAGTGCAACATTCCTTCACGAGTCTGCTTTAGCCTTTCACACTGGTGTCCACTTTAACAAAACATTCCTTTACCTATTTCCCCCTGCAAAACACCATCCAACCGACTTTCCAAAGAACCCTCAGGTTTCCTCATCACTTCTTGGTTAGGGATGGGAGCTCAGGTCCAGGTCTTCCTCTCAGTGCTTGGGACCGCTGCTAACTGGAACCTGCACAGGCCCTGTGCATGCTGCCACGGTCTCTGTGAGTTCATACACGCATTGGTCCTGTGGTGTACAGAAGACCTTGTCTCCTTGGCCCTGCTCTCTTTCCATATTCATGAGTCTTGCTAGAGATAGACTCATTTCATATAGCATTTGTTTGCTCATTGTTTGTTTGTTTATAGACAAGGGCTAGCATGGCACTTGCTGTTTAGCCAGGCTAGTCTTAAAACCCATGATCCCCCTGCCTCAGCCTCCCTAGTGCTGGAATTACAGGTGTATTCTTCCACACTTAGCTCTCTATTCCTTTCTTAGTCTTGCCAAGAACACAGCTTTTGGCTATGCCGTTTTTTCCCTTATGAGCATTTGTTTTCCGTTTCATTTATTTCTGATCTTATTTTTTATGATCCTTCTCTCTACTTTGAGTTTAGTTTGCTGTTCTTCTGAATTATTCAGATAAGTCTCTGGATTTTGGCTTTCAGCCTTCCTTCTTTCCTATGTGAGTGTAAACAGAGAGAAGTAAAGCCATATTGGATTCATGGGTCTGTGTTGTCACTTTTTTGTTTGTTCATTTCCAGACAGGGTTTCTCTGTGTAGCCCTGGCCATCCTGGAACACTCTCTGTAGACCATGCTGGCCTCAAACTCAGAGATCCGAAGTGCTGGGATTAAAGAATATATGTGTTACCACACCTGGCCACATTTTTATTCTTTTATTCTATTATTATTATTATTATTATTATTATTATTATTATTATTATTATTTTGGTTTTTCAAGACAGGGTTTCTCTGTGTAACCCTGGCTGTCCTGGAACTCACTCTGTAGACCAGGGTGGCCTCGAACTCAGAAATCTGCCTGCCTCTGCCTCCCAAGAGCTGGGATTAAAGGCATGTGCCTCCACTGCCCAGCTCACATTTTTATTCTTAATGAGGGAAATTTTTACAATAATCAACACAGGGATTATTTAGGGCTTCTGTCTTAGTTTGGGTTTCATTACTGGGAAGAGACGCCATGACCCAAGCAACACTTATAAAGGCAGATATTTCACTGGGGCTGGTTTACGGTTTCAGACGTCTAGTCCGTTCTCCTCGTTAGCAGGAAGCAGGGTACTGAAGGAGCCAAGAGTTCTACATCTTGATCCAAAGGCAGCAAAAGGAGACTAGATTCCACACTGGGCAGAGCTTGAATATAGGAGAACTCAAAGCCCGCCTCCACAATGACACACTTCCTCCAACAAGGCCACACCCACTCTAACAAGGCCACACCTCCTAATAATGCCACACCCTATGGGCCAAGCATTCAAACACATGAATCTTTGGGGGTCAAACCTATTCAAATCACCACAGCTTGTGTTTGTCATTTTCTGTTATGACAAAATACTTGAGATTATCTATTTAAAATGAAGAAAGGTATTGGCTGAGAGTTTCCATTTCAATCTGTGGTCACTCGGTCCTGTTGCTATGGGCTGTAGCATTGTCTAATGCTTTTTTTTCTAGTGGCCAGCATTGCTTCCTGTGGTCTAATATAACCTGAGACCTTTCCCATTTCTGAGATGATGGAGGACATTAGGTTGTATAAGTTTGCCACCTTTGCCATAATGGAGTTTAGTGCCTCCAATCTTTAAAACCTGGTTACTGTTCTGATTTTATGCAGTCAACGCTGCCTTTGTCCATGTGTCTTGC
>NW_022196896.1:98534942-98537114 GCF_008632895.1 Mastomys coucha | reverse complement strand
TGTTCACAATGTTTGGGTGGTGAGATGTGAGTATGTGTGCTCTAATGACCCTATAGAATAAGGACGGGATGTAGCAGGAAGGACAGTGAAACAGATTCACAAAGTGTGAGCCTGCCGCATGTGAGGGTCAGTGGGAGTATCTGAGGCTTGGCTTTCTCCCTACTTAAAATCAGGATTGTATGTTTGCTTGCCTGTCCTGTCTGGCAGATGTCCTCAGCATTAAAGGAAATAGAAGCAGACATAGAGATGCTGCAACATTAAAGCAGGGATTTCAAATCCACCATGGGCTGTATTTAGGCAGTAAGATATTCTTTTGACTTAGAGAATTCTTCTTGTTTAAACCATGTGACTGTTTAAAAATCTTATGTCAAATGAAATATTAATTTCTACCTTTATCTTTGGGGAAAGAAAATAACCTAAAGATCCAACAACCGCAGAAGGGCATCTTCCCAATCATGGTCATGAGTGGGAGCCAGGCAGAGCATCTCCTCCCGCATCATGATCTTAGTCTTAGAAAGGCACAGTGTCAAAGCACATGGATCTCAGCACGTACATACACATCTGCCCACATACTGCCAAGATTGTTCCACTGTCTCGATATCTGAGCTGTGGCCCTGGTAACACACTGACTCTACCTTTGTTGTACTACTCATTTAAAGCCAGGGACACACAGGGACAGGGCTTTCTAGTGTTTCGGGTTGCTAAGCGCTGAGACAGGTGACTGAGGGAGGTTGTAGAAACTCTTTCCCTGGGGATCTAAAAATAAAACAGATTCATCCCCAGTCTCTCTGGGATGCAGAGAAGGGAAAGAGAGAGAGAGCTGACTGTACCACATCACGTCTAGGTTTTAGATCTGAATGAAGATGAGGAGGAGCTGCTCTAGAGTCTGCCTATTGGAGGGAGATAAGATTTTAATCATAGATTGAATATATATTATAACATAATCCAGCATTTGGAAAACAAAAAAAAATTCTCATAATCTAGGTAACAGAAAACATGAGGGCTTTTATGAAAACAGGCGTGGCTTTAGTCAAACTTATTGAACCGTCCACTTCAAACCTGTCAATATCACTGATCTAAATTACACCTTACTTTTTTGAGAAAGGGTCTGACTATGTGTCCCAGGCTGGCCTCAAACTTGTGATTCTTCTGCCTCCCAAGTGCTAAGATTACAGGGGTACATCACCATGCCAACTACAGCTGAATTTTTGCTATATCTGATTTTTTTTATATATCTGAACATTTTTAATGTCAAAGTGTAAATAAAAATGAAGAAGGAGGCAGGGAATAAGTTCTGAGGGTAGGCTGTGCCATCACTAAGTAGACCACTGGTCACAGATTGCTTATACTATTGGATCCCCACGGTGTCTTTCAAGGTAGGCAGAATCATTACACTCATCCTTCAGGTGTCGAAACTAGAACCCCAGTGATAGAATATATAGCAGCTTCCACAGTTGGGAGAGAGTCACACCGTACAGTCCAGATGGAGTGGTTCACACACTTGGGGACTCTCTCCATCTGTTCTGTGAGCTAATCATTTGAATGGTTAGGAAAACTGAGAAAATTTATCACTGTAAGCTTGAAGACGGAAGGATGAAGCAGACATGACGTACTGAGGTATCTGCTGAACCACCTTTTGAAGAACACACACTTGTTAATTCCGTGTTAGAAGCATCCATTCACAAGTCCCAGTCACTGGAGGAGTCATCCCACTGTTGTTAACAGCAGGATCATCAGACTGTACAAGAGAGAGGGGGTTGTGAGCCTTTGATTTCCTGGCCATCGTAGTAAATAGTTCTGTTTATGACAGGACATTTCATGACAAGACGTTTCCATCCACACAAAACTCACCCTGACCCACACAGCTAGGCCCATGAATCTTCAGATTAGGTGTAAGACTCCTCATAAATGTTGAAACCCCTGACACAGGAAAAAAAATAGACATGTATATGTGCCAAATAACACTTGTTTAACTTAGGGTTTCTATTGCTGTGACAAAACAACATGACCAAAAAGCAAATTGGGGAGAAAAGGGTTTATCTGGCTTACACTTCCATATTGCTGTTCATCACTGAAAGAAGTCAGGATTGGAACTCAAATAGGGCAGAAACCTGGAGGCAGGAGCTGATGCAGACGCCACAGAGGGTGCTGCTTACTGGCTTGCTCAGTCTT
>NW_022196896.1:98534825-98534932 GCF_008632895.1 Mastomys coucha | reverse complement strand
ACAATAATGAAGTCAAAAAAATTTTTTTTGATCATTACATTTTTTATTAGATATTTTCTTTATTTACATGTAAATTTTTCCATTCCCAGTTTCCCCTCCAAAAAACA
>NW_022196896.1:98513049-98533842 GCF_008632895.1 Mastomys coucha | reverse complement strand
AATCCCACCAGCAATGAAGTAATGTTCCTCTTTCTCCACAACCTCTCCAACATCTGCTGTCACCTGAGGTTTTTATCCTTTGCTCAGTCTTTCTTATAGAAAGGGATGGCACCACCCACCATGGCCTGGACCCTCCCCATTTCTGATCACTAATTGGCAAGATGCCTTACAGCTGGATCTCATGGAAGCATTTTCTCAGCGGAGGTGCCTTTCTCCTTGGTGACTCTAGCTTGAGTCAAGATGACTCACAATTGCCTATAGTTTCATTCCCAGGTGTTCTGATGCCCTCTGGTCTCTAGGGGCACTTGTATACATGCGGCACACAGAAAATCACACAGGCATGCACACATAAATAAAATGAATAAATCAATCTTTTTAAAAATACGGTAGAAAAATTAAGAAAAGAAGATATCAGACATCAACCTTTGGCCTCTACATGCACGTATTCATTCATATGAGCATGTGCCCAATATAAAAACACATAAACCACATGAGAAATATACCTCCCCACACACACTCACTCACTCACACACACACACACACACAGAGAGAGAGAGAGAGAGAAAGAGAGAGAGGGAGGGAGGGAGGGAGGGAGAAAGGGAGGGAGAGAGGGAGGGAGGGAAGGAGGGAGGGAGGGAGAGAGAGAGAGAGAGAGAGAGAGAGAGAGAGAGAGAGAGAGAGAGACAACCCTGTCAAACATTTAATCTGCTGTAAGGTAGTTGTCCAGCTAGTATATCAATATCACCAGACGGCACGCCTTCTACAACAATACAAATTGGGGAATATGGCTTAAAGAACAGAGAATGTGATTCAGCTTGAAAATAGTTTGTCCTTTAAAACTCATGCTGGAGTTTGATCTTCAGTGCGAGGCTTAATCTGGTGTTGAGACAGAGCCTTGGGAAATGAGTTCAGTTTGGATTAGGCAAGTTGGACCAAACGCCTGAGACTGAATCCCAGTGACTTTAAATCAGGAGTTGGGGGGCTTCCTGTCACCTCAAGATTCCCTGTGTCACCTTGGAACTCTGCCAGAAAGGAGGCCATCAACAAATATGGCTCCTCCAACTTTCACCTCCAAAACTCTGAACCAAAACAAACCCCTTTTCTTTAAAAAGTAAAATCTTCTCCTCGGATATTTCTGCACAGTAATGGGAAAGCTGGGGGCTGCAGGGACACGCCCACATCAGACTTGCACCTCTCAGACCCACCTGCCCTTCCTAACTGCCCTGCGCTTCAGAAGCCCTCATTCCTTCCCCTTCTCTGTCCCCATCTCTGGCCCTCTACTTAGATTCCTCTGATACACCCTGAAACTGGGTTCTTAGACACATCCATTCTCAACCTTTTGGGTGGGTTTCTGAGAGCAGGGCGCCTTCAGGTTACACTGGGCTTCTCATTTAAATGCATTTTCTGTGCAGTGTCCCGGGATCTGCAGCCTGGGAGTTCCTGGGGGGTGGGGGTGGGGCAAGGTGTGGTGAGCCTTGGAGAATTTCTGCCTCACACACCATCCTTAGCTCTGTGTAATGATTTGAAGGCGTGTCTTGTCCCTTATTCTCTGCTCTGCCCCATCTACAACTCATGCCCCAGGAGAATGGCCACCTTTCTTTCAAAGTACCTTATACCACAAATACTATTCCTAGAAATCCAGCTAGCACTCTAAGAACTCTCTCTCTCTCTCTCTCTCTCTCTCTCTCTCTCTCTCTCTCTCTCTCTCTCCTCTCTCCCCCTCCCTCCCTCCCTCCCTCCCTCTCCTTCCCCTCCCCTCCCCTAGCCCCTTCCCCCCTAACTCATGGGTAGACGATGGGTGGAAGGTGGGGCTTCTGTCATCATAAGAAACTGGGCAGGCTAACACCCACTTTGGGGAGTACAATTAAGAATGATCACAGCTGGAAGGCTGCTCTCCGGGAAGCACAGAGAGCTGTCAGGGTAAGTGACCTTTCTAATCACCGCCTGACATTTTGCAACCTTGAAGGCGGAAGAGCTGCCCTTATTCTGGAGGCGAGATGTCGCTCTGTGTCACCCCAGACACCTGCGTCTGAGGCTGTGGTGACTTGGCCTCCAGCCACTCAGTGAAGCAGAGCGTGCAAAGGGCTTTGTTTCCCTAGGGAAAGGAGAACACACTGAGCCAGAAGCTTAGGTGTTTGGCAACTGAGTCTAAACCAGGGACAGAGAGGTGTGGCAGAAGCACATCACCTCCTCTGAGGATTAGCCTGCTCCCAAGGGCTCACGTGGCCAGGCTGATCAAACAGGGCCTGTGGGAGGATACCAAAGAGGATTGCCTTCCAGCCCCTTCCTGCTCCAAAGTACTGGGTGCCCTGAGTCACACTTTATCCATCTCCTTATGGAAACAGCTTTAATTTATTTTCTTAGTATTAAAAAAAAAAAAAAAAGCTTATTCCAGAAAAAGCCACACGACATATATAAAACATAAAGAAGAAAAGTGAAGTTACATTTAATCTTATCCAACCAGATAAACACTCTTAATATTTTGAGGACAGTTGACCAGAGCTGTGACTTGAATCCAAAATTGCAGCAGTGGGGAGGCCCAGGGAGGTCTCGGGTTCGAGGCCAGCCTGCAGGACAAAGTGTCAAAAAGCTAGCAAAGAAGTAAAACAATGTTTTGAGGGCACACAATATGTTTTTAAAGATTTTTTTTAAAAAAATATACATGAATGTTTTGGCTTCAGGTATGTAAGTACCCTGTGCACATTCCTAGTGCCCACAGAGGTCAGAAGAGGGCATGAGATTTCCTGAGACAGCAGTTACAGAGGGTTATGACCTGCTCCAAGGATGCTGGGAAATGAACCCTGGTCCTCTACAAGAGCAGCCAGCGGTCTTAACTGCTGAACCATCTTTCCAGCCCCTTATATACAATATTTTAAAACAAAATTGAACACTATCATAGATACTGTTTTGTAAGACGCTTTTTAAAGAAATAAAATAAAAAAATAAAAAAACTTAACATCCTGAGCATGCCTCCACGTCAACTAAATGTAAATTGAACAAAGTCATTCTTAGTGATTTTCCCTGTGATCCATTCTGGGAAAAGGGCTTCTGGTTTTTGTAAGTTCCCCCACAGGGCACACCATTCCTGCAGGGCACTGCAATGCCAGGGTAACATAGACAATGACCACAGCAAGTTCCTGGGCCATCTTGGTGCTCTTAACAATCCAGCCAATACATTGTCTTCAGATACAGCCTGCATCAGCTAGTCGATGGATAACATATAGTGCCCTTGGTCTTAGGCAAAAGGCAGAGAAGTGCTGGCTCTGAGTTTTAGTCACGGTAGAATATTCTAAAGCAAATGTCCTCACAGTTGAATATTCCGGTGGAACTGAGTGAGCTTTCTTATGCGTTATTCCTAGACATGGACTTGCCAAGTTGAAGGATACGCGTAAATGCTGATGTCTGTGCCCACCAGCATGGGAGGGTCTCCTGGCTCCACCTGCCTTGACGTTAAGGATTATCTTTAATTCTTTACCATCCCCAGGAGTGAAAATGGTATATTCCAATGATCTGAGTGGCCCTTCCTGCCTGCCTTCCTTCCTTCCTTCCTTCCTTCCTTCCTTCCTTCCTTCCTTCCTTCCTTCCTTCCTTCTTCCCTCCCTCCCTCCCTCCTTCCTTCCCTCACTCCCTCTCTCCATTTTTCTCTCTCCCTCTCTCCCTCTCTCCCTCTCTCCCTCTCTCCCTCTCTCCCTCTCTCCCTCTCTTCCTCTCTCCCTCTCCCCCTAGTTTCTGAATATGAGTACTTTGCCCACATCTATGTCTGAGCACAATGTGTGAACCAGGTGTTCATGGAGGCCAGAAGAAGGCATCATATTCTTTGGAATTGGAATTGGAATGGTTGTCAGTGCCATGTAGGTCCTGGGGATCTGGGTCCTCTGCAAGAGTAGCCAGTGCTATTAACCACTGATTCAACTCTCTGGCTCTCGAGTGTGTATTTCTGTGTTGGAGTTTAGAAGAGTTTCCTTTCTTTATTGGCCGTTTTCATTTGAGTTGTTTGTTTTGTGAATTCTCCTGACCTCCATCCCTTGGTGGTGGTGGTGGGGGGACATGCCAAGACTTTCTAAATTTGGTCTCAAGTAGTTTCTACATAGTAATGAGAACTACTTATTATCACCAAATTACATTTTTTCCTAGTTTATTGTTGTCTTCAATTTCATGTGGGTTCTGTCACGGAGACATTAAAAATCTTCTTGCCGGGCAATGGTGGTTCATGCCTTTAATCCCAGCACTTGGAAGGCAGAGGCAGGCAGATTTCTGAGTTCGAGGCCAGCCTGGTCTACAAATTGAGTTCCAGGACAATCAGGGCTACACAGAGAAACCCTGTCTCAAAAAACAAAATAAAACAAAAACCTTCTTATGTTGTCTGAATAACATATGGTTCTATCTTTAAATAAAAGAAAGAAATCATATTTATAAAGTCCTTATTTATTCTGTTACATTTTATCTATTTATTCAGTATTTGTTTTCCTAGCTAAAGTGTAAACTCTGTGGAGGGCAGAAATAAATATTTACTGTGTTTTCATCTTGTATGCTATTTTTCTCAATTTCTAGGCAGTTTTGGCTGCTCTACCCATACTCTGCAATGGTCTTCTCTTCATGCTCATGATGAGATGACATCTCTGCAGAGAGCTCTTTCAGGTTACCTACTCTCAGGAAGGTTCCATCAACCCTGTTCTCTCTCCTAGCACTCTTGTTCCTTCATGACCTTTATTTTAAGAAGCATAGACCATTTCATCTATTCAATATTTGCTTCCCAAACTAGACTATAAACTCCATGGAGGGCAGAAATCAGAGCTCCTTTGCATTCTAAGCGCCTAAGCTAACATCTGGCATGTGGCATAAACACAAAAGAAATTTGTTAAAGGTCATTGAATGTTAAGTCCATCTAAACTTTATTTTGGTATAAGGTATGCACTAAAGATTTGGCTTAAAAATTTCCAGATGGCATCTTGTGATTAGAGGGCACAGCCACATAGCAGACTAGCTTTCTGCTAATCCTCACTTCATTTGACTCCAAGATATGAAACCCAGGATGCAGCAGGGACGTGGAGTTCCTGGCTCTCATCTCCTGGAGCCCCATCACCTCCTGTCTTTGTGGCTACTTCCTTCTTTTCATTATTGTCTTAGCCCTAAGTGCTTCCCGTAAGGATTACTTCAGAGCTCAGCCTGGAGAGGATCCTTAATGAATGGTATTTACTTGCCGATTCTAATCACTCCAACGGCAGGGGAATCCGCTGTCTTTGATATGTTTCGTTCACAGTAGCCTCTGGAAATCCTGAGGAATCTCTTCTCCACATGGCTGAAAAAAAAAAAAAAACTAGAGTGTTCTGCACCTTTCAGCTCTCTGGCTTCACTTCTAACAGCTGTGACCATGATGACAGCAGGGTTGGAAAAGGCAAAAGGGAAGCCGGTGGTACCCTTTACATGCACTTTGGAAGTTTCAAGTGCCATCTCATGTCCATTTACTCCCTCAAAGTTCATTTGTGGAGCTAGGGAGGTGGCTTGGTAGGTAAAGGTGCCTACTACCAAGCCTGACAACCTGAGTTCTGTCTCCAGAACCCACGTGAAAGTAGAAAAAGAGAATTGTAAAGGTGGAAAAGAGAATCGGCTGTACGAAGTTGTTCTCTGTCCTCCGTATGTGTTTTATAGCCCTGTATCCCACTCTACTTCCTGCACACACATGGTAACAAAATAAAATAAAAAATAAAACTTACCTGTGAGGTAGCTTTGGCAGCTTTACAGTCAGGCCTTTGGGGGGGGTTCTTTAAAGATTTATTTTGGCAGACCTCATTACAGCCAGGATTTGAACCAGGACCTTTGGAAGAGCAGTTGGTACTCTTACCAGCTGAGCCATCTCACCAGCCTTTGGGAGGTTCTAGTTTTAAAACTTATAATCAGTAATTTTCTTTCTCAATGTATTAAAGTACCAACATTAGGCATGGTAGAATTAATAAAAGACTCTGTTTCTCAATATTTAAAAGCCTTAATGAACTAATACTCAAAAAAGTCCAACTTAATATTAATAATAATTCCTAAAGGAAAACAGTTAAAAAGAGACATCAAATATCATTTAACTTGAAAACAACAGAACTTACAGAAAACAGCCAATTGTACGTTTAAAATTTTATAAATGTAGAGGCCAAAGAGATGGCTCAGTGGGCAAAGGTGATTGCTGCCAAGTTTGATAGAAGTTTGATTCTCGAAATGCAGGGCAGAGAAGGAGAGAATTGATTCCTAAAAAGTTGTCCTCTGACCTCTACTTGCTTACTGTGGCTCCCACACTCACACACACACACACACACACACACACACACAATTAATAAGTAACATTTTTTAATGCTACTTAGCACTTCATCTTTAATCCTTATAAAACCATTTAAAGTGGCTTTCATTAGTAACTGGTTTTTGTTTTTACTTTAATTCATCTGTGGTAGATGAAGAGACAGCACATTCTTTGCTAGCCAACAGGGATCAGGTAAAGCATGACCCAAGTTTTTTGAGACAGTGTTGCAAGTAGTCCAAGCTCACTACATAGCTGAGGATGGTCTTGAACTCCTGGTCCTCCTTCATCCTCCCCCAGACATCAACTCCCTTATTCTTCATAATTGTACAATTCCTATTGGAGGAGAGTATTAGAGTAGACATCAGGAGATGCTGATGGCCTGATTGTAGGTATTATCCCTGAAATTAACTGAGAACATGAACAGTACATGAGATAATAACAGAGATCACGTATTTATTTCAGTGAACTTTTTGCACGTGTGAAACTTTGGTTAAATACTACCCTTGGGATCCTAGACTTTGCTTTTGTCCTGTTGTGGGAAAATGAAAGTCTCTTATAGACACTAGTATTTTAAGATGACAGAGGGTCAAAGGGTGTTTCCTTTGATTTAAATACCAATCAAACATTCTTTACATGGGGCCCTAGGATATGGCTGTTGCCCACATGGGGTCTTTAGTAACAAAAATATTACTAAACTAAAAGTATAATACAAAAATTTTAACCCAACTTATTAAATCCCCAAACATCCAGTTTTGTAAATACTGAAAGGATACAACTTAAACCATCAACTAGATAGTTTGCCCCTAATACATCCGTTATGAAATAAGGGACCGCAATAGTGCTGAACAGAATGTCGTAAAACAAGCGTTTCACAGTCTGGGTAGGAGAATAAAGAAACACATCTCTAGATGAGGCTTTCCCAGGAACCTTCCAAATGTTCATACCCCAGAGACTCAATCTTACTTCTGCAAATCTCAACTGAAAATGCTTACCACATGGTTGTTTGGTAACATGTGAAAATGTGACAAACCCAAGTGTTGACAATAAGGATGTGATTTTAAAGTTTCGGATTCTAGCCATGGCAGGCAGGCTATGAACAGCCATGCTTCCAGGTGCTACATAATGACGTAGGATAACCCCCTGAGTATAAAAAGGATCCGGAGTTTGACTCCAGTTTGTATTTTTAAGTATTTCATTTAAAGAAAAGATTTTAAGAAAAATATCCAAGTATTAACCCCGTTTATCTCTAGGTGGTAGGGTTATAGATAAGCAGTCTACTTTTCGATTGTTTTGTTTTCTTTTTTTGTTTGTTTGTTTTTGAGATAGGGTCTCACTGTAGAGTCTTGGCTGGCTTAGAACTTGATATGTAGATCAGGCTGGCCTCAAACTGAGAGATCTACTTGTCTATGCTTTCTGAATGCTGTGACGTTCACCACCACATCGGACTAAATTATACTTTTCTTGTTAATATTTTTCAAATAATTTACAATAAAGTATGACCTATTTTGTTTGTTTTTGTTCAGACAGGGTTTTCTTGTCAAATATGACTTATTATTTTAAAAGGATAGACAAGCCAGGCTGTGGCGGCTCATGCCTTTAATCCCAGCACTTGAAAAAGAGGCAGGTGGATCTTGATTTTGAGGCCAACCTGGTCTGCAGAGTAAATTCCAGGACAGCCAGGGCTACAAAGAGAAAATCCATCTGGGGGGGGGGGAGACAAAGAGATACAGGCAGCTAAGGAGTGCCCATGGAGGGAGAATTAGTTGTCCCAGGAATGAGCCCCCTAATTGGTCAGCCAATTCCAAATGGTTATCCCTGAAATCACGTACACACGAACAACACTAAAGGGACACAGCAAGTTGTATTTATATATTTATACATTTATACATATACATGTAACATTAAAGAAAAAGAAGCTATGTGTTTAAGAGGGAATGGAACATGCAAGGGGTTGAAGGAAGGAAAGTGGAGGTAGGAACTGAATCAATTATATTTTAATTTAAAGTATATATTTAAAAACAACAACAAAAACTTAATTTCCTGCTTATCTCCCATCCCATACCTTAGTAATGTTAGCATGATCATGGTCTATGTTCACTAGAACCCAGAAATTCCTGTGTCTCTCGTGTCAGCCAAATATCCTTCATGTGCAAGGGACATAAACATCTAGAGATGTATACAGGGTGGTTCACAACGAAAGACTCGGAAACCAATGGGTACGAAGAAATCTAGAATACATAGGCAAGATCTGAAATTTAGACCAGCTGTCCCAGAACAGAGCAAATTCTCTGTGTCACCCTAGAAAATGGAAATGCAGGCTGAGAATAGCAAAGAGGATGGATTTGGCTACTTTGTGGGTTCTTCTTTTTTTCATCCTTTCAACCCCCTAACACTAGGTAGAAAGGGAAGCTGGAGAAGGGGCGAGAAAGAAATCCCTGAATAAAGTCAGGGGTAGGAAATTGGGGGACAATATCTTTAGACTCCTTCCTGCTGATCAGGGCCTTCGAGTTCTTTGGGGCAAGTTTGATCTTTGCCGTCAGAATATCTAATTTCTTCTTTTCATATCTTTGCCCATGACTACTTGACAAACAGCAACAAACATCAATCAACAGCAGCCCACCAACCAACTCCCTCAGGACCCCAGCATTTATATACACTCTGAAAAAAAAAATCCCCAGAATTCCCAGAGTCACCCAACCTCAGAAACTATCCGCAGCTGGCAAAACCACACTCCTGCAAGGGCATGAGGCAAATCATGATCAGCTGCTGTGGACAATCTGAAGCAGCCCCACATCCCACACCTGGGATTAACATGAGACCACATTCTTATAGTACTTCTGTGCTTTTAAAGAAACCAAAATTCTCACTACATTTCCGTTTAGAGTTAGTATCAGCTGTCTAGTAACTGCAATTGCCCCCAACGAAGGAGCAGCCTCTATGAGGAGAGATACTCGTCTCTGGGGGCAAAGCTAGATAACCACTTGGTGGCAATGCTTACCACTGAGCGATGGGGTGAGTAAATGCCTCCTGGAGTCTCAGTATACTCATAACCTCTGTTTTATCCATCATAAAATGGAGAGTCCTGGACAAGCTGCTTTTCCGTTCCAGTCTCCCAGCCTCTCCTCTGTCTTGAAGAAGGCACCAATGCCATTTGAGATAGATGATACTGTTTGTGGCAGAGACAAGACTGGGTAATGCTCTGGGGTTAGGAAACAGGCATAACAGTTAGAGCTTTTTTGGTTGTACGCGACAGAAAATCAACAGAAACTCTGTCATGCAAAACAGAAAGGAGTTGGCCGACACTCAGGGAAGCAACTGTGTGCGGCATGGGGGGAACTAGGGGCTGTGTTTCTATTTCCAGCCCTTAGTCTGTGGAGCTGAGTCTGGCTCCAGGAGAAATCAGGCCTGTTCATGTGGAAACAAGACGGTCTCTGACAGGCTGGTGTTTGTGTTACGTTTCTACCTCATGCCTCCAGCTCTGATTAAGAGTTCTCACAGGACTTTGGAAATGGCCTTGAGAAGACTAGCTTCGAGAGCTTGGTCATGTGACCCATTCCTAAATGGGTCGATGTGTCCTAGGAACAAGAGTCCTTGTATTAGTTAAGCATCTTTGCACATACACACTTAGAACCAGGATGGGAACAGATTAGCTTTCTGTAGACCACACAGGTTGAGTCAGCTACGGAACAGGATTGCCTTATATGCACTGTGGAGAGAGCTTGTCTTTGTTAAAAAATATTCATGGAAATTTATTTCATGTCCATGTCTTGCAGTAGTTCTTCTGCTTCTCTTCTATCTAGAAATCCTCCTGCAGTAGTTTTCTGCTCACGGTGCTCTGGTCTGTCTTCCAGATAGATTTCAGTCAAACCTTCTTCCTCAGCAGACACACTGTGAAGGTTAATTAGGTTTTCCGGAAACCATCTGTAAAATGCCATGGGACCCTCAGGACCAGATGCTGTATGAAGACAGTTGTCATTAGAATTGACTCCTCATCTTTATCCTTGTGAGGAATGGGGAGGTGGCGGGACCAAATGCAAGGGAAAGGGAGATCTACAAATGTCCCAAAACATCCTTTTGACCATGATCAGCATTCTCTTCTCTTTCCCCATTACTTTATAGCTGCCATTCACAAGGAGCAAACATGAAATCCATGAATGGGTTTGCGCATCTACACCCTTCTCAGAGAAGAACACTAAACTCAGGAACTTGGAGCAGGAGTAGCTAAATGGGTTGTGCAGTCTGAGCTGACCGGGATTGGCGCCCTGGAGGATTAGCAGCTGGCTGTGTCGAAAGGCTTTCCTTTTTTAGCTCAGGTTAACGGGCTATGAATGATACATAACTGTCTGGGCAGTGTGAGAATGTCATAGTCTGCGCTCCTCAGTCAGCCTGCAAGATACCTTTCTGGATACTGTCAGAGACAAATGCTGGGAAGCCTTTGGGGGGGCCAAGAGGGTCATAGTGTAGGAACCAGGAAGTAAAGCATAGCCAGCTCACAAGCCATGCCTTTAACATGATGGGGCCCAGGGCAGGGCTCTTCTGTGCTATCTATTCTCGTAGGTCACATAGACCCATGACCAGCATTCCGAGTGACTCAGGAAATAAGTTTCAACAACTGGTCTGGTGAGGCTGCAAGTTCAGGCTGAAATTCTGTGTGCCCAATTTAAAAATAATAAATACAGTATTTCCTCCAGTTTTTAATTTTAAAGGCATTCTATACATTAAAATTCATCCATTTATAGTCATTCTAATAGGTTAAGGTTTTATCTCATATTGTTTGATGTCATACATTTGTAATGCACCCCCACTCCTCTCCTTCCCCCACCCCTACTCCCACCCCTGGAAAGGTGGAGACACACAGATCTCTGAGACTCACTGGTCTCTAAGTAGTGAGTTCCAGGCCAGTGTTGTATTTACTTATAACAACCACAACAAAAGGAGTGAATAGCATTTGAGAAACAACACTAGGGCTGGAGAGATGGCTCAACCATTAAAGGCTAGGCTCACAACCAAAAATATAAGAGAAACAACACTAGAGATTGACCTCTGGCCTGCACACATGTTTGTACATGCATGTACATACACACGCACATACATACACATTGTGGTTGTTTCAAAGGAAATGGCACCCTCATAGGCTCATAGGGAGTGGCATTTCTTGAAAGGATTGGGACATGTGGCTTTGTTGGAGAAATTATGTCACCAGTGGTGGGCTTTGAGGTCTCCTTTGCTAAAGCCAAGTCCAGGGGGTAATTCTCTTCCTGCTGCCTACTGATTCAGATGCATAACTCCCAGCTACCTGTCCAGCACCAAGTCTGCCTGCATGCACCATGCTTCCCACCAGGATGAAAATGGACTAAACCTCTGAGCTGTACAAGCTATCCCCAGTGAAATGTTTTCCTTTATAAGAGTTGCCGTGGTCATGGTGTCTCTTCACATCAATAAAATTCTAACCAGCACACACACACACACACACACACACACACACACACATACACACACATACACACACACACATACACACACAATTAAAAAAAAGTAAAATCCACTATTGTCGTCACCTTACTGACCAGCGGAAATAAGGAGGCAGGCGACCATGAACCCTTCTCCAAGCACTTTATTCAGGAACCTTGTAATCTTACTTCTTACATCTTCCTTCTTACATACATCTTACTTCTAACATCTTACTTCTTCTATCTTACTCCTTACATCTTACTTCTTATATCTTACTAGTTACATCTTCCTTCTTACATCTTACGTCTTCTATCTTACTTCTTACATCTTACGTCTTCTATCTTCCTTCTTACATCTTACTTACTCCTATTCCCATTCCTATTCCTCTTAGCCCCCAGCCCTCGCGGGTTAAATACTTTTCCCTGGTCCCAATCAGCATCAGCTACACGGCAAAGCATAATAGGCTACGAGAAATCATGCCAGCTTGCATCATAAACTGGAGGCACTCAGTTTTTCCAAATAAGGGCTTGTTTATCACAATGCTCTCTGCTCTGGCCGGAGACCAGGTGTTCAAAATATATAGGGTGGGAGCTGTGGCTCCCCACACACTATATACTTATGTGTTTTAAACATGGAAATACAATAAAAGACATGTTACATTACCACCCAGCTTAAACTCTCCCATCTTACTCCAGCCTGCAGAAAACAAATCCTTGTACAACTTGTCTAAGAGTATGATGGTTTCTCTAAGAACCCCTTTTTCCAGAGGAGTTGACATGGAGAACATTGTTTTTCTGGAATAGGAAGATGATTAAAATAAAAATAATATGGCATAAAAATAAAAAAAAATACAAAAAAAAATTCAGAGGCAAAACAGTTGGCTGACCTTCATCATTTGGTATGATAGCCTGCCTCTCTATCCCTCTCTTTCAATGTATGTGTACCTATGTATGTGTACATAGATGTGTATAGGTATACATACATAGATATACACCCATGTCCATACATCTATAATGACATCTATTTTTTCCCTGAGCTATTTGAGGAAAAATTATAGATTTTAGGGTATTTCCTTTTTAAATATTTCTCTCTTGAGAGCAAGCAATATGACAACTGGTTAGACAGCGGCTGAGAGAACAAGTATATGCACTGCAAAGTTCAATGACATGAGTTCGATCCCCACTACATCAATGCTACAAATGATTATAAAATCGATAAGTTAATGATTTGTTTATCTCCACAATGCCATTTAAACTGACTTTCTTTCCTTGTCTCCACCCGCCTCTCCTACCTTTGTCTATCTCTCAGGACATCTGTAGAATTTTAGAGAGTGAAGCACTCAGGTCAGTTGTGTTTAGAGACATCTCAGTTTGGCTCTGGGAGTTCATTTCTTCAGGGTCACATCTAAGTTAAATGAATGAATGCTTAGCTGTGTGACCTTGAGAGAGTCACCAGATGAAGATGAGGAGTGCCTCATTTAGCTATAAAGTGGCGTGCCTCCTAAGGTGGTTGGGGCAAGCAACAGCTACACTAACTGAAGGTCTCAGCATGTGGACAGGCACTAATCAGCTCCAAAGAAGCTTTTGGTCTTCCATTAGCATTACAATTGTTGGCACCATTCATTAGGAGCCTTCTGCACTTTTATTTGGTTACAGTTTAGTGGGGTTTTTGTTTTTTTCTTTGGGGGGATATAGTTTTATTTTGTTTTCTTGGTTTGGGGGGGTTCGTTGTTGTCTTAGGTTTTTGTTTGCTTTTTTAAGAAAGAACTTACAGTTGGGTGGATAGAAAAAGGGAGACCAAGGGAAGGACTTGGAGAAGGAGGAGCATATGATCCAAATATATTTAAATTAAAAATTGCTTTAATTAATAAAAATCTAATAGACTTAAAAAGAAATCACTCCTGCAAAGCTTCCGGGACAGAGCCCAGGTGCTACAGCGCTAACTCCTCCCCTTGGCACCTGCTCACAGAGCCAAGCCATCATTTGCTTTATACTTCTCCTTCCTGGGCCATTTCTGCTGAGAAGTGATAATAACTCTAAACCCCAGTGTTGGTTTGCTCAGTTCATTAATAATCATTATTAATTGCCTATGAACATCTTTCCTGGAAACAACATTAAATGACTTACACAGCAAGGCCTGACTTGACATATCACATAATGAGACAAACAAGGGTTTGACTCTGGCAGAGAAGCTCCTGCTGGGGGTCCCCACACATCCCAGGCACACATTCCAGGCACACATCCCAGGCAGAGGCTGAGCATTCCACAAAGCCCTCCCCAACACACACCCTGCCCCAACCTGCAAGCATCCAGCCCTACTCCTGGGGGACAGGGCTTTATCTAACAACTCCATCCACATATTGTTTATGCCAGAGCTATGCTACATGAAGCGAGAATCCAGTTCCTACTGTGTGCCAGATGGGTCACCTGCCTCTCACTCGCCTTCACTCTCACACCAACTGGCAGAAGAAAGTCCTCAGGTAGGTAACTTCTTCAAGGACTGGCAGCCTTAGCCAAGGGGGATTCGAACCAAGCCCTTTTAGGCTCTGAAGACTATCCATGCTCAAAGGAGAAGGCTATGGAGTGACCTATTTTCTTAGAATTTCTAGTGTCACCATTGATGCTACTCCATGGATCATTGTGACAGTCATCTCCTGTGACCTTTCAAATAGTCTTGAGAAGCAAAGAAATAATAATAATAATAATAACAACAACAACAACAACAAATACTACTATTAGATAATGCTTATAGGTTGCCATATACCTAGTGCCATCTCATCTATTGGCCTTACATTGATTCCTGTAGTTCGGACCATGATCATGTAGTAATACAGGTACTGTTCCTATTACTGCTAAGGACGATGAAGAATTAAGAAGCTCAGTAACCCAGACAGAAGAAATATTGCATAGCTTCTCATGGGCAGTGCTGGGATCTAAACCTAGAGACAATTCAGGCTCTTCCTGACTGCTAAAGCTAAATGAGGGCCAGTTACTAGCTCTAGTCTAGTTCACTGACTCCAAGGAAGGAGGCCAGGGAAGTCACCATGGGAAGGGAAAGAGGAGAGGGGGAAGAGAGAGAGAGAAAGAGCCAGAATAGAGAGAGAAGGGTAGGGTAAGGGGGGAACCAAAATGTTTGGATTATATAGGAAAGACCCTCTGGGGGAAAGGCAGCCCAGACTCTGGACTGGAAAATTCAGAACTGGGGACAGAGAATGCCAGGGAGGGATTGATAGAAGCTAGGATGACCTGGAAGCCAGGTCTACTTTGATAGGTACCTCAAGTCCCTTGTCCCAAACACTCAGGTTTGAATGTCAAGCACTTTCCTGACCAAGCCATCCATAGCTCCAGACAGTATTTGCTCAGGTAAACTCCTAGGGTTTGGGTTAGGAGAGAGAAAGGAAAATCCTGGTGGGGCTCCTTACGGGCCTGTAATTCCAATCTTAGGTTAATCCCAAAGTCTCAACTGTCAAGGGTTAGAATTTCCAACTTTAAGAGCTGGGCAGCACTTGGAACACAATCTAAGTTTCTTTGAAGGCCTGTGTCTAAGATGTTGGGTATTTCTTTTTTCTTTTTTTTTTTTTTTTTAATTTATTATATGTAAGTATACTGTAGCTGTCTTCAGACACTCCAGAAAAGGGCATCTGATCTCCTTACAGATAGTTGTGAGCCACCATGTGGTTGCTGGGATTTGAACTCAGGACCTTCAGAAGAGCAGTCAGTGCTCTTAACCGCTGAGCCATCTCTCCAGCTCCGATGTTGGGTATTTCTAACGGAGGAGAGAAGACATCTGGCTAAGAGGATGGGTACTGAGAGGGTTGGCCCTGTCACCAGGCATCAGGCAGTGAGGGCAGCCTTGCCTCCTTTCTCTAGGGACCATCTTTTCCACTGCCCAAACCAGAAAACATTCCTGATTCTATCAACAGTGAAGCTGAGTTAGGTGTACAACCCCGGTGCTTGGGGAGTTAAAGCAGGAAGAAAGCCAATATGAGGCCAGTCTGAGTTATTTGGTAAATTTAGGGCCAGCTTGTGCTCACCACATAGCAAGATCCTACCTCAACAACAACAACAAAACAAAATAGCAGTGGGCACTACACTAGGATATACTCACACAGCAGGGACTGGAGTTCTACACAGTGACAGGGACACTAGTGACCCATACCTTCTGTGTACAATAACCAGGGCCCACAAATAGCAGCTATGCTCTGTTCAACAAAGGCACAGCCAGAGGGCAACAGGTCAAACCTGGGTCAAGCTGGACTCAGGCAAGGAGAACAAACTTAATCCTTGAGGCTCCGTGGAAAAGCCATCAGGAGGAACCTGCCCAGTGTTGAAGGAGTCAAGTTGGAGTCAGAAGTGGGTATGAAATGGCAAGTCCAGGAGATAAATGAGGACAGACAAGAAAAGCCACGACAGCTGAAGGATACTACAGAGTAGGCAAGACCCGGTGGCTTTGCCACTGGCCAGGCAGAATATTTGGACAAGATAAATCCTTTGCTCGGAGTGTCTGTCACTGGGGAGGGGAGGGAGACTTGTCTGTTTTTACAGTGGAGTAACTGAGACCTTTGGCTCTATCTCTAGGCACAGTCTTCTAAGTTGCAAAGACCCACACGCTAAACTTTACACCAAGTCTTGTTTCAAGCAGTGTGTCTGATGCAGCTGTGGGACAGAGAAGCTATGATGAGAGCAAAGTCTTCTCTTGGTTGTCTCTTATGGGCTTCAGATCCACATGGCCACTCACAGTTGAGGTACCGTGTGACCCAAAGGGTCTCACTCACATAGCCTACAAGGGCACGGTACCCTCAGACTTGCACTGTGCATAACCCACATGGATGTATGTGATCCTGTCTGGTTAATAAAGTTCCCTGTTGTGGGCCTGGGGTCTAGTTTAAGCTTTTCTTTAGCCTCTTCTAACACTGGTCGCTCGCCCGTCTTCTCTCTCTCTCTCTCTCTCTCCTATTTACACCAGCTGCCTTCCAATCCCCTATCTCTTAGGACAGGTTAAAGATGCCTCTTTCTCCAATAGACAGGTCCATGTTCCCTCTTCTTGGATCTAGTTGAGTTCCATGACCACTTGAGCAGTATCGTGCAGTACAAATGGCACTGTGATGATTTCTTGGTTTCTTAGAACACAGTCCTTGTGAGCATTGAGTCATCATGTCCTGGGTGCAGCTCCTGTAGATACCATGGGACAGCCAAGTGAGTGCCAAAGCCTCAGCTGAACCCAGTCTTCCTGCCATCCTTCTCAAGACTCCAGGTGCATGAGCTAAGCCAGCTTGAACCTTCCAGTCAGCTCACCTGTCAACTGACCACCCAGTAACCTCAGCCAATGCCCCAAGGAACAGGCGCCCACATGTCTAACCCACAAGATTATGAGATGAATGAGATTGTGGGTTTTCGCCTCTGAAAGTCAGAAGAGCTGTTAGGATCTAGGGGGATGGCTCAGTTAATAAAATACATACCACTCAAGCATGAGAACTTGGGTTCAGATTCCCACGCCCATGTAAAAAGCTGGGCATGGTGCATATGGCTATAACCCCAGGGTGTGATTATGTCACATGCATCTATTCCTCCTATTATACAGTAGCAGGGACCACAGTACCCCCAACACTTAGCTGGCACCTGGAACATAGTATACACTAAGCCTTTCAAGAATTTAATGGATGAGGAGTTGCATACATGATGCATGCATGCATGCATGGGCACATGGTCATAGCCTTTCAACTTGTTGTAGAGTGGTGCCACCCCAGGGGCTGCTCTGTGTGCTGGGAGGAGCCAAGTGATGGGGATTTAGAAGCTGCCCACCTTCATACACAAAGCAGGTTTCTTTTTTATTTGTGCCATACATTGATAGTCACTCACGCAAACACACACACACCATGGCAGACCACATGCCTACTTCCTTCAGTTTTCCCAGCTGGAATTCAGAATACACGTGAGTGTGAACCTGTGAGGATCTATCTAAGGTGTAGTCACGAAGCTTGTCCAGGTGGTCCTCTGAGGCTGCAGTGCAATAGATCTCCCAGGAATGGAGGAGAGTAAGCCATTCTGTTCCTGAAGATCAGGTCTTAGTGAAGGTAAGGGAGGGGTGTGTGTGTGTGTCTGTGTGTGTGTGTTAGAGGTGGGTAGGAAGGCGAGAGAGAGAGAGAACAGGAGGTAGGCAAGAGCAAAGTAAAATTATTTATAGATGTCAGAGGTGTGTGTGAAGCCAGTAAACACAGCATATTTATGAATGAAGCCAGGATGCTGAAGTACAGGGGGAAAACCATCAACTACTAACACTTAGAGACTAGCTTTCAGTTCCCATCTATCTCATAGCTGCTTCATGGCACTGAGCAGGTGACCTAGCGTCTTCCCTCAGTTCATTATCTATGAAATAGGGATAATGAAGACCCACCTCTCAGCACAGCAGTCAATTGAGTATACGCAGCAGTGACTAATGGGCCTTCACTATTACGCAGTAGACATCTTCACGTTGTTGTTTAGAAACCTTAATACGAGGTTTAAGTAAATGGCCAAGGCTGTCCTCAGCAAAAGTTACAACTTATTAAAAATCTGACAGATTACAACCACTTTACAAAATTCATATCAACAAACTGTGACATCAAAAAACGTTAAACATGTAAGAATAACAAAGCAACAGAACAAAGCATTCAACGACCAAGCCGAAAATAGTGTTTTTAATGTGGTTCAAAAAACAGTTGGATGGGGCTGTAGAGATGGCTCCATGGTTAAGAGCACTGATTGCTCTTCCAGGGTACCTGGGTTCAGTTCCCAGCACCCACATGGTGGCTCATAACTGTCTGTAATGCCAATTCAACACCTTCACACAGACATACATGCAGGCAAAATATTATTGATGCACGTAAAATAAAAATAATTTAAAAAAAAAACAGATGGACTTATCCAATCTATTAACACTTACTTTGCTAATAAAGTGAAACTTTATAAATTTATCTCAATGAAAAGTTTTAGGGAACATGGCAGCAGTAAGTTCTTTACTCCTTCATTTTCCTATTTAGTCCATATGTGTGTGGGCCCACATGTGCCACAGTGTGCTTGTCCAGGTCAGAGTACAATTCTGGGAGCTGGTTCTCTGCTTCTATCATGTGGGGCCCAGGGACTGAACTCAGGTGGCCAGGCTGCACCACAATCACCTTTACTCGTCGAGCTATCCCACTATCCCAGGAAACAACTTAAATTACTTCATACTTAAGAAGGAAAGAAAAGAAGGAAGGAAGGAAAAGAAAAAGAAGAGGATAGAAAGAAAGAAAAAGAAAGAAAGAAAGAAAGAAAGAAAGAAAGAAAGAAAGAAAGAAAGAAAGAAAGAAAGGGAGAGAGAAAGAAAGAAAGAAAGACTGATTACAATGTAAATTGTTTTTAGAGAAGTCCTTTTGGAAAATACTTTCTCAATGAGAGTTTTTAAATGTAGGTATACTTCTGATTAAAAGTGCACATATGTGGGCTGGTGAGATGGTTCAGCGGGGAAGAGCAACGACTGCTTTTCCGAAGGTCCGGAGTTCAAATCCCAGCAACCACATGGTGGCTCACAACCATGCCTTCTTCTGGTGTGTCTGAAGACAGCTACCGTGTACTTATTTATAATAATAATTAAATCTTTGGGCTGGAGGGAGCGGGGTTGACCAGAATGAGCAGAGGTCCTAAAAGTCAATTGCCAACAACCAGATGAAGGTTCACAACTACAATGTACAGCTACAGTGTGTACTCATATACATAATAAATAAATAAATAAATGCATCTTTTAAAAATGCACATATGTAAATACAAATACAGTGAAATACCATGAAATAGGTTGGCGAGATGGTTCAGCTTGCCTCCCAGACCTAGAACAGATGTCAAAATATTGCCTATCCTCTGACTCACACGACACATACACAATCATGCACTCACACATACACAACAGTAATTTCAAAACTTTTAGATGAAAACAAAATGTCCCGGGAAGCCAGTGCCTTTGCATGTGCTCTTGGCGCTACCCCACCCACTCCAAATGTTTCTTCGTGAGTCTTATAGCAGTTCCTAGGCACATCAGATTACACATCCAGATGCTGAGACCAAAGCATTTGTTCAGTGATGAGGAGGGTGGCAATAAGAACAATTGCTATGAAAAGCACATTGGTAAGAAAGGGGCATGGTGCAGTTAGGTAGATGAGTTGGGATATCCCGGTAAGGACGGAGAGATGTTCAGATATCGAGAGTCATGGTAAGAGATGTGCTTTGGGATAGGGACAAGGATCAATAGAAGGAAGTAGCTGGCAATGCCATTCACTTCTGGATTCGTATGGACCATGTCATGTGGTCAGAACCACATAGGCAAACCGATCAGTGTCTTCATGGGCATGACAGTTTTACCTCAGGTCGAGAGGCAGAAGATTGAAGATACACATTCCAAGCTCTTTGCTATGCACTTTGCCTGTACATGTGCCAGTTGGTCTGGGACAAGGCGGAGCCTTCACACCCATACTATCAGTTTTCTTAGTGAATCGTTTAGCGGTCCCTAATCTCATCAGTTTGGTCTTTTTGTGTCGTGTCCCCTCATCTCCTCTCCCTTTTCTCTGTCCTTCTTGCCCGTGGTATTTTTCTTTGAGGCTTGGAGTAAGTACAAGATGATGCTCATGATTAGGACATTGTCCCAGAAGACAGATGTAGGACAGCTGATCAGAGAAATTGTTGCAGAAGATACAGAAAGGTAAAAAAGGAGTGTGGGGTGGTTAGGTAGATGTGTTGGGATATGCCAGGAAGAATGGAGAGATGTTTAGATAACGAGATTCATGGTAAGAGATGTCCTTTGTGGTCTGTATTGTGTTAATCCTCTGTATGGCCCTGACACAGGACCAGGGATAAATGGCAGGAAGTGGCCGGCTATGCCGTTCACTCCTGGATTGACTGTGTATGGATGGTCTTATGCCCATCTCCTTTCTACCCTAATGTATACAGTCTTAACAGTATAAAGGTGGCTGTGTCATGTGATTATCTTCAAAGTTTTTTTAAATCTTTTATTGCATTATGATGAGAAAAGTTACATGATTTCAATTTATCTGA
>NW_022196896.1:98448598-98512233 GCF_008632895.1 Mastomys coucha | reverse complement strand
CCAACTGTTTCAATGAACAATGGTTCTGCTTGGAGGGTGGCACAGACATTAGGTGAGGGTAAGAATCCATCTTCAAAGTTTTAATACCTCCTCTCCTCCTTTTACAGATAGCCCTTGCTACAGATTGCCTCTTGGAATCCAGTATCTGTCCATCCTTCCAGAAAGCATGGGGTAGCTGGATCTAGTGCTTTTTTCAATGAAATGGCTATCTTGTAAGGCTCCCCACCACTGAGAGACTAGTTAATGATTATGAATGCATGCATGAGATAGCTGTATGTATATTGAGTTGAGTACTTGTGTGGAGTCTGTAGGTGTTTTCTACTGTCCTAGGGGCCAAGACAGAATCATTTGTTGGAGATTTACTGAGTGGAGACAAAGATAGAATAAGAACAAAAATACTGGCCATACCTCACATACATCTTTAGAGCAACACCCCTCCATTGCTACAGGAGGGTGTGTGAGAACTAGGGAGAGAAAGAGCCAATCACTCTTAATTGGAACTTTGCCTCCATCTCTCTGCAGGTCTTCTCTTCTGGGGGATGCAGGTACCAATTTTACAAGTCCAGAATCTTCTTTAATAATCTCTTACTCTAGGTGATCATATTCAGGCTAAGAAACCTCCCGAGAACCTGATCTGTATTTACAGTAGAGAGGCTCCTTTCAATATCTACAGTGTTTATGGTTCCCAGCTCAGTCTAGGATCTTACACAGCAGAGAAGCCAAACAAAAGACAAGGTGCTTGCGTAGGGAGCCTGGGCACGAACATGTGAACCAGCTGTTTTGAAATGGGATTTGGAGTGAGCACGAGAAACACACTAGAATGGCACCTTTGCACTCTTCTTCCCAGTACCCTGAATCCTCTTCCCACTCCCTCTCTCTGTTGTTTCCTCCCTCCTCTCCCCGCTCACTCTCTCCATTGCTATGTTATAGTTATACAACACTCAACGCTTCTCTCTAAGCCCCTATTTCGGTATTCTTGGATGGGTACAAGTGGTTGTTGATGCCATCTCCAGGTGACCTCCCAAGCTGCCCAGCAATGTGCTCCCTCCAACTACAAGCAGCTTGCCTGGCTTTGGCTAGTTTATCTGCAAGCAAATCCTGGAATCTGGCATTAGGTTGCTTTTCATCTGTGACTCTTTTGTATAATTTATAGATTCTTAAAAAGTCAAAACCTGCCAGAGACTAGTAGAGATGATTAATCTAACACCTCCCCCCTTTAACCAATAAATAAAAGGCAGTTCAAGAAAGAGAAATGGTCTTGTCTATGTGGCAGAGTTGGGGAGGCTGGACCGAAAACCAAGCATTTGTCCGAAGCTCTGTATGAGCTACCTAGCTTGTTACTTTAACCAAAGACAAGAAGCAACATAAAGGAAGAAAGGTTTGTCTAAAGGGGTTATAGTTCATTGTGGCAGGGAAGCCATGGGGTTAGGAACATAAGGCAGTTGGCCACATCATGTCCACAGTCAGGAAGTAGAGATGAATTTTGGCAACCAGCTTGCCTTCTCCTTTGTATTCACTGACTCCTGGATGGTGTTGCCCACTTTCAAAGTGGGTCTTACCTCTTCAGTTAAACCTTTTAGGAAACACCCTCAGACCCACTCAGAGACGCGTTTCCATGGTGATGCTAAATAAATCCAGCCAAGCTAGCAATGAAGACTAGTTATCACATGCTCTAGGAAGGTCTTCATCCCTTATGTCACCAGGGATGTGCCCCCTGTGGGCATCGGCACTCTTGAGGCCTTCCTTAATGCTGTCACCCACAGCCTCACTCCTAGCCAAGTATCACGGGCATTTTATTTCAGTGCCTCGGACAGCAGGAAGGGTGCAGGCTCTTTACAGACACACTCTCCCTAAACCTATTACCGAATGAGCAAGTACGAGAAAATTCATTCCTTGAGGTGGTAAGCTGATTTGTGCAGCACGTAAGTTCTTTTGTTGTTGTTTGTTTCAAAAGTAATTTATTCATTATCCAATGGATCAATAACAATAAAATTATAAAATATCTAGCATGATCACAGCTTCTTGGGCATCTGAGAAACATGACAACGGAGGTAGTTGTGCCTTCGGTAGGAAAGCGACTGTTACTCAGTTATCCTCCAGACTTTCTGCAAATATTTATGGGCTTTATTTTTAATTAATTGATTATTTATTTATTTTTTACAACCAGGCTGGTTTCTGCTCCCCCCTCTTCTCCCAGTCACTCTACTCCACCACCAGAAAAGGGCAGACACTCCCCCCCCCATGGATATCAACCAGCCACCGCATATCATGTTGTAGTAAGACTAGGCACCTCCTCTCCTATTAAGGCTGGATAAAGCCCAGTAGAAGGAAAGGGTCCCAAAGGCAGGCAACAGAGTCAGAGACAGCCCCTGCTCCCACTGTTAGGAGTCCCACAAGAAGACCAAGCTACACAACTGTAACATAGCATGTGACTTCTTTAAGTGGCCATTCTGCTCATTTCCTAAGCACAGGTAGTCTCCAGGAGCCAGAGCACTGAACTGTTATCCAAGGACCATACTTAGATGAGGAGGAGCCAGTTGGTTGCCTTTCTTCCCATCTCCTCGACTTCTCCTGTCTTCAGGAGAATGAGGGGGCATGTGTGTGCATGCAAGTGTGTGGAAGCCAGAGGTTGACTTCTAGTGTCTTCCTTTACTGTTCTTTGTGTTATTTTTTTGATAGAATCTCTCACCAAACCCAGAGATCCTGGGTTTGGCTATAACAGCTGTCCACCAAGCCCCAGGATTTTCCTGTCTCCATCTCTGCCCAGTGCCGGGGTTAGAGGCATGGCTTTTATGAGAGTACTGGGAATCCAAACTCAGGTTCTGGTGCCTGCAGAGAAGGTTCTCTACCTACTGAGCTCTCTACTCAGCTGTGCTGTTTTCAAGTTTTTGAGTCAAGATCTCACTATGTAGCCCAGACTGGCCTTGAACTTGTAATCCTCCTGTCTCAGTTTTTCAATTGCTGGAATTACAGGTGTTTGCCACCACTGTTAACTTGTAAGACATTGATTCTCATACTGAAAGGTCTCTTTGGTTTACAGAGGACAGGACTCAATGTCCTCTCCTCTAGGCTTTTCCTAGAGGCCACAGACTTCCTTCTGCTTTGGTGGGGGTTGGAGTCGGTACCGCTGCAGAGGCTGCTCTGCTTGGTCAAATCTTTTATTCTGACGGTTCTATTTTAATTCCTACACTCCGAGCTTAAACCAAAGATCTGTCTTGGTCCTCATGAAGTATGAATGGGGGCAAGAACATTGAGAGGGAAATGGAACTCAACTGTGCTTCTCTTCCCTTCCCTGTCTTTCTGCCCCCCCCCCTACTTTTTTTGGTTACACATTAGAAGCTTGCCGTGCCTTTATAGGTTATAAAATGTCATCTCTATTGTCCCCTTGAAGGAATTGCTCTCCTTCCTAACTGAATTTATGGCAAAATTTCAATAAAAATCTGACAATAAAAGTCCAAATGCACAATAAACATAAAACCGCTTAGTAGTTATAAATGACGGTTCATTGCTTTGAGTTTTAAAGTATTAATAAATTAAGGTTTCCTCGAAAATTCTGAATTTTCATCTCATTAAAAGGAGTCTTCTGGAAGTATCATCTTTGGCTGTATTTTTAATGGCTCAGCCTCGGTTTTTCTACCAGCGGTTCACTACATCACTCGGTCAACAGATTACAGAAGGGTTAGTCATTAGTCCCACTTCCTCTCACCTACATTCCCTCAAAGTAACACAGCTAACTTTTTGCTCTTTCCTGAGCACTTTACATCCCATTTTTCTCTACAGTTTGATTGGATAAGTACCACTGTTACTCTCATTCTACCGCACAAAGGCACTAACCAACTTGCCTACCTGTCCCTGAGAGGTATATGCACCGCTGCATACTCAAGATTGGCCTCCACTTGCCATCCTTTGTTACACGTGTTCTGGGAATTGTAATAACAGAGAGAATACACGCATCACTCAGAGCAAGTTTTCTCCAATCGATATCGCATTCATTTATTTGAGTGAGGAAATATTAATGTCTCTCTGAGACAGCTGGGGAGGGATGTTGGACCACTGCTTCTAATCATAGAAACATACAAATGAGCACATATATCATGCTAGCACACAGGCATGTGTACACGCATGCATGCTAGCACACATACATGCTAGCACACATGTTAGCACATACGTCATGTTAGCACTTACGTGTGCATACATGTATACTAGCACACAGGCATGCTAGTGCACACAAGCATGTGAACACACAGGCACACTGGCACACATACGTGTTACCACACAGGCATGTGCACACACACTTGGAGGTGAAGCTTATGTTTGCAGAACTCTCTGAAGTAGGAGACTAGATACACTGGTGACAATCGCTGTGCATTCTTTCTCTCAGGGGAAGTCAGAAGCACAGAGATGAGAAGGTTTACAAGCTTGGCGCTCTGGCAACGAGTCCATGAGAAGGTCCTTCAGCCTGGCTATAGTCCAGGAACTGTAGTATTGCGATCAAGATGACCTCCAAGTGAGGCAGGTGCTCAATACCAGGCACCTCCTTTGGGCCTCCCCTCAAAGCTTCTCTCACCTGCTTGGGGGGTGAGGACCAACCCCTCTCTGTACCTCCTGCCACGATGCTTTCACAACCAATTACAGTTCTATTTCATTCCCAGCAAGGGAGCTGGCAGCTTTGGGTCCCCTCAGCAGGACTGGCTGGCTGCAATTAATGTCTCTTCTAGAGCTTGATTAGCTAAGGGGAGGCCAGACTATTTCTTCTACCCCTAAGCCCACATTTAAATTGGGAAATGGGAGGTCTCCTATCCTGTTGGCTATCTTCAGAGTCCTTGGTTAGTCCAAATGTGTTAACCCTTCGTCTCTCTCTCTTAGTGGTGGAGTTAGATCATAGAACCAAGATATCATCCCTCGACTGGATGTTCCCAGGAGTAAAAGAAAGAGACTTCTTGACACTTCCTTTTAATATCTCCAATCCAGATTAATAGGATGAGCTGAGTATCCATTAACTCCCAGCTAGAGCTGAGGATGCTACAGGAGCCATAGATGTAATGGTTAGAACTCTGAATGTAGAGGATGATTTGCTTGACGAAAGGCAGAGAGTTCAAATGAGGAGAAATGAGGAGAGAAGGAAATTAATAAAAATAGAATGTATTGTGTGGTACACTTTGTACATCTGGTAGAGTGAGGAAGTGCTGTAAAGCTGTACTTACACAGATAATGGGACTCAGGCTCAAGTGAAGGAAATTGTCCAAGGCCAACTAGCTAACATAGTAGAGTGATTGTCTCAATGGCCTCCCCATTGCCGCTTTCTTTTGGCTATGACCATTTCCATCAGGTCTAGAGAAGCTACATGCCTTGCTTTGGGCAATGGACAATGTGGATGCAGGCAGAGGCTTAAAGTGCTTGAGGACTAAGTGCCCTCTCTTGCTAGTGGGACTCCTTCTGTTGTTATGCCAACAGGCTGGGCAGTGTTACTAGATGATATGAGACACCTGGACCAGAATTGGGTCATCCCATCCTGGATTAGCCAGTATTTAGCTAACTCATAGTCAAGATCAGCCAAATCATATCAAGTGAATCATTCATCTGTGAAGAATAGTAAGTGGTCATTTAAGTTTTTTCTTTGAGGGTACAAATGCAGAAGAGTACTTAGTGGCTAGGGTTGACGGATAGAGCTAGTGGATGGCACAGAATATGGGTGCTTTCCATTTATCTTGAAAAAAAAAGAAAAGGTTGGAATTGTAGCAGGGAAAGACACAGGTTTCATTAGGATACCTTTTTAGTCACAGATGCTCAGTCACATGAGGCTTTTACTGGGAGTCTGTAATGTCTCTGAATCTGGGCAATTGTGAGCAATCCCCTGTCTGGCAGGTCTTTCATGTTCCAAGCGGTTCAATCCCGAGTACTTACTCTGGTGGTTGCCATCTTGGAATCTGGGTAGAGCAAAGATCCTTGACAGGAGTTCTCAGATCATCCCAGTCCTCTACCTGTTCCTCCAAGGGGGCAAGACCCTCAGGCTGAGACTCTGCAGGTTTCCCCTGAATACGTCTTGGTCCTTTCACGGCTGAAAGAGCCCGTCCTCTCCTAGACGTTCTTCAGTTGCATTGCTCATTGCCAGAGTATTACAACTGAAGGCTGCACCTTCCCAAAGAAAGATACAGTGACAGATTTTCCACATTTCCTGAGGCTTCTTTCTTGAGTCGTGGCTATGATACCCTCAACAGATATCTCTGAGAATATGAAGAAGGGGAGGGGCCTTGAGTATGGAAGAGCAGCAGCAAATACTAACTCTGGTGTTAGCGAACAGCATTGTTCGGTATCATTGTTTTGAAGACTAACATGGCAACCTGTGTTCATAGCCTTAAAAGTTCCCATGCGCTTTGAAGGAGTGGCTCCATTCCTGGACATGATTTGTAAAATCAGGAAATCACTAGGGGAATTCTTTTTTTTTTTAAATATTTATATTTATTATATGTAAATACACTGTAGCTGTCTTCAGACACACCAGAAGAAGGCGTCAGATCTCGTTACAGATGGGTGTGAGCTACCACGTGGTTGCTGGGATTTGAACTCAAGACCTCCGGAAGAGCAGTCAGTGCTATTAACCACTAAGCCCTCTCCAGCCCACTGGGGGAATGGGAACATGTCCCTGATTTGGGGAGGGGACATTTATGTGGGAAGGGGAGCTGTAGCTAGAGGAAATCTTAATTTCTAATCAATCATTACATAGTTTTAAGATACAGTTTTCCTCTCGTCCCCCAGTCTCTGAGCAGGTGCATTGATGTGGTAGGAAGTCTTGTCTTGTGAAACCTAGAGACCAGCAAAGCTCTACAAAGAGTGGCTGAAATGTGAAATGATCAATGATGTGAGAATGGGATCTAAATATAGGGCCTTTCAGCATAGATGGATGACGACTGGGGGCGGGGAGGGGAAATGAACAAAGTGTTGAACAATTATAAATCCTAAGAACAAGAGGAACATGGCGCTGGCTCGCCAAGTCCCAGACTCGACTGAGAACATTGAGTCACAAGTGCTTGCAGAACGGCCTGGTCATCGGACAGAGACTAAAAGCAAACAAAAGGGAGCCGAGACTTTCTTTATCAGCCCCTAATTAAGCAAAACATGAGTGTAAGATTACGCTGAGACTCTGGGCGGGTTTGAAATGCCTGTCGCCATGTCTCTTGGGCTGGGGCCATCTTGCATTTTCAATATGAGGACTGAGTGGTGGTGTTCCACCCAAGGCTGCTGAATGTTCATGAAAGGAGACTGTTCTCAGCCCTCAGAGGGAAACAGTGTTTGTCTGTAAATCTCTCCCCCACACCTCCACACCCCTACACCCCCACCCTGATCCTCTGTCAGCTTTACCCCATACAGGTGTCTATGCCTGAGTTCAAAGAGGACATTGGGAGGAGTTGCTGGTGAGCAAGAGAGGCTCTCTTGGGTTCCTTCCATTTGTTGGGGTTGGGGGCAATCTAACTAGAGACTAGAGTAGGGAAAGAATACTTTTAACACACTCCCAACACCCCCCCACACACACACAGAGAGAGAGAGAGAGAGAAAGAGAGAGAGAGAGAGAGAGAGAGAGAGAGAGAGAGAGAGAGAGAGAGAGAGAGAGAGAGAAAGAGAGAGATCCAGAAGGTAAGGACTATAGGATTCTTTGAAACAGAAAATAAAATTGCCAAGATAACAGCAGCCACAGCGACTTGGAGCTGCTTAGTTTGGAGCCAGCAGCCTGGAGTCTATTCGCATGCCAGAGTCATTCAAATTCGCTTAGCATGCTTTCTGCTGACAGGGAGCTGCAGCCAAGATTTCAGGAATAGTATGCTTTCCTGAGAGGCGTGCAAAGAACGGAGCTGGGTTTGCATCAGACTCTGGCATGGGCAAGGTCCTGCAGGGAAGTGGGGCCTTGTCTTGGGAGCATGGGACCTGGGCAGGGCTCAGAACGGAACCTCTTCTGTGCCACTGCAGCTTCCTAAGGGTTTTAGGTTGGTCTGTCTAAGTCTGCGGTTCACCCTGTGGGTCATGGCACCCCTGAGGGTCACATATCCGATCTCCTGTCTATCAGACATCTACATTTGATTCATAAAGGTAGCAAAATTGCAGCTCTGAAGTAACAACCAAATAATGTTATGGTTGAAGGTCACCACACCATGAGAAAGTGTATTCAAGGGCTGCAGAGTTAGGAAGGTTGTCAACCACTGCTCTAAGTGAAGTACAATGATTATGAGGCTGATTTGAGGAGGAAGACTGGTCTACAGGAAGAAATGACAATATACAGGCTTACCATAATCTCTTTAAAAAGTGGGCAATAGATTACAAGCAAGAGTCTTTCCTTCTCTGAACCCTCCTTTGTTGCTAAACTCTTTTTCTTAATGATAATTATTAATGCATATTAGTTATACACACTAGTGAGTTTCACTACAATTTTCATGCATTGATATATTATGCTTTTTGATCACATCCACTCCCGTCTCCTTCCTATTCTTTCTTTTTTTTTCTGCCTTTAGGCCCCACCCTCCCTACCTCACTATCCTCTAGTTCTTCCCATGCACACAATAAGACCAAAACTGTACCCAAAACAGGAGAGGGAAAGAATGATGCCCGTGACCAGCCACCCCCACCCATCGTCACGAAGAAGGTAGAATTCACAAATGTGAAAAAACAGGCTTGGGTGGAGGAGGGTAGGTCCTACCAAAGGAGGGCTGTGGAGGCAGGAGGGTGAATAAGGACTTGGGGCACTTTCTTCTTCCCTCCTCCCAACATGCCAGGGCAGATATCAAATACCTGGAAACTCGAAGCTTCCCTGCAAGGCATCACCTAATCTCATATTCCTGGCTCACAGCATCTTCAGGCTCACAGACTTCAGGCCCATGGCTTTCAAGTCACCAAAGTACATTACTTGGTGAAGCAACAATAGTTATAGTTCTCTCGTTTGCAGAGCCGGTACCTACTTCCTTCTGTTAGGGTGTGAAAAGTTTCGGTAAAGGTAGGTATCCGTGGAAGGGCATGGTATAGTGCCACCACAGACACTCCCTATGTGTTCCATAGGGTTCTAAGCATTTCTCATCATATCTTACCCCATTTACTCTTTCTGAGAAACCTAGGAATACAGGAAGTGTCTCTGGCCCTACTTTAACCCATAAGGAAACTTGTCTAAGGTAATGTATAATGGAGCCAAGGGCTTCAGCAACAATGTCATACCACCTCGTGCACACCAGGTCCTTAGGACAGTGCTTGGCCCCTAGCACATATTCAAAGGCATGGACTATAAACTAGCAAGAGAGGCAACCACAGGCCAGGGGGCGGTGGCGCACACCTTCAATCCCAGCCCTTGGGAGACAGAGGCAGGTGGATCTCTATGAGTTCAATGCCAGCCTGGCATACAGAATGAGTTCTAGGACAGCCATGGCTACACAGAAGAAACTATGTCTTGAAACACACACACACACACACGCACACACACACAGAGACAGAGACAGAGACAGACAGAGACAGAGAGAGGAGCGACAGAGAGAGGAGAGAGAATGGAGAGAATGAAAGAGAGGAGAGAGAGGGGAAGAGATGAGAGAGGGAGGAGAGGAGGCAGAAAGAGATAGAGAGACAAAGAGAGAGAGAGAGACCTGGGAGCTTGGAGCAACTTGCCCAATATCTTTCCACCCAGCAAGTGGGAGATATGGTACTTGAACCCAGAATTCAATGCCTGTGACAGGAACTGGCACACAATGAGTCCTCCATAAGTTTTCATTCTCGATGCTTATTTTTATCTTTGTGTACATAAAAGTCTCAAAGTAATGTAGGAGGCAGAAGGTTTGTTAATGAGTATCTGGTCCAACACGTTACAAAGTAGGTCTTAGCCAATTTTGTTTTAAGTGGGTCTTCGTGGAGTCGGTGTCTTTGGGTTGCAGCCAGTGTGGAGATGCTAAGCAAGATTCCCAAGTGATTCTGATGCAGCCTCAACTCTCAGAAACAGTGGATTCAGGTAGAGATCACTTAAACTATAGTCCCCAGCCACATAGTGGGCAAGCTGGGATTGGAAAGGTGTTGCTTCTATGCTTTGCAGGGCGATCCTGTGGGCCTGAATGCGGAGGCTTTCCACAGAGCTCTCTGGCCCGGCTTGGTACAGGAGCCCTAGTGAACACTGGCGGAGCCGTCTCTGCTGTGTCTTCCAGGCCACTCTGTTTCTCGGCGCTGCCCTGCGTGGCTGGGCGGAAAGGCCGACTAGCCAGTGAGGAGTGCCGCGCAGCTTCAGGTTTTGGGAGGGCAGACCTCCCAAGTCTTACAGCTCTTAGAACAAAAGGCTCAGACAAAGGAGTAGATCTTTCACACTTTTACTTCTCTAGGTAATATATATATATATATATTACCTATATATATATATATATATATATATATATATATACACATACATACACATATATAAATATTTATATATATTTATATACACACATACATACACACACAGTTTTGGGGGTCATTCAGATTTCGACAGCAGTTATCTCTCATTGGTTTGGGCTGAGAATCTTTATTTGCATGTAAGAGGACTTGACCAATATTACACACCTCTCCTTCTGGGGCTTTTGGGGGGAGGGTTGGGGCTGAAATCTAAGCCAAGGTCCCTGGAGCTACCACCAAACTCCTGCTGTCCCTCGAGAACAAATTCGCTCTGCTCAGTGGGTGCTCCGGGGTTCCAGGGCGGTAGCTCGACTGGACCCAGGCTGCCAGAACAGCCCACTGCCCCACGTGATCCTACGGACCTAGGGCCCTGATCTGAAGCATCCGAAAGCAACACGTCACTCCAGCTATTTGCACCAGCAGCCTCTGCCGTATCCCCTAAGCCCTCCAAATGATGCATTAATCACAGTGAATGAAAATTAATTTTAGGCGAATTTCACCACAGTACCTCCAGGGAGCATCACAAGGGGTTTGGAGAGTTGAGGCTGCACACTCCTCTGCTAGTGTGCAAGGACCGTAGAGGACTGACTCAAGGGGATACGTCTCCACCTTCCTTCCAACCTGTCAGATGATTTGGCCTGGTTTCTGGAACAAAAAAAAAGAGAACATAGTGACCTGGCATCCCTGAAACTTCCTGAGAAGTGTAGTGGCCTGGAACCCTGGACATGGGCCCAGCCCACTGTATGCAAATAGCCCAATTCTAGTTTCTCAAGGCTTATCTGAATTATGTTTTCCTCTTGAGCCAGGCAGAGGAAAGAGGCCAGACCAGCTTTTAATTTTGGCTCTTTGGTAACAATAACGATGGTAATGATGAGTTAGACAGAAAGACAAACAGACATTAGATTACACATCTGGGCCATTAGAAACACAGATACAATTACGCATATGCACATTAAGTGTGACCTTCTTTCTTCCTGCCAGCCCTCAAATCCTGTGGCTTGTTTACTATGCAGATCATGTTCGACTTCACAGAATTGGATGTTATTTAAATTCAATTATTGTGAGGTTAAGTTCTTCTCTCTAGTAGCAGTTGAGTAAATTTAGAAGACGTTAGAAGAAATAGGTATATTTATCTTATACTAGTTAAATTATAGGGAGAGAAGCAGGGTAGGAATAAAATAATTACCAGGATAATGAATGTCACAGATTGAAGGGCTTGGGTTCGCCTGTCCACCTTTCTCGTCCCTTTTAACATTCCAATTATTTTGAGACGATGAACAGATAAACCAGGACATTTTCCATGAAGATGCACGTAAATTAGCTGTGTGAGGCTGTCCGTGTCTGGGTGTTTCTGAGAGTAAGTGGGTGGTATGAGAATAGAAACAGAAATAATTTTGTAGGTTAATTGGATTTAGTGTCGATAACTACAGCTTATTAGGGCTTTAAGTCTCTTCTTAGTAATAGATTTCTCTCTCCTTTAGATCAAGTTATCTCACAACAATTCATAATTTCTCTCCAATATTACTGGCATGCTGCTGGTCCCTTGAAGCCAAGATTTGGCCTTAGATCTATTGACAAAAGCATGGTCTGTGTGGGAAGGAGTGTGGATGGATGATCAAGCTAAAAGACTCTCTTCTGAAAACAGAGTTGTTCGTACACTTTCTAATACAGTATGCACAACATTCAGGATGGCTTGTTTGTGAACAATAATGGGTTTTCAGGTCTCGGAGCATCTTTAGGGTCACTATCCTCCCTCCCCTCATCCTTCACGGTCTGCTGGCAAGAAGGCCATCATGATAAGCCATTTTTGTCCTGATTCTGATGACAGTATACATCGACTCCCAACGTCTAGAGGATGAGGAAATGATTGTTTACTGTCCTGACGGAAGAAGACACTAGAATTTTCCAGGTTCCCTTAGCTTTTTTTCTTCTATTCATTAATCCTATTTGGGCATTGTCTCTTCCTGTCTCAGTCTTCCTCCACAAACTCAGAATACAGCCACACAAACAACTGATCAACATCTTGGACCCATAATATTATTTGTTGTGCCTATAGTTTGTGTGTGTGTGTGTGTGTGTGTGTGTGTGTGTGTGTGTGTGTGTGTGCACGCGCGCGCGTGCTTGCATGTGTGCATGTGTACACACAGGCATGCATGCTCGTGTATGCTCTCACACACAAACTACTGATAGTCCTCACTGTTAGCTGGACCCAGAATGTGAGGCTTTAAGGAGAGACAGAAAACAGGGCCTGACTTTTCTTGTCAGCTATATATTATCATACCATAGACACTACCTAGGTCAGACACTGGGAACTCTCTCTCTCTCTCTCTCTCTCTCTCTCTCTCTCTCTCTCTCTCACACACACACACACACACACACACACACACACACAAAACCCCTATGACCTAATTCTTACCCTTATGCCCATTCCTCCCTATCACAATGCAGAGTTCTAGCCTGGAGGGGAAATTTTGACTTTAAAGTTTAGATCCTATGGGTCTTCATATCACAACATCTCCAAGACTGGACTTTCCTTCACTAATTTTTTAATTAGTAATTTTCTTTACTCCTCCGAACAATCTTTAGTGGATTAGTCTGTGTGTGAAAACCTTTGTCTCTTAACTCCTTTTCAACAAAGGTCTCCTCCCCACTAAGGTTGGAAGCTTGACGGTGGAGGGAAGAGGAACTGAGAGCCTCTTTTGACCTGTCCTCCTCCCCCATCCCCCACCACGCAGACATCAGTTAATATCCCATGAACATGACCTAGAAGTGATTCCAGAGATGGAGATGGAGGAAAGAGCAATAGGGGGCATATGTGTCCAGTGAGGGAGATCCCAACAGGGAGCCAGCAAGGTCATCTCTCACATCAGGACAAAAATGTTAATGGTTTTAAAGACAGGCTGCTGAGGGTGGAAGAAGAGATGAAGGCAATGATACCAGTGTGGAAAGAGGGGGGTGGGGTAACCATTTGATAAATGGAGCTGTTTTCAGAGCCCAACTTGTTCGTTTTCATGAGCATGTAGCAAACTCCCTGAATGGGTACTTCATTTGTGACGTGGGGGCAATAATCACTAACCACACTGTGCTGAGGTGGCCAACAACATCACATCTACAGACATGAAGAGAGAAATGCAGGGGAAAAAAAGAAAAGAAGGAAGGAAATTGATAATTGAAGGAGTTGGGAAGATGTTTTTAGTTTTGTTAACCCCTATGGTAGTGGTTCGTAACCTGTGGGTTGAGACCCCATTGGCAAACCTCAATCTCCACAAATACTTATATTACGATTCATAACAGTAGCAGAATTATAGTTATGAAGTAGCAACAAAAATAATTTTATGGATAGGGATTACCACAGCGTTAGGAAGGTTGAGAACCACTGCTCCATTGTAACCATGGAACACTAACCTCCATTTAAGTTGAGTGAGAACTAACTTACTCCCTTGTTACCCTGCTTTGATAAAAAAAAATCTCTCTAAAGCTCTTCTGGTATTTCGTATCAATCTTGGCCCATTGGTACTTCTTCCTCCACCTTCAATATAAGCCCAACTTCTTTTTTTTTTTCATATTTCACCTAAAAATGAAAAAAAAAATCAGAAAGTTTGCCAGACTCATAGATAATTATTTGCTCTCATCTAACTTGATCTATCAACATTGGATAAGGTTAATAGTTTCCCCCCCACACACACACACACTTCTTAGCATACTTGTGTTCTTCCATGGCTTTGGGAATGCTGTGTTCTCTTTCCTTCTCTTCTCAGCCTCTTGTGCCAGTTCCCAACGTTTTCTGACCTCTAAACATGGCCATTCACCAAGAAGATCAGACATAGTGCCTCTCCTTTTCTGGCACTCACTAACTACCTCACTGCTAATGATTCTCACGCCCCTGTCCTCTCTCGGCCCAGATGCCAGTCTAATGCATCTGCAGTGTTTGTTTGGCATGCCCGCTAGATGGCTGATGGGCATGTCATGGATCATTTCAAAAGTCAGCACCCAGTCTTTAAACCTGCTTCTTTTCAGTCTTTCTCAACTAAAACAAATGCATCCATTCTTCCCAGAGCTCAAATCAAAATTAGCGTCATCCTCTATTTTCCTGCTTTTCTCTCACACACCACATACAATCCATCAACCAATCTCAACATTTGTTTCTTCAAAAATACATGCAGAAACCAACAATTTCTTAGGTTTTGTATCGACATATTCATCCTCCACTTGGATTATTTCAATGACCTTCCATCTCCAGGTTCTGTCTTTATGTCCCTCTCGTCTGTCCTCAGTAGAGAAGCCTTCATGATCCTGTCATGCATAGTCAGATCAACACAGGTGAATAGAAGGGCTTAGAGACAGAATCTCTCTCTCTCTCTCCCTCTCTCTCTCTCTCTCTCTCTCTCTCTCTCTCTCTCTCTGTGTGTGTGTGTGTGTGTGTGTGTGTGTGTGTGTGTGTGTCTCAAAGCATTCAAAGCTATCCATCTCATCCATAAATGCCAGGCCCTTAGATGGTCCACAAGACTTTCCTTATCTGTTTCCTCAACTTTGATCCCAACTTTGACATCCTCTATCTCCCTTCCTCTCAGTACTCAATCTTAATATACCAATGTCTTTGGTTTTCCTGAAATATGTCAGTCATTTTTTCTGCCTCAGAGCCTTTGCACTTAATTGTCCTGTCCAGATTTCTTGGTCCCATATATCTGCATGGTTTACTCACATCTTAATTCAAGTACCCCTCTTCGCAGGGCTCCCATAGCCATCGACTATGGAATATAGTTCGTTTCCTGGTTGCTGTGACAAAAATATGAGAGTGTCACTTGATTCTAGATCCATTCAAGTTGATGACCAAGATGAGCCATCATAGAGTTCCAGGAAATACAGTTTGTCGTGGCAGGAATGACAGGGCCGTGAGACCACAAAGCACCTAGTCACCCTACAGCCAATGACAGTAAGCAGAGAGAGAGAGAAATGCAACACTTGTCCTCAAGCTTCTTTTTCCATCACTCTGGGTCCTGAGCTGTGGGATGCTGCCACCTACACTCAGAATGGGTCTTCCCTCAAGTTAAGCATTTCTGGAAACAACTTCACAAACACACTGAGAGGTGTGTTCCCATGGTGATTCTAAATGTAGTCAACGTGACAATGAAGATTAACCATCCCAGTCCTGTTTAGGATCTCAGTCCACATGTCCTCATCCACAGTCCCTTTCCCATTCTATGCTTATTGTCTCCATAGCACATGATGGCTTCCCTTAGATAGACATAATTTACTTGTTTACCTAATTTATTGTCTTTATCTACCAGATAAAGACATCTAGAAGAGAGAACATAGTAAGTAGATATTGAATGGACAAAGGGGTGACTGAACACAGCTTCAAGTGGTTAACAAGTTGATCAAGGTCACACAGACTGTCAGAGCCTGAATAAAGCCAACAGTGTCTAGGATGAGAGCCAGGCTCTTGATCATCATGAGTCTCAATAAAGGAAAATAACTATAAACTGTGCCCTAAGGCTGCTGTTTTATTGTATCCTTGTTTTGCTCTCCCAGAACAGCAAACTCCGGCCCAGCATGGGGCTGTCTTTGCCACATGATGCTGTATGTATTTCTTCCTGCTCCGTGGCAGAGATGCCTGGTTGTAAGTGTGTGTGGGGGGGAAGCAATCTTGGACTTACCTGGCATTACCATAGCAACTGGGTAACCTAAGGACACTTGAAGCCAGATCTTCAGACTGAAAAAGGCAAAAAAAAAAAAAAAAAAAAAAAAAAAAAAAAAAAAAAAAAAGAGGCTAAAAACAAACAAACAAAAAAATATCTGTGAATGGAGAGATAACTGTGGCTACCAAGTGCCTCATTAGAAGAAGACTCTTCGCCCTCTTCTTGGTCCCTCTCACCGGGTTAGTCACAGCCACAGCTAGAAAATTACCTAGTCCCGATTCCTGCCTGTAGCACCATCTCAACCCAAGAGACTTGTGTTCTTCTCTTATCTAGCATCTCTAAGGCAAAGGTTTCCTCAAGCACTCCCAGTGTCCTCTAGTAACACAAGGACATTTCTGGACTGGGAATCTAGAATACCGTGTACTGTCCCAGAACAACAGACTCTCATCGAATGTCCTTTAATCCTAACCCCTCTCTGTGACCCAGTTAACTATTTCTTAAGCTTCTTGCTTCTTTATTACCTATTTGACTTATCTTAGCATGACAGTAGGAAAAGGGAATTGTAATAAAAAAAGATGAAGGCTTAAAGAAATATGTGTTAAAACTGTAATTTGTCAAGAGGGCTTACTGGTGCTGGGGACTGTAGAGCACTTTGTATGCTTCGTCGAATTTGATCTTCCTTTTAAGGAGATAAGAGCTATCTGCACATGGAAGGTAAAGAAACAGCAGCCCAGAGGTTAGGGGCTTGCCTACATTTGCTTAGCTAGTAATGGCTAAAGAGACATTCAGAACCAAAGTGCTTGATTTCTAAAATGTGTGCTCTTAGCTACTCTCACAGACTCCCTCCCTTGAAAGCCAGAGAATTAGAGGAGTTCCCTGTTTCTTCCTTGTCCCAAAGCCCTGAGGTCACTGAAGAAGCCTCTTGTCCCTTGGCATTTAGTGACCCCCCCCCTTGGATCTTCTGGCATTTGCTGCACTCTGCAGATTAGTTTATTATAACCTGCACCTAAGGGTGGGCCTCAGGGCCCTGGGCCTGTGTAGTTTAGTCCACACTTTTCCTGGGCATCACTGGTTTGCCTAGTTAATGGAGTATCAGTAAGCAGTGTAAATCTCAGAGGATATGAAAATGATGTAGTACCAGACTGTGTGTAATGAAGCAGGGAGAGGAGACAGAGCTGCAGCTGGCAGTCATGGGAGATTTGGCTGTGGGGGCTGAGGTGGGCTAGAAATATCCCTCCCTCCCCCAGGGAAGGAGGCAGGAAGAGATGCACAGCACAGGTATCTATGTAGTGAGGCTCAGGCACTGATACTGGCCAGAAAGCCCTGGCTTCTCCTTTTTTTCATTTCACTGGCTGGCTCCATGACACGGGCTCTACATCACATCTTCTCTTCTGTTAGGGGATCTTAATACTGGGAGGCTAGGGGAAGGGTGTCCATCTCAGTTTCCATATTATACCATGTAAACTTGTGTATGTATGGATATGTGCATACAAGCATTTGATCCTCTCTGTGTGTGTGTGTGTGTGTGTGCGTGTGTGCGTGTATGTATGTGAAAGAACTGTATGTGCATGTGTGTGCACATGTATACAGAGGCCAAAGGTCAGTCTCAGGAGCCATTCACCTTACCTTTTGAGACCAAATGGAGAGTGCCATTTTTAATTGAGGCTAGCTAACCAGTGAGCCCCAAGGACCTTCCTGTCCCTGCCTCCCTAGCTCTGGGATTCAAGCACCACGTCCAAGCTTCTGTGTGAATGCTGAAGGCTAAGCTTCAGCTCTTCACACTCATGCACCAAGCACTTTACCAACGAAATGGAGATCCTGCTCCAGCTTCCCCCTCCCCACAAACCTCCTCATTTTTAGCTTGTAAGGAGTTTACTGTGAAGAACATCTTCATTACATTTAACATGATCCTTTTTTTTTCTGCTGCCAGTTATTTCTATTCTATTGTTCTTGAGGACATGTGGGTATAACTAGAAGATGGTGAAGGACCCAGGCTAAGTTAGCATTTCACCCTAACCAGTAAAAGGACCGTGGCCCTCCTCCTGAGGTGCATTAAAACATATCCTAGGCAATTGGTATAGGACTTGCACTAACACTGTTTGAAAGAGCTTCTTTGTGGATTTTTTAAAATCTAGTATTTCTTTCACCAGATACATATTTTTAAAGGAGTTTTAATACCCTGTTTACTAATATTTGTAGTGCTAGTAGTGAGTCCTCAGTCTGCCTTTTGGGTTATCCAGTGTGGATGTTGGGGAATTAACAAATGGCTTTAGGAGAAGCACCTCAGCTCTGGCCTGTGGACACTTAGACCAGGCCTGACCAATCGCACTCCCTCTGTAGGTAGCTATGTGACTCTCAAAGGGCTCTAGTGAGAGCTAATGGTCTTCATCCAGAGCCAAGGAAGAGAGCCTCAATCCTGTAAAGGGCTGTTTTCATCCAGTAGCTCTTCCATGCCTTTTCTCCTTGCTGCTGTTCAAGAAACAAGGGTGCAGGCTGCTGTCACTTGGTTTCATTGCCAGCGACCGGAAGTAATGTCTTTTACCTGATTGGTGACTTGACATGACTGCTTAACAACCCGATTAATCAAACCTAGCTCATCCTGTTAGAATTAATGAGCCTAGGAAATGCTGCCATGAGTAATGAGGGCTTTGCTCCTCCCCCAGCACCTCGATCCACTCACCCCCTCCCATTTCGGTCTTATAGCCACAGCCACTCAGTACCATGGGGAGTTACAGTGTGCTGTACTGAGCGGCCAGCAACATTCACCAACTCCTGCCTGCTCTTTCCTGCCAGCCACCATAGAACCCAAGACAGGTTGTGTCCTAGAGAGATAAAACCTCTTGTTCATCAAACAGAGAAGCCCATGATGAGCTGAAAAAGTCAGATTATTGCACCGTAGGTACTGTACTGGGTGCTAGAGAAGCTAAAGTGTATAAAATACCTACCTGTGTGGGAAGTCATTGTGTAACGATCTGCAGACAAATGGGGAAGTACCGTGAAATGAGATTGGGAAAGGCCACAGCCAAGAGAAGCAATTGGTACTTGAGGAACAGAATGGGCTGCTGGGTACCTAAGTATCTACTACCCAGGTAACTCATTGCACACAGGTACATGGACTTCCAGGTACTGGAAAAATTACTGGGTTAATAAAATAAACATCATTCCGCTTCTCACAAAGTGGACAGTGCTGGAGTCTGGGAAGACATTTGGTTTAGTTTTTCATTTTTTCATTCAAACACAAAAGGTTGCCTTTAACTGTAGGACTTAGCACCTGTGAAAAGGGGTATAAAGATGTGAACTTCACCCTTGCCTTCCAGGGGTCCCTTGGAGAGCAGATAGGTACATAAATACATCCTCATGGCTCCATGTTAAGTTCTCGAAGAATGAGATGCTACATTCACCCAGTGTAAAGTCCTTTTGGGTTGAAGCACTGATCTTCACCTGGAGAAGCCATGGGTGACTCCCTGCAGGATATGGCATTAGATCCACCTCAAGAACAGAATTAAACATTTGAGTAGACTGGGAACAAAAGGACTTCATACAGGCCAAGATTACAATTTTGCATATAGGAGTTAAAATGAAAGGGACAGATGTTTTCTGAAATCATAGGAGGCGATGGCTAGTTCTATAGTCCACAGTGAAGAGCAAGACTAAACATGCAGATGGATACACTTAAAGGCCAGAAGATCCTGGACTTGCTTGTTCATAGTTGAGAACAAGGCTTAGTTTCCTAGTTGATGAAACATTCAAACAAGCAGGGAAATGCCTCCAGTGGCATTATCCCAAACACAGCATCACAGGGCTCAGGAATTGGGCTGTGCATGGGTCCTTTGAGTAGAGGAACTGAATCCAAAATAAGTGACCCGGGGTGAAAGCATGGAGAGTAAGGGAGGAAGCCACGAGTAAGAGCAAAGGGGATGCAGAGCCCAACTGTTAAGGTCTCTGGGAAGGTGAGTAAAAGAGCTGAGCTAATGGAGTGGACAGTGAACTGGGACAGAGAGAGTGAAGAGAGAGGAGATGGAATCTGGGAAGTGGTGGTGCATGCCTTTAATCCCAGCACTCTGGAGGCAGTTGCATGCATCCCTCTGAGTTTGAGGTCTACAGAGTAAGTTCAAGGATGGCCAGAGCAACACAGAAAAACCTTGTCTCAAAACAAAATAAACAAAACCAGGAGATGGCAGAGAGAATAGGTGGTGAGATTCACAGAGGCACTTTGGGGCCACCATACCAGGTGAAAAGAGACAAAGTTTTCAATCATGGCTATCTGATGTTCACAGAGAGCTCTAGAGAATGAGCCACACTCTGCCATCCAGTTACAAGGGGCTTCAGATTCTTACCATCTGGCTTCACCAGATGGTTTATTTTCCTGTTTTCAATGCTCCTAAGCTAGTCTTTTGTCCTTTGCCCCAAAATAAGCTGGAGCAACCCAGGCCTTTGACAAGGGCATTGGGCAGCCTCCAAGATCCCATAGGATTCAGGCCTGACCTACATTTTTTTTTCTACTCAAGGGCCCAACACAGAAAGTACCACTGAGAGGCCCAGTGTCTTCATGTACTGGCATGTAGGAGAATGAGAAAGGTCCTATGGCCTCTAGGCATCTCTAGACTCAAAGTGAGCCATGGGACATTTTAAACATCACATTTAAAACTGTTACAATCAGACTACTGAGAAGTATAGAGAAGAGAGTCCTGGTGGGACTGGGGATAATCTGTGTGAGATCCTGTGTTCCATCACCAGCAGTACCAAAAATACAAATCCTGTTGTATTGCCTCACCTGTGGCTAGCTGGAGATGGTAGTGGCTGTCTTGCTTTTGGTTTGAGTTTTCCAAGTCACTCCTGTCTCCACCAGCCGATTTCCATCACTTGTGTTGCCTCTCTAGTCCTGTGGGTATTTACATTTAGTTGCTTTTCTAAAGAGAAACTCATGGAGCCTACCACTCACCATTGAACTACAGAAGGCTTCCTTGGACATCCTAAAGACTCATCGTTTCATGTCTTACCAGGTAAAAGGAAGATCTCAGAACTGGTAACTGAGCTGCCTAAAGCTTCCTGGAAGCTATGATAGGGACACTGGAGTCCAGGCCTCTCCAGTAGATTCCAGTAGATTCTGGTGGCTCCAGACAACACTTGTGACCTTATCTGGGCTATCAGAGTGACTCAGACCAGGGTTCCAGTATCCATTTACCTATCTATCCTATCACCCACTGGACTGAGGCTCCAGTCTCACCGTATTGCCTCGTTTTCTTCTCCACAGGGAGAGCTGCTAAGCCCATGCCGCTGTGATGGTTCGGTCAAATGTACCCACCAGCCATGTCTCATCAAATGGATCAGTGAAAGGGGCTGCTGGAGTTGTGAGTTGTGCTACTACAAGTACCACGTCATCGCCATAAGCACAAAGAATCCTCTACAGGTAAATCCAGGGCTTCCTAGCCTGGAATTCCCTCATTATCTGCTTTATGGTAGGAGAATTACCAAACCTTAGATTCAGGGCAGCTTGGTAACTAGGTGCCACATGGTCAGGAGGTAGTGAAAGACCTTCTTTTCTCTTAAGTCTAGTCAAAAAGGGGAAAGGTTGTGCAAAGAGAGAAATACACTCTATATGAGGGGAAATGTCAGGGGAGATAGATGGAAGAGACAGAATAAGAAAACATATTGGTTAATGAGAAGAGGAATGGAATATAGAAGAAGTAGGAGATGAAAAAAGGACAGAAGGACAAGAAGGGGAGACAGAAGGAGGGAAGAAAAGAGAAAAACAAAGAGAAAATGAACAGACAATTGGGAAAATAAGGTTGGAAAATGAGGCTTGAGTTTAAGCCAAGGACCTGAAAAGGAGCTGGGTAGACCAGATGGTTGGTTCAGTGGTGTTTTCAGACTTTAATATGCTTGTGGTTTACCTGGAGTCTTAACAAGTGGATTTTGATTCACTGGTCTAGAGCAAGGTCTAGAGCCTGCATTGCTAACAAGCTATGAGAGTTACTCCTGCTGGCCCACTGACCACACTTCCTGTGATAAGGGGCAGAATGGGAAGGAATGGAGAAGAAACAACAAAGAGGAACAAAGAAAATGGAGGGGGAGTACAACAATGAGGAAGCCATGACAGCAGAGTAACAGAGGCCAGAATTAGAGTAGAGATCTGTCAATCAGATTGGCAAAACTCAGGACTCTCTCTGCCTACTCTCTCCTCTCCTTCTCTGCTGGCATAGCCATCTCCCCCCCCAATTGCTGGCCAGTCCTATGTCAATCAGCCAACTCAAGCAGTTTACCAGTAATAGTGGCATGTGAGTGCACACACACACACACACACACACACACACACACAGAGGGGTGGGGAGAATGCACTCTGCTTCTGAAAATACCTCCACACGCACATCCTCAGTCAAATAAGCAGGCATGGATTCAATTAGCCAGCGAGACAGTGAGGATGAAGACAACAGATGCCTGACAGTTTCCCTCTACTGTGAGTGTGACAGAGTCAACCTTGCAAACCCAGGAGGGTCTGAAAACATGAGCGGCTGAAAACATGTAGAATTGTCCTGTGGCGTTCTCCATGGGAGACCCTTGGGAACTGGGGAGAGAGGCGTCAGATTCCCAGGCATCTCAGCCTCTGCTGGCTCCATCTTCTGCCATTTGTCTCGGATCCTGAGATGTCTTAAAATAGCAGCGCTGTGCAACAGCTGGTTCCAAGTCCTCAGGGTACAGCGGAGGTCTGAGTGCATTGACCCGCCCCTTTCTTTAGAGCTGACTCAGGCCTCAGGAAAGGTCAGATCCACAATCTATGAACTTACTCTAAGACACCCCCATTGGTTCCACCTTTGACTCATATAATGAAAAAGATCGTTCAAGTATAGCTTTTTTTTTTTTCTTGGCATAAAGAAAAGGTTATTTTTAAGTCTATGTCAGGTAAGCAAATGGCAGTGCTGGCACTATCCATCTGTTAATCTATTTCCAAGTTACTACCCTGACTTCAATTATGAGTTTCTAGGCACTGGGGACCTCTCTGATTCTGTTGGTCCTGGAAACTCAATGCTGTGTGCTGAGTAAATGCCAATTCATTTTTTCTATATAGAAGTAGTTTGGACTTGAAACTATGCTGTATGGTTGTGTCCTAAATTGTTTCAAGTGTGTATCCTGAACTCCTCTGGCCTAGTCAAGTGTCATACAACTGTCTGCTCTGTCACAGTGGTGACCCTTTGAGCAAAAAGCCCAGCTGGACTATCTGTAGAAGTTGGGGCTAGCAGACCTGACTAAAAGCCAAAAGAGTAATGGATAGGGTTTAGCCATCAGAGCAGGGAGGTACCTTCCCATATATCTTGGCTCTCTCTGGTTGCCCTGGTTTGTGTCCCAGGCAAAGATGTAAGAAATAGTTCAAGTCTTCATTATGGAACATACTATTAGTGACCTTCTCAAAACAAGGTTTGCATCTAGAATACCTACTGAGAAAGGAGTCATAGCCTTGTGGGGCTTGAGGCTCCATTGTCTACTTTCCTCTTTGTCTTTGATAGCTCTGAACAGCAATTTCATTAGTGCTAGCTTCCTGTGGTTTTAGTTAACCATGGCTTCCTGGTACCCAAAAACATTAAAAAGAAAACTCCAGAAAGAATTAATAACTTGTAATTGCCTATTGTTCTGAGTAGAGGGAGAAAATATCATGCCTTCTTCTCCATCCTACCCAGGATGTGAGTCATTCCTTTGTTCATCCATCTAAACTGTATATGCCATTTACCTATTAGTTACTGAGTAATCGCCTTGGCTAGCAGATTACCTGGCATGAGTCATCACAGTACTTGGTCCACTACGGTCTGAGGCTTCAGGTATCTACTAGGGAGCCTTGGAATGCATCCCCTTAGATGAGAGAAGAGTATGATATATTAATGAACATTTAGTTACTGCTTTGCTAAGTGTTAGTTCATGTATAGTATCAAATTAAACCCTGGAAACAACTCAATGGAGTACTATTATTATTCAATGAACAGGTTTAGACAATGGAGGCAGAGAGTGATTTGTGGACTTGTTAGAAGCTGTACAGCTATGAACCAGCAAAGCAGGTTGCTATCTGCAATAGGAACCATGGTTCCTGAGTCCAAGCACCTACCCTTCATATAATAATACATAATACAGGCACACATACACATGTATACTTACCCCTGCCTTGACATGTTTATATGTGTCTTTACTGAAACATGGTAAACAATGCCCTTCATGCCCTGGCTTCGCATTTAACACCCACAATACCCTAGGAAGAAGTAAGGACCGATGACTTCCATCTTTAAAGAATGGAAAATTGACGGCCATCATGGTTTATGGTAACTTCTTGCTCACACTCAAGTTTGAGGACACGGCTCAAGCAGAATTGGGTCCTCGGATGCCTTATTTGGTGTCCCTTCCTGGTGTAGAGAAGAACATCTCCTTGCACTTCATCCACTGCTTTTCACTTCCTGGTGCTGCAAGACTGGAGTTCATAGGGAGAAAGTCTTATGATCTGGGGATCAGAACCTCATTTAGAATGAGATTCTGAGGGCTGGAGAGATGACCCAATGCTTAAGAGCACTGTCTGCTCTTCCAAAGGATCCAGGTTCAACTCCTCGCACACACACACGCAGTTCACAACTGTCTGTAGCACCAGTTCCAAGGAATGTGACACCTTCACACCAATGCACATAAAATAAAATTAAATACATAGAATGAGATTCTGGTGTTCCGGGTGTTTGTTGGCAGTGGGGCTTGGCACCACCCATGCCCTTCTCCATTCCCAGCCCCTGCTGTCCGATCTCAGAGCTCTCTGCTTCTCAGCTTTCTCCTTGCAGTGCCTCCTGTTAAAGTTCCATGGAGCCTCACACAGGACAAGGAGGAGCTTTTGTCTATAGCATGTCATCCTCTCTCTTGTTCAGCGCACTCACTTTAGTCAGAGGCCCCATCAGAAGATTTGGGCTAAAGGGAAGATTATCAGGATAAAGGGGACCTTTCTGTGCTTCCATGTCTTTGAGATTATGAAAGAGGAGGAAGAGTTGGGTCTTACTGGTACCACTCTAATTACAGTTAGAAACTCTCTGCTAGACTGTGTAGGGCTGGCCCTGGAAAAAGCATTTATTGTACATGAGAGAAGTCTATATGATAGGGCCATCTTCTGGAAAATGCCTTTGTTATGTGTAACTCTAGGCTGGGAAAGCACTGGAAAATTTAAAGGGCTAATGCTCTGTAATGGGATGCTATCAGTGTAATTAAATGTTAAGGCCCATGTCCTATATCTGGACTAAAACTGAGATATTTTCCAATACCTACTGTTCCTTGGAGGCCACTGGCCCACCCCATCTGTGCCCAGTGATGGCAGAGGGAGGGGTCCCTATTGGCAGGTGGAAGGCACTGTGCCTCCCTTCTGTGTTTACATCACAATGATTCCTGGGTATGTTCCAAGAAGAACATACACATATCCATGATGAAAATTCTTAGATGTATGTGGTCCTGAGGCTGTGGGTGTCATAGGGCAAGGGTCTTGTCTAGTTTTGTCCATTGTTTTAGCTCCAGCATCTAGAATAGTGGCCAAGCACATGGAAATGGTCAATACTTATTTACTGAGTGCAATGAGCCTAAACTAAAATCCTACTCGAGGCTAATTTAGGACATTGCTCTATAGATGAAGCATAGAATAATAGAATTCCACAGCCCGAACTCACTCACACTCCAGCCTCCAAGTCAATACTGCCATAAGCACACTGGTTTCTCTCTTCCTTTTAGAAAGAAAAAAGGAGTTGGTGTATTGTGAACTGTTTTTTTTTTTTTCTTACTCCCACATCCCATGTCCTCTCCTTCCCTGTCAAATTGTTGATCTCTAACATGTACCTGAAATGGCATCCAAGGTGGCTGGGTAGAAACAAAACAAAACTGTCAAAGGAAGACCCGTGCCCTCTTAGCACCTATTAGTGAGGAAATCAACTGTGCTGCTCTAGAAGAGATATTCTGCCACTTTGGAGCAATGCCCACACTAGCTCTTTGTTTTTCTTCATATTTCTATGTTTTTGAAAGTCAAGTATAAGGATCGCCTCCCCAGCCATGCCTGCCCAGAGCCCCCTCCTTGCAATGATGTCTGATCAGCTTATATGGTACAGGTTTCCTCTGCGTCAAACGTATAATATAAACCACAAAGATGTCCACTGGACTACAAGTGGAGAAGCCCTGGTCTAAGCTCTAGGCCAATGGGCTGCTAGAGCAGAAGTAAGAGTGTGGGCATGGGATCCGGGCACTCAAGCAGCTAATCTGTCACTCTCTCCTCAGTGGCAGGCCATATCCCTGACGGTGATCGAGAAGGTTCAGATTGCAGCCGCCATCTTGGGTTCTCTCTTCCTCATCGCCAGTATCTCTTGGCTCATCTGGTCGACCTTCAGTCCCTCAGCAAAATGGCAACGTCAAGACCTCCTCTTCCAGATCTGCTATGGGATGTATGGCTTCATGGACGTGGTGTGCATAGGTGGGTCTGGGGGATTGTCTCTGGGAGAAGGGATGAGCTACCTAGTAAGGAGATGGAAAAAAAAAAAAAACAACTTCAGGATTCTCTCTTCTTAGAGGCCAAGCAGAGAAGCAATGGACTTAAGACCCAAGATCTAGGATGAGGCCATGTCTTAGGCGTAAGAGGTGGGTAGGAAGAAGAGGGGGGCTGGGCAAAGAAGAAAAGTTGAAATCATTACCAAGCAAATCTGTCTCGGCCAGTAGAAGACAAGGATGAAGATTGACTCTGAGGTAGAGAAAATCAGTTGGTGGGTTCATCTGCCTTAGGCTGGGAGCTGAAGGGTCCTTCTCAGTTGCACTTCCTACAAGTCATGACATGCCAGCAAATTACCCAGAAGCACCATGAGGAGAACTGTCTTTTTATTTTTTTGTGGAGATGTATGCGCCTGTGGGTGGATCACATGTGTATGAAGGTTTGCACATACGCGCACATATAGGTGTACGTGGGCACACCACACAGATCTGGGAGGGGCTGTCAGAAGACAAATCTGTGTGTTGTCCTCAGATGCTTTCCCACCCTCATTTGAGACAAGGTCTGTCACGGTCCTGGAACTTTGCCAGGTAGGTTAGATGAGCTTGTCAGCAAGTAGCAGGGATCTACCTCCATACACCCCTCATCTCACTATTTCCAAAACTATAGACATGCTACCACACCTGGCTTTTCACAGGGAGTCCAGGAATCAGAACTTAGTTCCCCACACTTGTAAAGCAAGCTTTTCTGCTAACCAAGGCATCTCTCTGGCCCCTACCTCTTTCTTCTTCTATAAGCCTATTCTAGTATCTAATCCAGTTCTTTGAAAAGTATGTGTAGGCTGGCGTTCCACACAGGCCCAGTGGTTTGGGGAGTAGGAAATAGAACTCTGTTTCAAATCCCCACACTTGCTTCTCCATGCGCTTCTGGGTTGTTGTTATTGTTATTCATTCCAGGTAATATTTTGTTTGAAAGGCTTAAGTGTTTTAGGATAAAGTTAGAACCCACTTCTTTAGTTCCTACTTCTCCTACCGAATGCTCGAGTGGATGTTCCGCCTCTTGTTTACCGTGGCTCATGGAGGGCTGGGTCCTTTTTCTTTCAACAGATGGTTATGGCTATTGATGGCAAAGATACTTAGTCCATGCAAATGAGGAGGTGGAAACATCCCTGGTTATCCTGAGTGCAATCAAAGCATGCTTGAACAGTGGCCATACATCCTCATCTGGAACTTTCATATCCCCAGGATATGGAGCATTGTGCTACTGAAAGTAGCAAATGTTCTTCTCGACACTGCTGTGCTACTTCAAATATGCCACTCTGCTCTGTTTGACAGGAAAACACCTACTACTTATAATTTGGCTGAGACAATGGCGATGTGGATTTCCTTGGGGTCATGTGATATTAGAAATTGAAAAGATAACCCGGAGAATATCATACCGATCTCTCACAGAAGCCATGGGCCAGTAATGCCAGACCTTGTGTGTTTATCTAACCCAGTGTAGTTTGTCTGGCTGTGCTAATTCAACATATCAACCTGGGAGACAAAGATTACTTTTCTTATTTTTCAGATTGTGAAATATTGAAAGGTGCGTCTTAGGAGAACTCAGTAGCAGCATAAGAACTATAGTTCAGTGCTTTCCCAGGACAGGCAGACTGACCCTAGAGAATTCTGGGAAGGGAAATAAAACAGAGAGTGCCATGTGGCCTAGGCATGGAGCAGGAGGTGATGGGCAGCAGTTGGGGGTCATAAGTAGACTCCTGTGTTGGCCGTGATGCTGGCCAACATTGACGCTGGTGGTTATAAGGGTGAAATTCTACATCAGTTGCTCTTGCTCTGCAGTACTGTCTGCAGCCGTACAGGTAACGATGGGTGTGGAAAATATAGGGGCTTTCTGCAGGGAGAATCAGGTGGAAGCTGTAATAGTCACCAAGGATGTTTTTATTTTAGGTCTCAACTAGTCACTCAGCCTTACTAGAAAGCAAACTTGGCATCAGTCTAAGGAGTGTGAGATGGAAACTCAGGCTTTCTTCTGCTGGAGAATCCTCAGCATGTCCCTCTTCTGCATGCTTCTGGATCCAGGCTCATCCCTTGGCTTCAAAAGCAAGCGAGATCCACAGTGTCATTGCAGGATCAACCCGAGCATGGTTTTTGGAGCCCCTGGAAATGTGGGTTGGGAAAAATGTTGAATAGAAGATTCCATATCCAAGGTCCAAGCTCCATGTGTTAAGCAATGCATCACCTGCTATATATATATATGGCCAGAAAGAAAATAAGTCCTACACAGTGCTGGCTCAAAGGTGCTAAGGCCAGGGGCAAACCATATGCTGCTGTAAGCTTCTGGATTTTCTGTTTGTCAGGCACCAAGACAATTTATTCCCTAAAACTGCCAAATAGCTGTGGATAGTAAAGAATGTATATAAGCATTAAATGGGTAGTTCTCTATGTCTAGGTCTTGTTTTTACTTTTCTATTGGAGCAATATGGTGAGTTACAGTTCAGGATGGTGGGGGAGTGGGGGAGGGGACTCTGCAGAGAAATTCCACTGAAAGTCAAGAGCAAACACCATCTATTTACTGTTTGTGAAACCAAGTCTGTCTCATTAATAGCTGGATCCATCCAGTTGGCTTTTAGGAGCATCGGTTGTCACTGAGAAAACTGAGAGTACTAATTCAAAGAAGGGTCTTTAGTTCTCATGAAAGGATTTTGCCAAGCTCTCTAGGTTCCCCATCAGATGCAGTTAGTTGATCTCCAGGGTTGAGGTCAATGACTTTGAATGTGAGCATATTGATGGGTAATGCAGTTCCTAATACAAACGGTTCCAGAAGACAATGCATTTCTTGGGTTACAGGTCTTAATCTCGGAGACCAATGCATACGACTATAAAAATCAAATGTAAGTTAATGAGAACACAAACCACCAAATCCCTAGAAAGAAGCAATTCTTTCGATGATCAGAGGGGTGAGTACTGTGGTCATATTTCACAGGTTGGTAAAGCTCAGATCAACTGTACTCTCAGCCACACAGCTAAGCTCACAGTGGAGTTGAGAATGGGATCAAGAACCTCTGGCTCTAATTCCAGGGCATTTTCTATAGCCTATATTATCTCTGGTTGCTCTATATGAAATTATATGTACCATTTAGGGATGACCCCTATCCTGGCAATATTATAACATAGAAGACACCCAGGGGGGCAGAAATGAACCCAGTCATAACCAGCAGCAACAATCAGAAGTTCGCTGGGCCCCATCTGTTTCAGTCTTGTGTTTGAAATCCAAGCCATCAGCCATGGTTGCACCTTTTAAAAAGTCAGTGCTGTTTTTATGCCAATGGAGAAAGAGGCCTTTAGAAATTAGGATGGAATTTGGATAGCCTATCTGCCTATGGTATCCTCTGTCAAAGGGCATTTTAGGTTAAGCAAATCTAATTCTACTGATGAACATGGACTTGGTAAATCTATTCATTTATACATGAGCATTATGGAAAGGGCATTGAGCCCACACTCAAGCATGAGAGGCACCAGTTCTAGTGGATCTTATATCCCCTGGAGGGAAGTGACCACCAATGCTCAGCAAGCAAAGCTTGGACTGTAGTCTGAATTCAGACGTGAGTCCTAGGAAGAGGAACCAAGTCAGAGGGCTTTGGGATGGCTGAATCCATTTCTCCAACAGCATTTACTGGCTGCCTTGTGCTTCCCCCTGGCACCCCCCAAACCAAGAGACATTAGAAAAGAGATGAGTGAGACATATCTGTCCAAGAACTTAGTCTACAAGCACATAATAACTCACTATGGAGAGGGTTTCTACTGGAGGCAGAGAGGAAGACAGAAGAGAACAGAGAGCAATGAGTTCTCTTGGAAGATCCCAAAAGACTTGCTGAAGGAACACTACCTTAAGTTAGTTTCAAAAGAGATATCAAAGTTTGTCCAAAAGAGGGAGAAAAACATTCTAGGTAGAGGGGACTTGTGTGTGGAAACACAGAAGAGAAAAGAAGGCATGCTTGGGAAGCTGTGTGGGTTTATATGGTTCAAAGGCAAAGAACCAGGACAGAAGGTTAACGATGAGAGATGAATTTGGGGAAGATGGCAGAAGCCAAATCCCACGGGGCCATAAATCATGTGCTAAGAACTCCAACATTGCTTTGCTAGGGATGTGGAAGCAATGACAGAAGTTTACATAGGAAAGTCTAATTAGACACGGATTGTTTTTCAAACCTGTAAATCCAACAACTATGGGAAGGCTAGGTCAGAGCTGGATGACTGGAAGTAGGAGGGACCAGCTGAAAAATAATTATCTAAGCAGGAAACAGAGAAGCAACCCAGAGACAGTGGGCAAGAGTGAAGGTAAAGGGTGACCTTGAGATCTACATAGCCCATGGAACAGATGGAAAGAGGCAGGGGATCCAAGGATGTACTTTGACAATGATAACCAAACAAAAAGACACTCTGATCTTAAAATCCAGGAGGAGGAGGGGCAAAGGCTTTCCCTAAACCAAGAGTTTGCAGTCAGGAGAAGCAAGTCGTCATAGATAGCAGAGATGAGAAGGCAACTCCAAGAGACTAACTATGGAGCAGAGACTGAAGGAAGGACACTCCAGCCTGATATAGCTGTCTCCTGAGAGACTCTGACAGTACCTGACTCATACAGAAGTAGAGGCTCACAGCTATCCATTGAACTGAGTATAGGGTCCCCAATGAAGAAGCTAGAGAAAGGACCCAAGGAGCTGAAGGGTTTGCAGCCCTTTAGGATGAACAACAATATGAACTAACTAGTACCCTCAGAGCTCCCAGGGACTAAACCACCAACCAAAGAGTACACATGGTGGGACCAATGGCTCCAGCAGCATATGTATAGTAGAGGATGGCCAAGTCGGTCATCAATGGGAGGACAGGCCTTTGGTCCTGTGAAGGTTCTGTGCCCCAGTGTAGGGGAATGCCAGGGCCAGGAAGCAGGAGAGGGTGGGGTGGCGAGCAGGGGGAGCAGGGAGGCAACAAGGGTTTGTTCTTGTTGTTTTTTTGTTTTGTTTTGTTTTGTTGGAGGGGAAACTGGGAAAGGAGATATTGTAGGACATGTAAATAAAGAAAATATATAATAAAAAAAAAGAGAGAGAGAAGACAACTCCAGGGAAGGTTGATTGGAGCCTGGGGGTGGGGCTTAAGGGGGGAAAGGCTTTCATAGCAGGTAGTTCTCTCCTGTGAGATAGGAGAAGATGTTGGGGGCTTTGGGCCAGTCTTGGAAGTGTTGGTGGTTGGTGGAGATGGTAAGAGAAAGTAAAAGCTTTAGTCCATGCATGGGAGTCTTTTGAAAGTTGGGTCAGATTTGAAGCAGGCAGGGTTGGAAATCCATGGAAAGAACTGAAGCCATGGGTTTGATGAGTTAACGTAGCAGGGATGTTCAGAGGAGAGGTGGCTTAAGGTTGTAGAACAGGTTACAGTAACGTTTAAGAGATTGATGAAGACTGAAAGGGGAGAACAGGAGAAACTGAGTCTTAGATGTCAGAATGGTGGGGTCAGGACTGACAGGCGTGACAAGGTGGAATTGGTCTAGAGCCCACAGCCACATCTCACCCAATGTTTTTCTAAGTTTGTGTCCTTAAGTGAGCTGTATAATCTCTCTCTGCTTCCCATTACTCCTCTTTGTGAAGCTATCTAATGGTCGCATCACTGGAGGTCTGTTGGGGAATGAGATGGTGCATGGAGATGGGAGGTCCTCAGAAATATCAGTGGCCGGGATAGGAAGTACTCAATCAGAGTATAGTCCCCTTTAAATGAGCAAAGGTTTTTTAGCTGTTGCCACAATCTCAATTCCGTCTCAGCCAAGACATAGATGGAGCCTGAACCTGGCTTCCTGGCATGGTCTGCTTTTATTTGCAGCAGAATCTTTTCTTGAAGGCTCTTGGTTCCCTCACATACTCACCTCCCTTCATCAAGATCCACCTCCTCCTCTTCTGTCATCTCTAATGATGCTATTGTCTGTAGCTGAAGTTGACAGACAAGCAAATGGGGCATTCTCTGCTCCAGTGGGTGACATTATTAGGACTTAACAAGGGAAAATTAATTAAGGGTGTTGGCACCAAAAATAATTTTTAATCACTCCACAGACCTAAGAGATTGACCATCAAAAAGTCAACACTGCAAACTGAGGCTGTCATCCTTGTCATGTCTGTTTACATTTGTCACTTCTGAGTGGAGTAGAAAAAGAAGAAGAATGCTTTTGAGATTATGTCTGAACCTTAAAACAATGATAGAGTGCTTTTTCAATGGTAGAGCAATTGTTAAAAGTATAGAAACAACTGTTGTCATAGTTTCTTCTCTGTGTGGTCCTTTGAGGTCCTGTCTTGTGATGTCTAGATATCTTGCTCCTGTTCTTAAAAAGTACAAAGATTTAACTGGGAATAGGAAAAGAGGGAAATGATTATGAAACATTTGTAATTTTGAATCTAATTTTAGGGGCAGTGAGATAGCTTAGTGGATAAAGGCACACTGGGATCCACATGGTGGAAGGAGAGAACTGACTCCTACAAGTTGTCCACATACACACACACACACACACACACACACATACACACACACACAAATATATGAATTAAGTCTTAATTTTAATTCAGACTGACTTATTCTGGATAGAAATGACTCCACCTGTTGAGCTGTTAATCTACTGCTTAGGAAACTGGACAGAGAGCAGAGATAGCCTGGCCTGATAGAGCCTAGGAAACCAGATTAGTTCCCTAACAACCTTTATGGCCTTGGGCATACATCCTCTTTATAAATGATTTCCTCATCTATGGGATGAGAGTGCTGAACCTGATAATCTCTGAGATCCTCCTAGCCTAGGATTTAGAAGTTACTTACATGGTAAGCTGATAGTAGAGTCCTCAAAGGTCAACAACTGTAGCTATAAGGAATCCCCACCAATCTTGGGTTGGGTGTGAGAGGTATCAACCTCACACATTAATAAGAGGGTGCTTGGTCTATACTCTCTTATCTCCAAGTAGTTTGTCTGGTTTCTGCACAAATGTTGACTTGGATCTTACCACCCAAAGCTTCCTGTACACAGTCATCTCTCTCCACGGTAAGGCTGCTGGATGCATTGAGAGCAAGGGTGATGGATTCAGAAGAAAATTTGCCAAGCGAGCACCACCCACTCCACAGGATACCCCACAAAGAGGCACTTCACTCTTCCAGATGTACCCACAAAGCCCAAAGTATTTTAGGAACACCTCTTTGGGACTGTTCTCAATGTCAGACAGCTTCAGGAATGATGTGTCTGTCTATTGGTACGCTTGTGATGAAGAACAGACCCAACGAAATCAATAACATAGGTGCTCAAACCAGCTAATACACTTGGGGGAATGCCTTGTCACATGCCATCAAGACACAAACTGCTCTTCTCTGAAGGTGTTAGGGAAATCCAGCAACCTTCTGCATCCAACCATCGGTGGTTTAAGCCAGCAAGGTTCCAGAGCACTGGGAGGTTCTCCTCCACACAACAACCCAGGACCCAGGCTCCTTCCACTCTGTAGCTGCATCGTCTTTAGGCTTTTGAGCCTTTTCTTTCTAGTAGAAAATTGACCATGAATGAGGCAGGCCCTCCTCTTATACTTTTCATTCAATGTCTATTTCTTAAACGTTGGCCTGACTCTATTCACATCCACACCAGGGATCTGGCCCCTCATCGTCCATAAAGGGAAAAGGAAATGCCATTCTTTCCCAGTGTCAACTGTATACGGAGGGAGGACCATGGTGGGATTACAGCCATGTCTATCGCTGTAAACCTACCCCACTGAGGGAAACACTCTGAGCCATGATAGTCTGATGGAAGAAAAACACCCGAGTCCCCAAATATTATGTTAAAGTCTCAAAGATGTTAAAAGCCTAAATTCTCCATGGATACAGAATATGTCAGTTATTTTTGCATTACTATAACCAAAAATGCCTGACAGAAACTACTTAAACCAGAGTCCTTTGTTTTGGCTTGGGATTTTCTCAGGCTGCAGTCCATTCTGGCAGGGAAGACACGGAGGTGGGAATGACCATCTACCAAGGTGGGAGCATGTGGTGGAGCGTTGTTCATTTCATATCACGGAAGACGGGAAGCAGAGAAAGCAGCCAGAAAACGGGGAAGCTACAATCTTCAAAGCCACCCCCCAGCGTGACCTACTTACGCCGCCAGGCCCCGCCTCCTAATGGCTCCACAGCCTTCAGAATAGCTCCGGAGTCAGGGGCCTGAGAGCCTGCGGGGGGGGGGGGGGGGGGGGCATTTCGGATTCGAACAATAACACGGAGTTTCGGTATGTCTGCCTACACAAACAACTTTTTAAATTTATAATAACATATGTGAAGCACAGCCTGGCTGTGCCCAAGAAGCATGAAGATGTCTCTCCAGAGAGTATGAGGTGGCTTTGCCAATCTGGCATCCCCAGCTGCACCAAAAATAGCTTTCTTTCTTTCTTTCTCTCTTTCTTTCTTTCTTTCTTTCTTTCTTTATTTATTTACTTATTTATTTAGATGAAATCATGTGATATTTATTTAATAATGATGATAAAATGATAACCAGCATTCATAATGCATTGTGTTCTAAGTACTGTGAAAAGAGCCTCATATACTGTAGGGCTGGTTTTCTTTACCCCCATGCAACTCCAATGCCATGGCTGCTATTACATTGCCCATCTTCCTGATGGGAAAACCAAGAATGAGAGATGACTTTCACAGGGTCTTTTATCTAGAATGCAATTCCGTGCTGGCCCCTGTTAAAACAATGTGTCACACATTAAAACATATATTGAGCAAGAAATCTTATTAGTAATACTAATAGAAATTATACATAAACATACACGATTAAAAAAAACAAACTAGTTACCTTGTCCATAGTTGTTTGAGAGGTGTGCACATGACCTGGAGGCATAGAAGAGGAAGGAGCATCCGCCACAAAGCTCTGCTCTGATTTAGATACACCCAGGCTGATGGCTCTGCCTCATAGACTAACTGCCTTTCCTCAGACAAAGGAAATTTCTTCCCTGAGCTCAGTTTCCTCTTCTACAAAATGGAGATTATAAGATGGCTTACCTCATACACATTTCTGCCATGAATAGCTCATTTTGCAAAGCCCTTTTTCGATGACAGGACATGGTAAAGCTTTCAAGAAACATTATCGTCACCATGGCTGTCACCATCATCATGACCTTTCATCATCACCTCTGAGAACTGATACCACCCAGTGTGGCTGAGGAATGCCAAGCCTCATGTTCACAAAGCAAGAGCTCTCAGCCTCACGAAGGAACCCTGCAGAAAAATCCCCAGCTGCAGAGATCCTTGCAGAAATGCACCCTTCAGTGAAAGCAGTGTACATTTGAGGCTCCACATTTTCTCTCTCCATCCAGTCCTATTGCACAAATATCACTTCATTCCCAGGCATCTCACCCCTATATAAAAGGCTTCTTACAGGTCTGTTTTGTCCTGGGTAAGCAGAGGGGCTGCAATGGTTCTGAATCAGAAGTCTCAAGACACATTCTGTACCTTGATGAAAAGCAACCAGTCCCATCGGGTGACTGCTAGGTGAGAGTTCCGGCACAAATCATATCAAAGGGGCATGCCCCCTCAGTGCCTAGGCACTGACAGAACAGTAAAATAAGGGAAACAGAAGGGAAACTGGCTTCCCATGGACCCTCATCAAACACGCTGGGCATCCTTCCTCCTTTGATTCTATTGTGGGATTGAGGCACCTGGGTTTACCCATCACCACTTCCCTGGGGAGGCCCCGAGCAGTGCATCTTGGCCACACTGTAGGAAACATGAAGATATGCCCTAGAAAATCCTGAGCAGGTAGAGGCCAATGGGATTTCTCCTAGAAGCAATCCTCTGAACAATAAGCTCTAAGGATCCTCTATGCCAGCTTTCCCAGAGCTAGGATTAAGAACATCTGCCACACATGGTTTACATGGATGTTCAGAATCCAAACTCAGTTCTTCACGTGTGTACATTAAGCACTTTATTAAATCCCTTTCTCTTTCTCCTCCTCGTCTTTTTTTTTTTTTTTTTTAATAATTAAAATGTAGCCAGGCAGTAGTGGCACATGCCTTTAATCCTAGCACTTAGGAGGCATAGAGAGGCAGATCTCTAAGTTCGAGGCCAATCTGGTCTCCAGAGTAAGTTCCAAGACAACCAGAGCTACACAGATAAACCCTGTCTCAGTTGGAGGTGGGGCGGGGATGAAGAATGAAATATAAAATGTACTGCATTCTGTGCGGTAGAGGGCATGGATCAGAACGGTGTCTAGGCAGTGCTGTTCATCATAACCCTCCACGGGCATCATCCAAATCACCTGAGGCTGCTTTGAGATGCAGGTTCTCAGGCCTGGCCTCAGACCTACTGACTCAGGCTTTCTGAGGATAGAGCCAGGAATCTGTGAGTTACTAAGCTTCCTGAAGATTCTGATGTACACCTAAGTCTGAACTTAGACTTCAGAGTTGTCAACAACTTTTATGTCATTTAAGCCAGAACACTAGTGAGAGATGAGAGTATGGGGGTGACTTCTGGGCCACTGAGGCAATGAGAGGTTTCCCTATAGACTTCCTGATCAACTTGGTTTGAGCTGTGATTGAACACATGGCAGGAAGCAGTATTGTGACCATGGTGGGGGCTCAGAGACACGGGGTGAGCACTCAGAAAAGGCAGCATCAGATTAAGTTGTGTCTCTCGCACAAGAAAAATCCAGTGGTCAGAATGCACCCAGGGAAGGTTGGGCTTTTTATTTATTTTTTTTTTTAGAGAACTCCTTGCGGTTGCTATGGCTATAGGGTGCGGAGGAGCTAAGCAAGGGTGGCTGCCTATTCGTGGTGGCCCTCTCCTTCCTCAAAGTCTAAGCAAAAGACCATTTCAGCTCAAGATAAAGATAAAGGGAGAGCGACAAAAGAGGTGTCTAACAACCTGCAGCGCCTATAACCCTGTGAGAAAGAGAAGGCCAAAAGCTGGAAACACTTTAGAGAGATGAAGCGTCCACACTTCTGAAACTGGATTTGTCACAAATACAGCCAAGATTTGGGTGCATTGCAAGCAATTGCTCAGTGGCTGTTAAACTGCTTAGAAAATCTTGGGAAAGGGTTTAGTTAAAATTTACTACATTCTTTAGTTCCATCCCTCCCTCTCTCCTTCCTTTCTTCTATTTCTTTTTTCCTTTCTGGCTTGTTTTTGAGACAGGGTCTCATGAAATCCAGGCTGGTTTCAAACTCTCTATGTAGCCAATGAATGCCTCACTAGCCATGTGCTGGGATTCCAGGCTTGTGCCACCATATTGGTTTATGCAGTACTGGGGATTAAACCCAGAGCCTGGCAAATATTGGCAAGCATTCTATTGATAGAGCTACATCCTCATCCCTTCCTTCTCCTATGCTCAGACTCTTCACCGACAGCCCTCTTTGTTCACCTAAGTTCTACTTAGTTCACAGCCATTTCCTACCCCTCATTCTTCTTGGCCGCCATGTTGACTGACTGTCATCGGCCCCAGCAGATGAGCCCAAACTCATCTTCCTTGTTTTTAAAGAATTCCTCCATGCAAGGAATCAATAAGTAATTTCTGAAGCAGAAGGCTGAGGGGAGTGGATGTGAATGAGGTAGTTTATGTTTTTCCAACTTTTCCCAAATAAGTGTTATCTAGAAAAACAGGTGCGCTCCTCCCCGCTCAGCCACCTATCCATTAAAGCAGTTTAATTACTGCCTGAACACTAGACAGGCAATTAAAAGGCAGTATTCAAATCAAAAATTTAAGACACCTTCTTCAATCAGAGGAAAACTGTCTGATCGAGTAGCTAATTAAAAATGGAGTGTAGATTCCAGCCAGGAAGTTGGGGGCCTCAAAAGCCCCCAGTTCTCTGTACCCAGGCCCGAGCTCCTCCTTAGCAAGACTCTGGTGCTCATGGTGCAGCGTTGACTGCAGAGGCTCAGTCGCAGCCTGTCATCTGGAGAAGGGCACAGAGCAGCATAGGCAAATGAGGCATGCTGGAGAAACAGATGAACAGATGACTTCAGTACCATGGGTGCATGGGTATGCATTTAATGGTAAGCAGAAGTAGTGGGAGTGGGCACCCTTGGGGGCAGAGGGGAAGTCTCTTTGTCCAGCACCCATCACACTAAGTAAGGGGGTTCACATGGGGTTCTTTAGGAAATTATGCTCCCTCTAAACCACTGGGACAATTTAGATGTTGGGGTTTCCTCGCAAAGCGATGGTGTTTACCCAGGGCTAGGAACCAATGTGTCTTTCAGTGAAGCCTTGAAGACACATAGAGAGAAACGCAATTTCAGGAGCTGCTGGATACTAGAAGAAGTGGCGGCGGGTGACTGCTCTTTTCTCTCAGTGTCTGCATATGCCTTTCAGGCTCTGCTTCCTCACCTGTAGAGGCATGATGCTCTGGGATCACAGCTGGTAGGATCCTGAACAGGAAAGGAGCAGAGTGGGAAGTCTGGGAGCTGAGTGACCTCAAGCAGCAGTGAGCATGAGCACAGAACAGAATCTCCGGGAGTCGGCTTCAGTGAGACAGCTCATTTTAATGGGGGAACAAAGGCTGTTTAAACATTTGAGAGATGAGGGTACATCATTGGCAGGGGCCCTTGCTAGAGGTGCCTCATTAGCATGAGGAGGCGCTTCCCGGACATGACCTTATAAGGGGAAAGGAAGTTTACCTGGGTTATATGTCATCCTGCAGTGGGGCAAAGGTGGGGGCACGGGGCTATGTACACCCAACATGCAGGCCCAGGGCAGGGCAGTAATAATCCTACTCCTGCTAATCTCAGGATGAGATTTCCTGAGTTTGGACATGCCTCAGCCCTACTCTTGCTCCAGGCCTGTTCCTTGTGGCTCCCTGTTTCCCTATCCCTGCATGCATTAAAGCAGAAAAGCTCTAAGGTGTTCCTATTCCAGACTTGTGCTGTGGTAAGGAGGCTAGGGTGACCAGTCCATGCTGCTTCTATGAGCTAGCTCTTGTTCTGAGGTTTCCATGGCTGCAAGGCAAATCCCACCTTGTAGTTCATAGCCAGCCATCTCCACCGTCACGGCTCAGCCTTCCAACCGTTTCATTCTTTAGACAATCATCCTTTTCTTGTCTTGCTCATTCCTTCTACTAGCCTCTCCATGGTGACCTCTGGACAACAGGTCAACATGAGTGATTTCTCTGGGTGCTTCTTTCATCAGAGCAGCTGGACTCTAAGATACTGCATCCCTGTAGCTGCCTCTATAGTGACTGTTCGTCCCTTCTCAAGCTGTGGACCAAGAAGTAGTGTCCACAGGCATCTCTGCCTACCGGTACATCCATGCTGCCTTTGCTCCTCCATCTTTCAGAAGCCTTCATCCTTTTAAGTGCATCCCTCTTTCTTTACCTTTCTCCTCAGTGCTTCTGGCTGCTGGCTGGCCTCACTGAGGAGTTTCTGCAGATCACTCACATATACCCTCCCACCATTCCCACACTCACCATCTTCCTACATCAATATACCATCTTCTTGGAGGTATCTTGGACTTGTATGTGGTTTGTGGTTTGTTCTCTCTCTCTCTCTCTCTCTCTCTCTCTCTCTCTCTCTCTCTCTCTCTCTCTCTCCCTCCCTCCCTCCCTCTCTCTCCTTCTCTCTCTCTCTCTTTCTCATGTGTGTTATTTTTTACCTTTTATTGAAAATGGATTTTTTTCTCACATAATGTATTCTGATTACCATTTCCCTCCCTCTACTCCTTCTAGTTCCTCCCCACGTCCCCTCCCATCTCCATACACCCATTTTCTGTCTCTCATTAGAAAACAAACAAAATATAATAAGATAAAACAAAAATATCATATCAGAGATGGACAAACAAACAGAAGGAAAATAGCCCAAGAGAAGACATGAGAATCAGAAATCCACTCATTTACACTCTCAGGAATCCCATAAAAACACTAAATTGAAAGCCATAATATAATGGAATCTCAACCTGTGGGTCATAACCCCGTTAGGGGTCAAAGGACCCTTTCACAGGGGTCACCTAAGACCATTGGAAAACAAATGTTTACATAACTTCATAACAGCAGCAAAATTACAGTTATGAAGTGGCAACAAAAGTAATTTTATCACTGGGGTCACCACAACACAAGGAACTAAAGAGACACACAGCATCAGGAAGGTTGAGAACCACTGCCATAATACACACACAGAGGACCTGGTACAGCCCTGTTCAGCCCTGTGCGTGCTGACATGTGAGTTCATGTGTGCAATCCTGATGATTGATTCAGGGGCCTGGTTTTCTTGGTGTCCTCCATCCCCTCTGGCTCTTACATTTCACTTTCTCCTCCATGGGGGTTCTCTAATCCCTGAGGGGAGGGATTTGATGGAGACATCCCATATAGAGCTGAGTGTTCCAAGGTCTCTCACTCTCTGCATGGCGTCTGGCTGTGCATCTCTGTATTTGTTCCCACCTGCTGCAGGATGGAGCTTCTCTGATGATGGCTGACAAGGGCACTGATTACATTTGTCTTTCTGGGTCTGCGATACCTCAGATGATTTTTTTTTCTAGTGTGTTTTGTTTTCTAATACAGTTGTACTCCAGCACTTATATTGACTTTATTTTTTTATCTTTTTCTTACAAGTGACTTCTTTTGTTTTATTTGGTTTACTAATTATCTACTAAGGCATTCCGTTAATTAAAAAAAAAAACACATAGCAATCTTATAGTATCTTATGAACTGTATTTCAGGATAGGAAAGGGGATGCTAAAACATACATGGGGGTTATATATGGAGCATTTAGTAACCATTTGGCTTGTAAGCATGAAGACCCTGAGTGGGTTCTGGGAATCCAAACATAGGTCATGCATGACAATCACTTTACTCACTGAATCATGTCCCCAGCCATGGTGAGAGACTTCTTGCAATACCATCACACAGAAAAACATAGGACAGGTGAAAACCAACTGTCAGTCAAGGCTCTTGGTAAGGCATGTAATCTGTTTGTAAGGAGTGTGTTCTCATGGCCTAATCACTGTGTAAAGAACCCAGTTTTTAATACTAACTCGTTAATAACATCCGAGTGTTAAAGAAGATGCATTTAAACAACAGTGTCACCTCTCTTTCCTAAAATTCTATCACCATCTGTCTTAATTCATTTTTGTTAGGGTTTCTATTGCTACAACAAAATTCCATGACTGAAAAGCAAGTTGAGAATGAAATGTTTATTCTGCTTACACTTACACATCACTGTTCATCACTGAAGGAAGTCAGTACAGAATTCAATCAGGAGAGGATCTTGGAGGTACGAGCTGATGCAGAAGTCATGGAGGAGTGCTATTTGCTGACTTGCTTCTCATGACTTGCTCAGCCTGATTTCTTATAGGACCCACCAGCACAGGGATGGCATCACCTACCATGGGCTGGGGGCCCTTTCCCATTGATCACTAATTCAGAAAATGCCTTACAGTTGGATCTCATAGAGGCATTTTCTCAACTGAGGCTCCTTCCTCTCTGATGACTCTAGCTTGTGTCAAGTTGACATACAAAACCAGTGAGTACACCATCTAAGATCTCAGCTTTATATATGATATTGCCATTTAGCCTACCAGTTGGATTTTTAGCAGACATCTTAAACTTACCATAACTAACATGTGACTGTTAATTCTTCATTAAGTTGAAGAATGGCCCCCAGAGACACACAGGGCCTCATCTTGAAACTGTTAGCCTTTTGTGATGGGACTTTGCAAATATGGTTAGTTTGAGCATGTTGAAGTGAGGAAATTATCCTGAGTTATTTGGGTGGTCCCTTCGTGTTATCACAAGAGGTCTTGTTAAGAGAGATTCGAAGAAAAGAATCTGATGACAGAAGATTAATAAATGTTACGGCAGAAGAAAGAGGGTGGGGTGATGTGAGAAAGGGAGAGACAATGGCCATTTCTAGAAGCTGAAAAAGGTAAGGAAATATTCTCTCTCCAAGGCTTCAGGAAGTGTAGACCACAATGATGTCTGTTCTTTGGCCAGGTAAGACCTATCCCAGACTGTAAGAGAGCATATTTGTACCACCGTACCTAGCACCCTCTGGACAGTCATTATGGCAGCTGTAGTGAACTAATAGCCACCATCACCATGCAGATCCACACGCCAGCCTTGGGACCATTGACGTCTCAGCAAATGGCACCCTCCTCATCCAGCTATGGCGCCAGAACCTTCAGAGCTGTCCAGATGTTTCTTGTTCCCACAGCTCACTTGTCAGCCCGTCTGTCAGCTCTATCTGCAGCATACATCCTGCCTCCAAAGACATCTCACTCACGGCACTGCGTTGTCTCCAGCACTGGTCACCATAGTTTCCAGCTTCAATTACTGCTTCACTTCCTGTTTAATTTTAGAATAATTCTATACTTGTCCCTTCCGGAGCACCAGTGAATTTTTTTGAAGAGGAAATCTTTCAATGCCATTCCTCCTTCTAAGTCCCCTCAGGGGCTTCTCTTTATACTGGATACAATGCAAGACATGATCATAACGGGGGCTCTGCCCACCTTGTCCTCCGCTTGCCATATCCACAGGCTTGCACGGTGCTAGGCATGCCAACCTCAGTTTCAACCTTGGCCATTCCATTCCCACCGCCCAGCTTATGCACTTGCATTTCCCACCAGGGACGAGTGCTCTTTCCAGATCTTTGCATTCAACTCTCCTTCTTACTTAAGCCTCAAGTTAAACTTGCCTCTTCCTATGAAACTTGCCTCTCTCTTCCCTCCTCCCAAAGCAAGACCCCAAATGCCTGCAGCTAAGGGCTGTTTAGTCCTATTTCATCTTCCTAGCATGTGCCCACACAGGAAAGGGGTCTGTCTGCTTTATTTTTACATCTTGTATATGTTTCTTCACTTAAATGTAAGCTCTCTGAAGGCAGGACTTCCTGTCTCAGGCTTCGCACACAGTAGGCCTACAATTGATATCCATTTGCCTTGTTGGCAGATGTGGTTTGTTTCCAATGGCTCCCACTGGATTTGGCCAATACAACTGCGAGAATGTTCAGCCTGCCACAGGATCTGTATTTCAGTAGCGTTGGCTGTGTGAAGAGCAGAGTTTCAGTTGTCATGCAGCAGGACCAGGATAGCCACAGGATTTCATTGTTGTTGCCTTTTAAAAGCACATGATTGATTCAACACCTGCTAAGCACAGGGCATCAGGAATATGTAATACAGGGAAGGAAAACTATTTATATTATGACATAATTGAAGAATTTGAATTGTGCCAAGAAGGGGGCAGGATGGAACTGAAGTAGGCGAAGGCATTTCATGCAGAGCCTGGCGACTTTGTGACCTTTTCCCTCTTGGTGACTCACTGAGTCTGAGAATCTAGTGGTGCTCTGGAGTCATGTGGCTCAGAGCCGGAAGGTAGAATTAGAATAAAAGCAACACAGTAAGACCTCAGCTCCTCCCAGTGTCCGTGTCTGTGTAAGTTAAGGAGGTGGTGGCATTCCCCCGTTGTGGCCTTCTTTGCTTATAGTCCTTGTCTTCTCTTCCTACTAGGCCTCATCATCCACGAAGGGCCCTCGGTTTATCGCATCTTTAAACGCTGGCAGGCTGTAAACCAGCAGTGGAAAGTGCTGAACTATGACAAGACAAAAGACTTAGAGGATCAAAAATCAGGAGGCAGGACAAACCTACAGACTTCCTCATCTGCCCAAGCCAATATACCCTCCACGGAAGAGGAGGCAGCCAGCCCGCCAGCCCGTGAAGAGGGCCCCACCAGGGCTGCCAGCCACCCCTCAGGCCCTGTGTCCCAACACCACTGTGCTTATACCATCCTACACATCCTGAGTCACTTGAGACCTCATGACCAGCGGAACACACAGGGCAGCAGCCGAGAGCTCGTCATGAGAGTCACCACGGTGTGAAAGGAGGCCTGGGAGGAAGGTTGAGACCACAGGAAAGAGTCTGGGCCAGGAAGGGCCCAGGGAGCAGGAATGGGAGGCAGAAATCCAGCCGTGGGTGGTGGGCCTCAAGGAGAGCTGTGGGGAGACTGCCTGAGGGAGAGCGCTTATGATTTCCAGTCCATTGGTTCCACAGCAAGGGAAAAAACAACTCAAACTCCACAACAATGGGTGGGACAAATGGAATCTGCCCTAAGAAAATAACCCCTCTCGGAGAGCCACAAGTAGCAAGACAGCCAGAAAGGGGTGGGCAGAAAATGGTGGCTGGTACCTGGAGTACCCGATGTGCCTGAGACCAGGCAGCAAAGAGAGAAAGCAAAGGCCACCTAGGGGAGAGCTTTTGTAATCTGCACCTCTCTCTCAGCCTTGGGTTTATGATTTATTCCTCCCTGGGTGCTGCTGCTTCCTAGCCCTCGGTACCCACGAGAGAGAGAGAGAGAGAGAGAGAGAGAGAGAGAGAGAGAGAGAGAGAGAGAGAGAGAGAGAAAGAGAGAGAGAGAGAGAGAGAGAGAGAGAGAGAGAGGAGAATGGGGCCCTGTGAGCTGGTGGCCCTACCATGTTTGTTGGGAGCCTCTATACTCTGCAAAATTCCAGTGACTCAAATGGCTTTACGGATCCCCTGGAGACATTCAGAAAGGGAGTTGTTGGTATGCCTGGCCAGAGAGATGGGGCTGGGTCCCCGAGAAAGAACTTTCCTAGCTGTAACTACAAGTGTCTCGAGTGTCTTGTGTATTCAAAGAAGGCTGAGGTTTAGAGATGGAGATCTTTCTGTTTCCTTGTTTATTTTACGGTGATTTGGCTCAGAGATGTTTACAGGATGGGGGACTCACATACATACGTACATGTGTGTGTGTGTGTGTGTGTGTGTGTGTGTGTGTGTGTGTAGGGAAGCACAGACTTCTCAAGCACACTTCTGCTGCTGTGGCATCAGCCTTCAAAGCTGTCAGGCCAGGGATGATTTTCCTCACTACTGAGCCCCATCTATAACCAGAATAATGCAGTGTCATGTCCTTTTGACCTTGGCATTCTCATAGGGCAGGCACACATGCACGCATGCAAATGTATGCATGTGTGCATGTGTGTGCATGCCTTCGAGAACACACACACATACACACACACACACACGCACACACATACATGCACACACATGCACGCACATACCTGGGTCTGCTGCAGTGTAGGGTGACATTGGCCTGTATATCTCCAGGAAGGCATGAACACCTAAGTATTCCTTGCTGCTTGGTACCGGTCCCCTCTCTGAAGAGGCAGTTTGCTTCGTGCTCTGGGCTATGTGCTCCTGGTCCTTCTTGTGCAGCCAGGCACACCAGGGAGCTAGTCAGGGAGCCCACCGGTGTGTTCCAGGACCCTGCCAGGGAAGGCCACTGGGTGGTCACCTGCAGAGTTTCTTCCTGTCATTGCACAATGGACATGTCATCCTTGGGTATTAAATGGACACTGTCAAGTACTTTTTTAAACTAGTTTTTAGGGTTTTTTTTTAAAAACTCTCTGTTGTTTGTAATATTCTCTTAAAAGCTTGGAAATAAAATTTCTTTCCCTAGCACTTGTCTCTCTTTCTCCTTTTCCTCCAGTGAGAGCCACTTTTGTTTCTCTGCTCTGCATATTTTCGTTTTTCTTTCTCTGTTTTGTATGTTTTCTTTTTTTTGTTGTTGTTTTTTGTTTGTTTGTTTTTTGTTTTATCGAGACAGGGTTTCTCTGTGTAGCCCTGGCTGTCCTGGAACTCACTCTGTAGACCAGGCTGGCCTAGAACTCAGAAATCTGCCTGCCTCTGCCTCCCAAGTGTTGGGATTAATTAAAGGCGTGCGTCACCACTGTCTGGCTTCTGTCTGTTTTCTTAGCAAGAGTTCAAAGTGTTTTTATTTTGTCTTTGAGAGAACAGCGGCTAGGGCAGACAGGTATGCTGCCGTCAACATGCATCCATGTGTGTATGCATACGTATGTACACATGATGCATGTATGTACAGGGAATGTGTATGTGTGTGACTGAATCAAAACATTGAGATTCTTGGCTCTTTTTTTGGCTTCTTGTTTTTGTTTTTGTTTGTTTGCTTGTTGTTGTTGTTGGCTTTTTGAGACAAGGTTTCTCTGTGTAGTCCTGGCTGTCCTGGAACTCACTCTGTAGACCAGGCTGGCCTTGAACTCAGAAATCTGCCTGCCTCTGCCTCCCAAGTGCTGGGATTAAAAGTATGTGCCACCACTGCCCAGCTTTTTTTTTTTTTTTTTTTTTTTTTTTTTTTTTTTTTTTGGCTTCTTCACAAATGGATTCCATCAGGTCAAAGCAGGAACAACTCTCAACCCTTCCCAGGGTACAGCCCAAGACTTCTACAAGTATCAGTGCTAGAATGATCTCTGGTGAGCTCCACCCACTGGGTCCATTTCAAAGATGTTGAGAGAATCTGGGGAGGGAGGTATGGGTCCAGGTTTCCTTGAATGCTTTCCTTTGGGGATCAGAGAACAACACCCAAATCAGGCGTCCCAGAGAAAGTGTGGGCAGAGCTAACAAAGATTGCTCTGGTCTTCACCCTGACCTGTCCCTCCTTCTTTATGATTCACGGACAGTCGAACAGTATCATAGGTAGGACATGCATCATGCGTTATTAGATTGTAGTTGGATGAGTAGCTGCTGGCAGGAGGACCCTGGCTGGGGGAGTACTTTGCAAAGATTACTTCCCAAAGAGTCTTACAATCCAGAGGGCTTAGAAAACACACACTGAACAATTTAAAACAAAACAAAACCCCGAACTACAAATAAGCTGCCTGGCTAAGGGCTGGAGGGGCTGCATCTCGGTTGGTAAGGTTGCTTGCCTAGATGCCCAAACCCTCGGTTCAATGCCCAGCACTGCATCAACCACATAGCACCACATGCTTGCATTCCCAGCACTCAGGAAAGAGAGGAGGAAGGATCGGGAGCTCAAACTACGAGTTCAAGGCCTGCATGGGATACGTGGGACACTAAAGAGAACAAACAAAAATTTAAAACAATATGATCTAACCAGTACCCCCAGAGCTCCCAGAGACTAAACAACCAACCAAAGAGTACACATGGTGGGACCCATGGCTCCAGCTGCATAGGTAGCAGAGGATGGCCTTGTCGGTCATCAATGGGAGGAGAGGCCCTTGGTCCTGTGAAGGCTCTATGCCCCAGTGTAGGGGAATGCCAGGGCCAGGAAGAGGGAGAGGGTGGAGTGGCAAGCATGGGGAGGGGGGAAAGGGATAGGGGTTCTTTTTTCAGAGGGGAAACCAGGAAAGGGAAGAACATTTGAAATGTAAATAAAGAAAATATCTAATAAAAAAAAAAGTAAAAAAAAAAATCAAAAACAAATAGAATAAGGATGTAGGTTCTCAGTGTGGTCTAGAATAGGTCATTTGCCTAAAACATTCATGGAAACTCTTCGTTATGTGGATTATCTTCTTTCAAAACAGCGTTCAAATGTAGTGGACTCTGCACGTCATCAGAGCCATGGTGACTACTGTGTTCTTTCTCTGGTGATTTGTAGGTCACTTTAGTATCTATTGGTTACTGCCGGACTTAAGAATCATCATTCTGAATGTGTTGTACTGAAAAGATGCAACAGATGCGACATGCTCATAGGAGGCTGGACTTCATCGTGTCTTGGTGCTACAAGCCTTGACTTGTCTTGCTGATTGCTATACACTCAGAGCCTACAGCAGGGCCTGGCACTTTGTGATGTTTTAGTAGATTCATCTGAATGCGTAAGATGCTGCTGGGGAAGGTACATGTACTCACTCCTTCAGTACCTGGGTGGCATGCCCCCTCTTCTTTCAACAGATACTCTGCCTGCCAGGCCAATCACCAGGTAGAAAGGAAAAGTCAGATTTGACTTTGCCCAAAAGGATGGTAAATTCCTTGTGCCTCAGGGTGTGGAACTTAGGGGTACCATGAATGAGACAAGACACCGCCTAACATCTGAAGTTCTTACCATACCCAGGGCAGTGAATTAAATGTCTGACATTCACCAATCAGTATTACAACAACCCGATCAAGTAGATGTCGTCGTTACTTTCATTCTACAGTTTCGGGCACTGGGGCACAGAGAAGTGACCTGCCCAAAGACACTTAGGGAGTCTGGCTAAAACGGTACCCACTCCATTGTGCTTCCTCTGTACAGTCAGCAGCACCGGAAGAGAAACCCGCACCTGGTGGATGCCGAGAGGCCTCCACGGTAGACGTATGTAAGGGAAATTTTGCAAGTTATGGAACTTGAGGCTCAATAAAAATAAACTGTTCCTCTTTTCTATGGGGGGAAATGAAGAGTTTATTTAGAAATAAGTTCCTGAGGCAAGTAGCGATCCGAGGGGCATCCAAGCGGCAGCGCGGGCATGCTCCTCTTGGGAACTGACCGACATGGAGAGGGAGGACCCAGATCTGCACTTCTCTCGATTGCTGTGGCCAGCCGTCCCTTCTTGCCATGTCCCATAGCAGGCATCGTGCCGAGGCCCGGCCGCTGCAGCGCGAGGACAGCGGGACCTTCAGTTTGGGAAAGATGATAACAGCTAAGCCTGGGAAAACACCGATTCAGGTATGGCATGAATACGGCATGAAGACCAAGAACACTCCAGTGTATGAATGTGAACGATCCAATGTGCAAGTACACGTGCCCACTTTCACCTTCAGAGTAACCTTTGGTGACATAACTTGCACAGGTGAAGATACGAGTAGGAAGCTGGCGAAGCACAGAGCTGCAGAGGCCGCCATAAACATTTTGAAAGCCAATGCAAGTATTTGCTTTGCAGTTCCTGACCCCTTAATGCCTGATCCATCCAAACAGCCAAAGAACCAGCTGAATCCAATTGGCTCATTACAGGAATTAGCAATTCACCATGGCTGGCGACTTCCTGAATATACCCTTTCCCAGGAAGGAGGACCCGCTCATAAGAGAGAATATACCACAATTTGCAGGCTCGAGTCATTCATGGAAACTGGGAAGGGGGCATCAAAAAAACAAGCCAAGAGAAATGCTGCTGAGAAATTTCTCACCAAGTTTAGTAATATTTCTCCAGAGAACCACATTTCTCTAACGAACGTGGTCGGACACTCCCTACGGTGTACTTGGCACTTCTTGAGGAATTCCCCTGGTGAAAAGATCAACCTCCTGAAAAGGAGCCTCCTCAGTCTCCCGAACACAGACTACATCCAGCTGCTTAGTGAGATTGCCAGCGAGCAAGGCTTTAACATAACATATTTGGATATAGGTTAATTGTGGATGGATGGCCAAGCCTCAGTTGGATGTACCAGAACCCCAGATTTTGACCCAAAATCCTGATAATAATGACAGTGAACATTTGACCTACAACCTCAGTAACAACCACCCTAGGAAACCATCTAAACCCTCTGCCGCAATCATCCATAATGGCTAACCACTATCTCGGCTGCTACATGCAGTTTCCTGCTCCTCTTCCAACTAAGGATCGACAGGGAAAGTCAATTTTTCTCCTCAAACCAAACATATTTGCATACCTTGCCTTTAGTTAGTTTGCTTCAGTTTCTACCAAGGGGAGAGAAGGATATTGTTTTTTTCTGTAATAGACATTTTCACCAATGGTCTCTGTTCTCATTTGAGGGCCTTCCCTTGTCTCCACTTGATTTCACTACTCATCCAGTGATGTTGCCAATAGTGGTTGGTAAAAGTTGACACACATTTTGCATGAATTGTGTATTTTTCATTGATTTTTGTGAGAAACAAATTCAGCACTTAATTGTTCATTATGTCTGCACTTTTTTGTTTTGTTTTTTAGATAGTCTCACTTTTTAGCCCTGGCTGGCCTGGAAATAACTATGTAGACCAGGCTGGCCTCAAACTCAGAGAGATCCTCCTGCTTCTGCCTCCCAAGTGCTGTAATTAAAGGCATGCCTGGAATATAAATGCTCCTTTAAAAAAGAAAGAAAGAAAGAAAGAAAGAAGTTACTGATGTTATCTAGCTAATATCATTGTTGAATGGGGACTTGTGTATATTAAAGAACTGGTTATATCGGGGAACTGGCAATGGAATGGTTAAAACACATGTTTATGAGCTAGGTTAGGCTAGGTTTTATGAAGGTTCTGGAAAAAAAGAACCAAAAATACCTATCTAGACCTAGATTTTTGGTTTTGGTTCCCAGTGACTGACAAGGGCAGGCTGAGGTTCCTCGCCACTGTCACAAGATGTTGGAGGGTGCTTCTTATAGGAGAGGGACACTAATCAGTGTCCAGTGATCCCAGTTATTGTTGGCATAACTATAAAAATAATTCTTTGGGGGAGAATCAGATTTGTTGCCACCTTGGAGCAGAGAAACTCTAAAATCACATAACTTTTTGACTAAAATAGTCAACTACTTCAGAAATTCTAGCTTATTGCTACTCTGCCATTTTGCCCTTTGATACAGATAGGCTGCTCGGAGTAGCAGAATGATTCGATACTAGAGGAATCGGCTCTTTTCTGTTTTTAAAGATTCATTTATTTTATGTGAGTACACTGTAGCTGTCTTCAGATACACCAGAAGAGGGCATCGGATCCCATTACAGATGGTTGTGAGCCACCATGTGGTTGCTGGGAATTGATCTCAGGACCTCTGGGAGAGCAGTCAGTGCTCTTACCCGCTGAGCCATCTCACCAGCCCTATATGAGAGGAACCAATCCCTCAGGATAGCAGTGTGCTCTCTAAACAGGATCTATCCTATTGTATATGGGGGGGGGGGGTTAAGGAGAACATTGAACTTCCCTTCATCATCTCACCTCAAATTACATTATTAGTATCAAACAGTCAAGAAGTGTTTTACCCATGAGAGTCTGACCCAATAGCCCTAAAACCTCACCCACATCTCTTCTCTCACTCTTACAGGCAGAATGACAGGTGGGGATTTGAAAAACCTTGTGTGCTGTACACAGTTGAGGGAGAATCTAAAATGGCTCAGGGGGTGAGGATCTAGACTGGCCGCAGCCTGCTTCTGAGCCGCATTGTTTGGTGCTGGGTGGTAGTTAGGAATACACTGCCCTTCTGCCTGCTTCATCTGACCTCACACACACCCTATGCACTCCGAATACAGCCCATCCTTGAACCCGGATAGTTGAGATGCATCCCTTGCTCGTTAACGTGCCACTTATAACATCAAACCTCACTATCACATTTAGTTCCAAACTAAATGGCTCAGTAGCTGTTTAGGGGAAAGAAAGAGCTGGGGAAGAAGAAGGCTTATAGTTACAGAAGGAAGCAGGCACACCCTGAGTCTGTACCCTTTAAGCTTCATATGAAAAAGTCCTAAACTCAGGAGCATCTTCAGTGTCCTCAGTGTGGTTCTCAGCCTAGTCTCTGGCTTCAAGGCACAAAACACTGCCAGGTGTCTACGATCATCCTGAAGGGTTGTCTCTACAAAGAAGGGGTAACCTGTCTTTGTATCTATTAAACTAGAAAGTCATATGCTCAGAATGTGTGTCTAACAACAGGGTCCTTTCTCAATGGAGAGACATAATAGAAGTAGCTAGTCACACAGTGTTTTCCATCTGCCAGACTTCAGTGACAACTTCTTAAGTGTTCTAGTTGCCCAAATTAGCCACAACAGTCGGGAATCCTAGGATCTGCAAGTCTCGGGTGAGGAAAGGGAGGTGTGGAGAGGTTGGGCGTGGTGTCTACAGTCATGCAACTAACTACATGACAGGGCTGGGATTTATAGCTCAGCCATTTGATACCTTACACTGGGATATGAAGAGCACACTATACTGTCTCTTGGAGAAGTGGAAAGCCATATAAATGTCCCTATTTAAGAGGCCATGGAGGAAAATGAACACGCTCTTCAGCAGCTGGATGCATCCAGATGCCATTTACACGTAATTCCTTCAGCGTCAGCTCTGATCAGCTCCTGGCTCTGCATCCTTCATCCCATGGAAAGGCTGATGCCTTCACTAGGCCATCTATCATCCAACCCTAAATAATTTCCCATTCACCTCCAACTCCAAATCCAGGATCCTCTAAGATCAAGTTTTTTATTATTCATCTTCAGTAACTTCTTTATTTGGACCTTGTGTTAGTCATGTAGGGGTTAACATGTAGGGCTAACCTGTTAGTCCGCATGTTAGCCACGATCCCTCCCCCTTGATGCCTCCTAAATACTGCCACTTATAGTTCTATTTAACAGCTTTACTAGAAACTGGGAGGCAACTTAAAGTTTATTTATATGAGAACCTGAGGTGAGAAATGGCTGTGTGGGATGTTTCTGCCAGATGTGTATCTCAGATACAAATGAATACAACCACCTTCTAGGATCCTGGTTATTAGACCCCAGGAAGAGGCTCAGAGCTTCTCATCCAAAGCTTTTCTCACAAAAGGGCCAGCCCTACCAGCTTACCCTCCCCAGTAATTTGAATGTTTAAGGGAAAACAATCCTTAAGCAAGAAGAGGGGCCGTGTGAGTGGTAGGTTTCAGTTATCCAACATCACATGAGAGCTGTCACCTTCTCTTACCTCAAGGATTATAGCTACACATGTGTAGCATGCAGATACACATACAGAGAAATTCGCCCCCTGAACACTGAGGCGAGGCCTGTGCCTGGACAGCCTCACAGTGTTACACAGGACAATGAAGCAGAAATCTCATGAGCTCTCTAATGTAACCCAGCTTAAACAGATGTCTTGTCTAAAAGTTGGGTCTGGGACATTGCTTTCTTTGTCCCAGCCAGTGGCTATTCTAAAGGGTGACTTTTAAGAGGGAAACCCCTGTGTTCTGCAATAAAGGCTGCTGTGTTTTTTCCAAGAGAAGGTGCGGAGAGTCCAGCCCGCCACTGTGGTTCATGTTCATGCCAAGCACGCTGGGTCTCCATCTGCCCCACAAACCATGGTGGCAATACTCTAAATCCTGGTCCTTAACTCAGAAGGCTTGGGACTGAGGTCCTATCTTCAAACTATTTCACGGACATCTGCTCATCTTGTCTCTCCCTTAACTCAAAAATTCTTTCCCACAGCAAACCTATCCCGAGTGGTTTGGGTAGCATGAACCCCCACAAGCAATCAAACCATGGGAGGGGACTGTGACCCAAGCTTAGATAACTAAAGCATCTTAAATAAATCCATGCATTTACCTGTCTTTGGTTCAGAAATGGGTGTATGATCAAAGCTAACCCAACTTTTCCTCAGGAATCATCGATCAAGGCTAGAGGGATTACCCGCAGGGATTCATAATTCCAGGAACACGGAAATCACCATCTCATGCCATGTGAAAGGTACTTACTTGTCTTCAAAGTAAACTCACACAGAGGAACCCAGAGCAGACATGACTAGGATGGTCCTGACTCTCCCGGACCCGCTGGGTCTGGCATGGTTGCATAAGTGGAGGTGTGACCCAGTTCCTGCCCCTGGAACATTGCCAGGATGTCGATCCCCTTGTGTGCTGATTGCTGTTGGCCTGGAAGTGATCTGCTGTCTCATCTATGTATTTGACTTCCAGTCTTTCTTTCTGGGGAACTTACTTCCGCCACTGCTCAGAGCTAATCACTCTATAATACATGGAACAGATAATGGTTCTCAGGAATGGGGACTGGAGGTGCTCCTGAGGCTAGCGAGGAGGAAGAGGCCTTCCATTTGGCCTATAGGGCCACTGGAAAGGATCTAGTCACCACAGAGGTCATAAAAGCCTACATGGCCCTTTGTAGAAATAGTTCATTGCCAGACTTGGCTTTGACTTTGGAATTATGAGGGGATACATGTACCCTCTAGACCAATGACTGCTGCCTTAATTAGCCAGGGTGAACTTGGGGACATCAAAGATAGAGAGTCAAAGCGGTCTCAAGAGGAAAAGGCATGGCTAGGAAAAGAAGGGATATATAAAATACAAGCAAATGATAGATGGGTTTGTCTTATAGGAGAAAGGCTTGTATACAATCTAGAAACAAATGGTATCAGAAGAAGAGTACACAAGGCCATGGAATTGCTAGGATAGGAAACAAAGATTAGAGAACTAAAAGATGATGCACACGCATATGAAAGGTTAGTACTTCATTCTCCTAGCTACTTGAAGAACTGGAGATGACAGTGCCTAGAGACATATTAGAGAGAGCTAGTCACTTTATTTGCATAAGCTTTAAAACTTTGTAAGAAATCATTTCAACCTTAGTATTAGTCTGACACCTTTCTGTTCTTACATGAAAACAGTTACTAAAGACTGCTGTCTGCTGTGCCAAGAAACCGCAGGAGCTGTGCCCAGCTTCCCATGAAGAACGGGCTGTGTAAAAACTATGGGAAAATATGCTTTTGCTTTGTGTTTAGTTTCTGTTTTAAGGAAACGGAGATTGAGACTGCTGATCCAGGACTCATAGAATTCATGTAAATTTAAGGATTTCTAAAGAATTATTAACAATGTTCAAAGCCTTGATGATGTAGCTTTAGGAAATAAAAGACTGGGTTTAGGCTCTCTGGCCAGGTTCTCATGTGTTCTCATGGAGGACACATGATGTTTGGAGGGTATAAATGGGACTCCGCAAAAGGCTGGGGACAGAGCTTGGCTTGCTGGTACAGCTAGCTGTGCAACGCTTGTGAATCTTGCACCTTCACTGATCTTCATTTCCCTTAGAGAAGCACAGCCGAGAACTTCTGATGTTCCTGCTAGCCCCTCTTACTGACTTGTGCCGAGGCTGAGGCCTGACTGTCTCTGCTAGATAGTGCCTCCATTGGTGATTCATGCTTGCTCTCCCGACTCTATGGAACTGGACTGCTGATGTATCCATGAAATGTCTGCAAATGGATCAAGCTGCTGCTGCCGGCTAATCTGTGAACTGAACGGCCGGTTTCCAGACAACACAGATGGGAGTTTCTCCAAAGAACCTTTCTAAACAGGTCCACTTCCCCCCACCCCCGTATCCTTTCTTTTTCACTACTTCTGATGGGTGGTGGGCTATAAGGGAGGTTAAAGCATTTAACTTTGCCCCTGTTAGGTTAAGCAGATACCACGATGCCCTGGCGTGCAAAAGGAAGACCCACAGAAACAACCAGATCCGGGTCAGAATCCTTTGCATTTTAATATCTGGCCTGTCATCTTTAAAATAAAGATTTGCTGCTAGAACTTTTTGATAATGCATATAAAGTTGACAGGGAATAATGAGTACCGTTATCATTTTATTATATCATTACCACAGCATAAAAAAACAAAACAAAACAAAAAAACAAGGCTAAACCAAAGCAGACTTGGATACCTGGCACTAAGATCCAACCAACTTTGCATTTTCATTCAGCCACAAGGTACAGATACCCAACCAGGAGGAGTTAAACAGCAAGGGCTTATTTTTCTGTTACAATGAGCTGTCCAGACGTGTCACCTGCTGGCATCAGGCTTGCTGCCACTAACAGTAGGTTTTGGCACTAATAATCTAAGCTCTTTTTGTTTGCTTTGTTATCCTAGCATGCTGGTCTGTCACCTGTGGCTATAACCTCACAACACCAAGTGTGTCTAGTAAGGAACAAAGCAGGAGAGAAGGAAGGGGACCGTGCCCCAGCCACTTCCCTACTCTATATCAGGAAAAAGCTGGAGCTTTCTCAGGACCATGCTTCAATGCCTAGATATTTCCTCTCTATCGTCCTGGTATGAGAAATGCATTTCAAAGCCACTGTTAGGGACTGCAAAAGTGACTGTTTACCCTACTGCAGAATACATCAAGAGAGAGGCAGATGGGCTGGGATGCAGGCAGGCCATCTGGGGGCATCTTCTCCATGCTGTGAGTAGGAGGATAAATCAGTGTGCTAATTTTGAGGGCCACTCGCTAGTATTCTGTAAACTTAAAGTGCACATACCCTTCAACCCAGAAATTCCATTCCCTTGGGACACTGCTGAAAGACAGTAGCAGGTGGGAAAGACTTTGGGAAACAAGGATGGGTGTAGAGTCATCGTTACAATGCCACAGATTGGAAAGGACCTAACGTCTGTGCAAACGGAGGTGAGGAAACCCTCTTAACACCATCAGCATCCGACAAAGTGTCACGAACCCAAAGGGACTGACAGAGAAAGACCTCGAAATTATATTAACTGAATAATGTAACATATGGGACGATATGCCCAATAGCTACATGTCTGTGGAACAAGAACAAAACATGAACACCTTACTGTCTCAGTTATTTTCCTACTGCTATGATTAAATACCATGACCAAGGTGACTTAGAAAAGGAAATGTTTGTTTATGGTTTACAATTCCAGAGGGATAGGAGTCCATCTCCATTGTGGCAGGGAGCATGGCAGCAGGCAGACGTGGTACTGGAACAGCAGCTGAAAGCTCACATGGAGATCTACAAACAGGAAGCCAGGAATCCACCGGAAATTCTTTGAGTCTTTTGGAGCCTCAAATCTCACACCCTATGACTCACCTTCTCTGACACAGACACACTTCTTAATTCTTCCCAAACAGTTTCACAAAACTGGGAACCAAATATTCAAGCACATGAGTCTACTCGGGGCATTCTTACTCATACCACCAAACCTGTTGTGTGTTTGTGTTTCAACATGGCATACACCATAAGACTATAAAAAGGTAACCAAACTAATAAGAGGCATTCATTTACGAGAGAGTATGAGGCTGAGGCACATGCAAGGAGAACTTTATGCCTGTGTGGTGTGTATTTTTGTTTGCATTTTGATAGTACAAATGAGTTTGTGCAGTGTTTACATGATGTGTTATACTACGGTGCATCAGTGGGATAAGAAACTACCACTGAAAACTCTGAGTAGGAGCTAGAGAGATGGCTCAGCGGTTAAGAGTGCATCCTGCCGCACAGGGGATCGAAGTACTGTTCCCAGCACCTGTAACTTGTAATTACAGCACCAGGGGATCTGCCACCTCCGGCCTTTGGGACACATGCACTTATATGCACATACACTCTCATATACACAATTAAAATTGACAAAATAGATATTAAACATTTTTTTAAAAAAAACATAGCTAAGTTATTTTTAGAAAGTAGGTATCAAGTGAGACACAGTAGTACACACCTACAATCCCATCACTCAGAAGGTAGTCTGAGATCCATATAGAGGCCCTGTACACACACACACACACACACACACACACACACACACACACACGGAGTACCTGTAGTTCTATATTTTGAGAGTCCTAGCTCATCTTTTCTGAGCATTTGTTTCAGAGATGGCTCGCTCTTAAAAGTCCTGCACTCAGGAGGCTCTGTAGCAGGAAGACTACAGACGTTGTCTCAAAAGCAGATCAAAGTCAGGGCTGAAGAGATAGGTGGCTCAGTGGTTAAGAGAACTGGCTGCTATTCCAAAGGACATAGGTGGTTGAGTCCCGGGACCTACATAGAGATCCTTACTCATCTATAATTCCAGTTTCAAGGGATCCTGAACTGTGACACACGTAAGAAAACAAAAACAAAACATTTTTAAAAATCAAAGTTTAAAACTAAACTTTTAGCTTGCTTTTAAGGAAAGCTATCCTGGAGTGTGGAGCATCTAGGATGCTCAGGGCATCTACATTCCTGATGCTCCATTATACAGAAAGTTTGAGAGCAAGGAAGTTTGCAATTGGGAGTTTATCTGTGGGATAATGGAGGGCTGGCACAGGAGAGCAGATCTTTGGTGGCAGGAAGGGACTTCCCATCTTCTGTGGCAGGAAAGGACTTCCCATCTTCTGTTAGACCTTGGGCCGCTGGCCAGAATTTTTGTAGTCCTGCCTCTGGAGGACTACATCCTGCATCAGGATCTGTCCTTTGTGTTACTGCCTGTATGCTCAGAAGGCATTGAGTGCCTATGCATCAGGTACCTCTGAGACTAGCTACCCACTAGTCCCGTTCTGTGTATCCAGAAGAAGGCACAGGCATTCACACTGGCTGGCGGGGGGGGGGGGGGGGGGGGGGGGGGGGCTGGTTGCCTACATTGGTTCTCGTCCCTCCTCCCTCTCCTTCCCTTCACCTTCCAGCCCTTTAAAGCAATAGTTCACTTTCAGACAGAAACTGATGGTACACAGCTGTCCGATGTCAGTGCCTCATCCCATGCCCAGCCCAGTCCACGGTCCACAGGACCCACTGGCCCCTGATAATGGCGCCAATCAGTTCCCTGCCCAGAGATATGGCAGCTGCAGACAGTCGTTGTAGGCTCTTCTTGTCCAGCCAAATGCCTGCAGACTCCTGGGTGGCATCATGGCCTTGAGCCTGCCTGATCGTGACTTGGGGAAGTCAATCAAGGAGACTGAGAGCAAAGAGCTACTGAAAAACAAACAAGGCAAATCTTTTCTGATGGAGCCAGATGGAGACCCTAGGGAATCAGGCAGAGTAAACAAACATCAAGTAAACAAAGCCCTCTTCAGCTAAAGCAACAGAGAGGGAATTTTTTTAGAAAATTTTCATAATAGAAGTAACATAAAGCCCACATCACATTGCCTTTCCATGCCTTCGTAGGTGCAATCGCTTGGCCTGGAAGAGAAGGTTCTCTCCCTATCTTATACATATTCTACAGATCCTCAATTGAAAGGTTTCATGCCTTAGGAACCCTTCCTTATCCCACGCCCCTCTGACAAACCCCCTCCCCTGCCCCCAGTGCAAACAAACACCAGTCCTTCAGTTTTTTTACTTATTTCTAGGACCATATTGTCAGGTAGAATGGATTTATCCGCATGCTAATCCTACAGACCAGCCTTTGAGTATATTCAAGAAATTCAAGATTCACTATCTCCCTGTTCTCGGTACCTAACACATAGTGTAGGCCAGTGAGAAATAAGTCAATGAAGAAATCATCTATTCCATGTACATTCATTGTATATCTGGGTATGACAGCCACTGTGCTAGGAAGTGTCATTAACAGGATGAACAACTTCATGGATTGTTCAAATGAGATTCCCCAACTTCATAGAATCTACAACCAAGAGATCAAGACAGTCATAGAGACAGAGAATTAGAGTACAGGGTGGGCCAGGGAGATGGCTCAGCAAGTAAACTCGGTTGTCTCACAAACCTGATAGGCCATGTTCTGTCCTCTAAACCGATTGTAAAGGATAAGGTGTGGCTCATCTGCAATCTCCATACTCGATGTGTTGAGATGGATGACAGAGATAGGAGAATCACCCAGGAGCTCACGGGCAGGCTAGCCTAGAGTGGACAGCATTGCAAAATGGAAGTGGAAACAGACAGCCCCGGCCCAAAAGTTGTCCTCTGGCCTCAGTGCATACTCTAGGCATGCGTGTGTGCACAGTGCATGTGTGCATTCACACACACATTATTTTTAATTTTTATTTCTAGAATGATGTAGGGTGAGCAAGCTAGCTGCTTCCTGGGTAAAGGCCTTTGCTGCCCTGCTGCCAAACCTGACAAGAACATGAGTTCAGTCCCCAGAAGCCACATCATAGAAGGAGAGAATTGACTTCAGAAGCTCTCTTCTGATCTCTACATGTGCACTTGTGGCACACACACACACACACACACACACACACACACCATATAAATGTAAAAGATAAAAGGAAAATCTAAAAACCGTGCTTTCGCTGGGCGGTGATGGTGCACACTTTTAATCCCAGCACTTGGGAGGCAGAGGCAGGCGGATTTCTGAGTTCGAGGACAGTCAGGGCTACAGAGTGAGTTCCAGGACAGCCAAGGCTACACAGAGAAACCCTGTCTCACAAAACCAAAAAAAAAAAAAAAAAAGTGCTCTCATGAAGTGCAGACCTGGCAGGCAAGTGGTATGAGGGAAAGCAGGTCCAGTGTCACACCAAGACGGGAAAGGTTTCGAGGACAAGGCGATGCTGCCTTGCATGTCAGTCTAGAAAGGCATCTAACAAGAGGGTGATGGTTTGAATGTGTGCCCCAAAGGTCACAAGTTGGAAACTGAACTCCTAGGGCAGTGGTACTGGATCATGGACAGGGCCTAAGAGGACCTCCCCTAAGATCCTAGGGCATCATCATTACAGTAGAAATGAGTTCTTTTAAGAAGGACACAGATGAATTCTTTTTCTCTATAAATTAACCAGTCTGTGAGAATCTGTTATAAAAGCAGAAAATCAACTAAACAGAGCTGGCAGGCAGCAGTGTGTTAAGAGTGGGTACTGTATGTGGGCAATGGGAGACATAGGTCATGTTGAGTACAGGGAGTGTCAGGGCAGATTAACCGTGGAAAGAGGCCTTGGCAAGGCTCGCAGCAGGCAGGCTAGGTGACTAGGAAGTCTTAGCAAATATTCAGGAGTGAGGTAAGGCCATGATGGGAAAGAAAGGAAAGAGAAGGATTAATGAAAGGATGAGGTACAGGAATGAATGAGCGAATACAAGTGGAAAAATGAAAACTAGCTTTACCTCACTCAGGGAGAGCTCTGCAGAAGAGTACAGCCACCAGCCCCCATCCAGGATAAGTCTCAGGCAGATATGAAAGCAAGTGTGTGCTCAGTTGGAGCACAGATTCCCAGGAGCTGTAGCCGCCCTTTTGTGCTTGTTCATATTTCAGGGCCAGATGGCGTTTGCCTCATTGACTTTCATTGCCGATGTCGTCTTGGATGCTGGGTGTTCAGCGGTTGTTTTATTTCCTTTATTTCAATTCATTCTCTTCTTGCCCCACTTTCCTGCTTTGCACCATGTTCATCACTCTGGCAGAGAGACAACTGGATCTCTCAGCAGGTGGAGTTTGCAGGGAGCCAAGAAAACCTAGTTCCCACAGCTGAGCCCCTGCGCCCTGGGAAAACACTGCAGCGAGAGCCCTGAGAACAAATAGTAAATACAGTCTCAGTGAAAACCACCAAGTTGAATAAGCAAAATGGCAAGACCACCCATTATAGCCATGACTGAAAAGGCAATAGCCTGTTACCATCTTGCATGGGACTAAGTCTAAAGAACAAGTTCAAAGATGGTTGACATCCAGGCACTGTCTAATGTGATTGCCTCCTTGTTTGACCACCACAAAGGACAGTTAGCTGAGCCATCTGCTCATACCCATGCTCAGACACCAAGTGCCTACTCTAACCAAAGGTTCCATCTTTTCTTCCCAACCAAACAACATGCCCTTCCACCCAAATCCAGTTCTAGTTGCTTCCCGAAACATTCTTCCAACATTCTCCAGCACTTCATCTATAGCTTTGTCTGGTTTGTCCTCATCTGGGTCTTCCAGACAATAGGGGTTTCTTTTCTCTAGACTCTTAGACCCTTGGGAGTGAGCCTTCTCCCTCCTTTCAGGACCCAAGCCTTTAGGAATGGCCCACACCATTGTGAAGCTGACTGCCATGTGTGTCCGTGGCTTGTTCTGACATCCTGCTTGAGCTATGCTATGAACCCTGGGCCAACACTTGTCCATCAACTACACAAACTGCCTTCTGCGGTCCCTCCAGTATGCCATCAAGTTTTGCCCACAAGGCACACGATTTGTGCAAATATTCTGAGGTCACAAGAAGAAATAAGCAGAGCAAACCCTGCCCTGTTCTCACATCTTCACTCGTTGTGTGTACGCCGGCCATTCCTTTTTTGAGTCTGTTATTTCTTACTTCCCTTGCTTGTGTTTATGGCATTATATAACCATCTCACATTTGGATTTAAATGACTCTGTGGATACTGATCACTCCTTTCCCGACTGGCACATGGGTCCCTGGACACAGATTCTACACTTGTGTGGAGGTGGTGGTGATGGCGGCGTGTGTGTTAGTGGAACAGGGAGAAACAAAGCAACATAGCGGGTGCCAACTGGCAGCCTCTCTGGATCAATAATATTAACGATTTCAGAGTCTTCCAACGAGCTCCTGCCAACACTTTTGGCTTTTTCAATACTATTATCATGGTTGCAAGGCACCCTGCGGCCCTTTTACTTAAAGAAATGACAGAATGCCCCAAATGAGAAGACTCTTGGTTTCTGTCTACAAGGACTACAGCTCTCATGTTTCCTACCGAGTGGATGGTTGGGCTTATGCTTGCCCTTAACTTGGGGGTTCAAAGTATCAGAAGGAGAGAAAGTATAATCTGAGGGCTCATTTTGGCCCTGAAATCTACAATGACTTCTTCTGCATTGTCCTGCGGATTTCTAGCATTGATATTAAGCAGTGGGCTAAGAAGAAACAACCTGAAGAGTCTACCTGCTTTTATGGATCTATGTTATATGGCTTAATTGGCAAGACAAAGTTTTGGGATAGACACAATAGTTCCGTTCTACTGGGTCGTTAACCACGGATGTGTTCACAAAGCCCTCCCCCTCTCTTGTAGACAGGAACCTTCGCCATGCATTATATAGAGAGTGCAGAGCTGAGAAGTTGACTGATGGCAAATGGCAGCCAAGAGTCTATGGTTGTCACTCACTGTAGGGGAGGGGGTTGGGGAGAGCGAACACACAGCTAGAGAAAGAAAGGCAGAAGCTTAGAATCTGTGGGAGTCATTTACTCATTTGCTCACTCACCATCTGTATCTCAAGGGCCCACTCTATGTCAGGTTAAATTAATGAACAGAAATGTAATTCAAGCAACATACGCAAACTTTGAATTTTATATTCACCATGATTTTAAACAGTAAGATGAGTAGAAAGGTGGCACAGTGGTTAAAAGCACTGATTGCTCTCCCAGAGGACCTGGGTTCAATTCCTAACATCCACCCCCAGTCTGTCTATAACTACAGTTCCAGATGATCCAATATACATTTCCTTTTCTGGCCTCTGTAGACACAAGTCTTGCATGTGATGCACAGACATACATGCAGGCAAAACATTCGTACATATTTTAAAAAGCACAAAAAATTGGCCGGGCGGTGGTGGCACATGACTTTAATCCCAGCACTTGGGAGGCAGAGGCAGGTGGATTTCTGAGTTTGAGGCTGGCCTGGTCTACAGAGTGAGTTCCAGGACAGCCAGAGCTACACAGAGAAACCCTGTCTCAAAAATACCAAAAAAAAAAAAAACACACAAAAAATTAAAAAGTAATGGAAATAGGTGAAAATAACTATAAAAAGTAGCAGAGTTTTTATAAATAACATTTTCATACTTGGTATACCTAAGATGCCATCATTTCAGCATATAACCAATGCTTCTCTAGCATGCACAAAGCTCTGGATTCACTCCTAACATGAAGTAAAAATAGGTATGGGAGCATTTGCCTGGAATCTCTGCACTTGAGAGGTGAAGATAGAAGAATCAAACGTTTAAGGACATCTTTGACTATGTCATGAGTTCAAGGCTAGTCTTGGCTACAAGAGCATCTGTCTGTCTATCTATCTATCTACCTATCTATCTATCTATCTACCTACCTACCTATCTATCTATATCTATCTATCTATCTATCTATCTATCTATCTATCTATCTATCT
>NW_022196896.1:98447179-98448510 GCF_008632895.1 Mastomys coucha | reverse complement strand
CTACCTACCTACCTACCTACCTACCTATCTATCTATCTATCTATCTATCTATCTATCTATCTATCTATAATCAAGTGTGAAGGACTAGAGAAACAGTTATGTTCTGTCTTTCACAGTAAGACACTGAAGCCCAGGGTGCGTCTTATATTTTTGGCACATCTAAATTCTAGTCAAACGCCAAGTATCCAGCAGACACTGTGAATACCAGCGATTGCACTGGACAACTTACTTCCATATCACTTTCTAGTGGGAACCATCTGGATAGAAAAGTCTATTCAGAAAGTCATATGGTGAGATGCAGTCCCAAGGTCTCAACATGGAGATCAAGGACCAGCTACTTGAACTAGCACATCTGTGGGCGGGGCCTGTATCACAGCTGTGACAGGTATTACTGATGTGCATCAGGGGAGAGGCATTGTGCTGTGCACGTTCAGTGCCTTAAATAATCTCAGCCTCTGGCACATCTACTAGGTGTTGCTCGTATGCTTATGTGATGCAGAGACAGAGGCCCAGAAACTAAGTTGCTTTAGACCATCTGGATGCTGAGGATGAGTCAAGAAACCCAGTCTGTCTGATTCCTTACACTTGGGCATGTATTTACTACTCCACTTCCTGGGTTCCTTTGGGGAGTTAGCCCATCTGAATCTATTAACAACAGTTAGGGTAGCCATAGGGGATAAAAGGCCACTGTTATAAGTGGTGTGAATTGGGTCCTCTACCTCACTAGAATGTCAAGAAAGGTCCTAGTCCTTTGATCCTTCTGACTTAGATTACAGCCATCTATATGCTGGTTGATAAGAGTTTGATTGGAAATTGGGGCTCTTGTCCCTAGGACTAATGGAGACCGTAGGGATGTGTGCCTGGCTTCGAGACCACCTGCCACTGTTCCTCTGTGCAAGGCCAAGTGGGCAGTGAGCCTCTCTGAACTAGAAGTGCTAATTGACACTAAAGTTGACTGGAGGGGACATTATAAGACACCACCTTCTTTCTCATGGTGGGTTCTTAAAAGCACAACAGAACAAAATTAAAATGTTCACATTAAAGAAAAAATTTTTTCAAACAAAAATCAGATTTACAATATCTGTTGAAGTTCATATTCCCACATGGCTACCAACACCTGGGGTTCAGTTACAGCTGTTTCCTTTAGAGGAGGATGCGTACTTCAGTTGGGCCAAAGCTCTCCCCACTCCCACTAGAATCTCAGGAAACTGTCATTGCCTTCTGTTGTAGGGACCCATCTCCTGTATTTACACCTCTACAAGATAAGAACCCACAGTCTGCCCACGTGGTTCTTTTTTTTTTTTTAACTTTTATTGCATTATGATGAGAAA
>NW_022196896.1:98435791-98444413 GCF_008632895.1 Mastomys coucha | reverse complement strand
GATCCTGGTTGTGTCAGAACTCCTCAGAGTCAAGCTGTCTCTGGGATCCTGTGATTCTGGGATCCTGGTATCCTGGTATCCTGGGCTTTTTAAATCACCTGGGAGTGTGGCTTCCTCTGTGTGTTGTGGGACTGGCTGCAGAACTTGTGCCCAAGGTCTGCTCAGAACACTAACCCAGACAGACAGGAAGGAACCGGAGTCACTGTGCTGGCAGAGTTCCTGTGTGCCTGGTCCCGCTGGACCCAGTTACTCCCAGTGTTGGGACAGATGTTTGTTCCTGCTCACCTCTGATCCTGGGTGTGTCAGAGCGGCTGGGAGTAGAGCTTCCTCTGGGTGTTGTGGAACTGGATGTGGAGCTTGTGCCCAAGGTCGGCTCTCCCCATGTGGTTCTTAAGGCCAACAGCTATACTCTTTGCTTATGTGTTCCTGGCAACCCTTGCTCAGACTGATCCTCATGGTCTGGTTCTTAAGACTCCCCACACAGACAGTCTCCTTTACAGATCCAAAGGCACCATCATGGCAAGGCAGGTGGCGGTACTATCTGCAGATCTTTCTAGTACTAAAGAGATGCTGAAACACTAATGTCCATTTCAATGTGCAACATGCTTCCAAGGAGGCCAAACTTAAAAGCCCTAGGGTCCATTTTATCTTGGTTAGGGGTTGGGGAAAATGGTCACCCTGTCTTCCTAGGGAGACCACACAGTAAATGGCTAAGAGCCCAGACTGGGAAGCCAGACGTCTAGGTTTGGAAGGCTTCCACCACTCACTGTGTACGTGTATGAACTTGGAAAATTCACCTCGTCTCCTCCACTTGTTTTCCTAGCTGACAGTACTAACAGAATATAAGGCACTCACATGAGTTCTGTGGAAGTTACTATTGTGCACATTGATATTATTCCTACAAAAACACTTGTAATGTGTAAGCTACTGTCCTGCTTAATCCAACCAGCATATAGTAGGCACAGAGGAATTAATAGCTGTTTTCTCTCAATATTGTCACTGTAGAATGCAAACTCTTCTTTCTTTTAGAAAGTTCCTGAGTTCAGCCAGATGTGATGGCCTAGCCTGCCATCTTACACTCGGCCGATAGAGACAGGGGGATCAGGAGTTTGACTCTTCTTTGGCTACACAGCCAGTTGGAGACCAATCTGGACTATATAACACCCAGCCAAAAAAAAGAAAACAGGAATCGGTGATTTCATAATAGAGACACGGTGCCACTTTTTATGATGCTATACTACCAAGAAACAGGTCTAACCAAACAATCCCTGTTTATCCTGTTCGCTCTCTACAGAGAAGGAATCTATCTCACAAAGAATAGCTGACATCCAGACTATCTCAACCAGGATTGCCAGGTCTGCTCCACTGTGACTGGACAGCCTGGCACTAGGTCCTGTTGAAGTCTCAACTGAAGTGACTTGACTGAAGTGTGAGGTGAGGGTACTGAACAAAGTCTTCCCATCACCAGCAAACCACTGGAGAAAACTGGAGACCTACTCTGTAGAAGAAAACTCAAATGCCAACTCAAGGGAATGGGATTGGCACATAGGGACAAGGTTGGGAGGGCTCAGAGGCAAAGGAGTAGGATTGGCACATAGGGACAGGTAGGCAGGGCTCAGAGGCAAGGGAGTGTGATTGGCACATAGGAACAGGTTGGCAGGGCTCAGAGTCAAGGGAGTGGGATTGGCACATAGGGACATGGTTGGGAGGGTCCAGAGGCTGCTGCTTTGAGTATGTGGGTGAACAGGTTGGGGCTGCGGTTCCTGGCAGCCTCAAAACAGAAGAAAGGTGCACGGGCCAGATTCCTGTACCTTCACAATATAGGTTTGCCTTTACTATAACCAGGGCTTCCAGAATTTTCTCCACTGGTAATTTCTCTCCAGTCAAGTAACTTTGACATAATCCTAAGTATATGGGTATATAAAATAGGTACACAGATAACACATTTACTGATAATAAACCAAAAAAATATATTTTAAATTATTTGGTATATGATGCTGCAGGATGTGGAGTATCTTCAATGTCTTTTGAAGTTGATCCATATTTTATTTTATAGTGGTCAATTTTGAAAATAACACTTCACATAAATATATAGAACAAATCAGCAAATGTATGTTTGGGATCATTTCAGAAATTGTTGGGTATCCTGTCCTAATCACAAAACAAAAATCATTCCTATGATTTTATTTATTTATTTATTTATTTATTGAATATGTGAAACCCAAGTTAGCAACCGGCTGTCTGGAGCTTGCTCTGTAGACTATGCTGATGTCAAACTCACAGAGATCTACCTGTTTCTGTCTCTTGGGTGTTGGGATCAAAGGTGTATACCACCACGCCTGGCCTCAAACAGTGATTTTTAAAATCAAATGTTTAAACAGGATGATGGCAAGGAAATATTAAAATTCTGAGTTTCATAATTAAGTCATTAAGTTTCTATATGGGAAGAAACTTTTCTATGTACAGTTAAAAACACAGACAGGAGTCTTGATTCTAAGCAGAGATGTTTTAGATAGTGCTTGATAGCACCGACCGTCTAGCCTGCAGGCATGTGTGCAGTACGAAATGTGTGTACTGTACAAAATATGCATGCTGCTCGCAAAATACGCAAGGCCACGGTGAGGCCGTGCCATGAAACACACGCAAGTGTTTCCAGAAATACCTCCGATCCATTATATATTTGATTTTTAATTAGGATGGGGTTGTCACACATTCAGAAACTTACCACTATGACTAAAATTTTCTCATTTGGTCATACAACCCCATATTGGGGTTGTGACCTACAGTTTTAAAAGCTTGTCTCTTGACCAGGAGAGTAGCTTTGATTCTGCTAGACCTCAAACTGCTCACTCAAGGAGCCTGGACTGCACGCATCCCATAACCATAATCCAGGGGTAGGACCCCTGCAGCTATCTGCTCCCCAGCTTCTCACCCTTGAATGGCTGTGACCATTAGTTCTGTCTGCCCAGAGCTTTTAGAGGTTGATGCGCTCCTCCAAAGTGAGAGCTGTGTCTTTGATAAGGTTCAAGTCCCTGTATATTAGAAGCTATATCTTCAGAACCAATGTGGGCGACCCAAAGTAGAGGCGTTTTATTTCATAGAGACAATCATCCGCACTGGGTACTGCATGCTTACGCGCTCTTTCATGAATTCAGTAATGTTTACGACTGACAATAAATTATAAAAATATATGCTGATAATACGTTTTTGGCATTCAGGAGAAAGAACAAACCAACTGAGAAGTATAAAATCCAGCAAACTCATGCAGAGGGCATGACCTCTGAATTAAAAGCTAGTAGATCAATGTATCCTGTCAAGCTTAACATGCAACAACCTACTCTGCATAGCCTTAACTTCATTAGCCAGGTAGGTGTAAAGGGTACCATTGAATCAGGCCACTTCTAGGGCAATCTAAGATGTTATACTATCAAGGTATCTTCCTTCAAGGGCTGGAGATACAGCCAGCGGTAGGTTACGTTTCTAATGTGTAATAAGGCCCTGAAATGATACTAGCATGGGTGTGTGTGTGTGCCTGTGTGTGTGTGTATGTGTGGCTGTGTGTGTGTGTGTGTGTGTGTATGTATGTGTGGTTGTGTGTGTATGTATGTATGTAGTGTAAGATCAGGACATGAAGGTATATGCCTGAAATCCTCACATTTCAAATGCAGAGACAGGGCTGTGAGTTTGTCATCAGCCTGGACTGTGAAGCCACACTACATTTTTAAAAATTGAGGCTAGGGAGGCCTTTTCCTCCAGCACAAGTCACAACCTCACTCTATACCACAAGCTAGTGAAAGATCTGAAGTGAAGGTATTTCCAGAGATTTTTCCCCAGACTTCACAGATCCCTGGGCTCTGGTGTCAGGAATGTCTCTTCCTTTCCCAGAATCCTAGATGCCTCCCACTGATGGAGCCTGATAATAAATGAGTTCATTACCCTGGCTGCTGGGGCCCATGACAGCCCATCTGCTGGCATGATTAATTAAAACTTTGACTGGCGATGGAGGTGCCATCTCAGGGCTGGAAAGCAATTAATCGAAGTGTCTTCCAGACCATCATTTCTACTGGATCCTAAAGAGAGCCACGGCAGAGAGAGTGGGGTCTTCAGGGGTCAGTCCCATTGCCTCACTATCCTGTGTATTCTGTTCAGGAGGCCAAAAGGACATGCAGACTCTTTAAGTCTACATGGAACAGAGGAATGTCCACAGGAGGAAGGGTTTCCTGGAGCTGGGAGGGTTGAGGTTCAAAACAGAGCTTGCTGCCTTTAATCCCAACACTCAGTATGGGCATGTATGACCCCGGGAACAGGCCTGGAGCAAGAGTGAGATTGATGTATGCCCAAAACCCCAAAAATCTCACCCGAGATACACAGGAGTTAGGACTGCTCCCTCCCTGCTCTTAGCCTACGTGCTCCAACGGTGCAGGACCTCTGCCTCCCCCACCTCTGAGGAGAGTCACATAGTCTATGGCCAGATTACAGGTTCAACTTCTTCTCTCCTGATAAGAATTCCTTTTCATGTAAATGAAATATTCCCAGCACCTTACCCCAAGCCAATAATGTAACCCACCCTAGAAATCCCTACTCACTCCCTAAGATCTATATATCCCCTGTTCACCCCAATAAAGTTGAGCTGTCTCACTGAAGCTGATCCAGGAAGTCAGTCCATGAGTACTCACAGATGTCAGAACTCTGCCTCTCGCCCCCAGCCTCCCCATAACCCCTCATCCTTATGGACCTCTGGTCAATGACTCACGAGGAAGGAGAGACCCACACTCAGGAGGCAGAGGCAGGTGGATCTCTAAGTTTGAAGCCAGCCTGGTCTACATAGTGAGTTCCAGGATAGCCAGCTCTGCACAGAGAAAACCTGTCTCAAAAAACCAAAAACAACAAAAACAAAAACAAAAAAACCCTCACAGACAAACAACAGGGCCTCCCCTCTTTTCTGGACTTTGGACTCAGGCACAGGGAACTACTACTTCTTTTCCACTGTATTTTTCAGGGTTCTCCATGAAAGCTGACATGTTCTTTGTGATGGGTTAGGGCCTATTAAGTGTGTCCCCAGTAGACAATGCCCTAAGCTGACAATATACTTAGTGACTATTAATGGCTTGGATAACTGTCTCCCAAAGGCCTTGGTCATCAGCCTGTGGCACTGTGGTAGATGCTAGAACTTTAAGCAGTGGGAGGAAACTGTCACTGGGAGCATGTCCTTGAAGAGGTGTGGCCCAACCCCCTCCCCTTTTTGCTTTCTGGCTGCCAAGAAGAGAGCTTCCTTTTACTACATAAGATGGTATACTGCTACATCATAGGCCCCAAAGCAATGGGCCAACAAACTGAACCTTCCAAAACTGTAAACCAAAATAAAATGTGTTCTCCTTGTAAGCTGGCTTCCTCAGATATGTTGTTACAGAAATGCAAAACTGACTAGAAAACTCATCAAGCATCATAACTTATCAACTACAGTATCAGTTGTTTGACTCTGCAGTCTCATGCTGTCTAGGAGATGTGGCTTACTGCCATTGTACAGAATAAAGAAAGAGTATCATGTCGGTACGTATCAACAACCTGGGTAAAATATAAAATTCAAACTTCCAAGTACAATTTCTACTGAACAAGTATGTTTTCACACCATTGTAGAGTTGGGAAATTGCAGGTTGAGCCATTCAAAGTCAGGAATCCAGTTACTAAATTGAAAAGACTCGTCGTAGAAATTAAATACTGACAACACATTTACAGAGGGCAGGAAGTCCCATGATCTGTCCTCTGTTGTCTGGACCATCAAGCAATCCATTGGTATGATATCTAAAGGTCTGTGAAGAGTGATAATGCTTAAAGGTAAGAGAACATGTGAATTGCCCATGCAATCCCCTCCCCCATCTCCCCCCCACACTCTTTCTTCTGATGAATCTAATCCACCAACTCAGATGCTAACCAATTCTAGAAACACAACTGCGTGTTGCCAAGAGTAGACAGAAAACACTCAAGGGATTTCTGAAAGTGGCTGTACCGTGCAATCAGCTGGGAATCTGTCTTAGATACTCTCCTGTTGTCATTTTACAATACCCTAATAACAACAGCATCTCAAGGGATTATTTCAGGACACAGTTCAAGGGTACAGTCAGGGCAGGGAGGTCCAGGGAGCAGAAACATGAAGCAACTGGTCACATCACATCTCCAGTCAGGAAACAGAAAGAGATGAATGAATGCTCAGCCTTCTTTCTCCATCTTATATAATCTAGGATTCCATGCCCAAGGAATGGCCCCACCCACAGCAAAGATGGCTCTTCCCTTATCAATTAACATAATCATGATAATCCTCCATGCCCAGGGACCCATCTCCCAAATGTCTACTAAGTTGAAAATTAACACTATCACAGGATCCTTTTTGTTTGGTTGGCTGGTTGTAATTTTTTGAGACATGATCTGACCCAGGAGAGCCTTGAACTTAGTGCAATCCTCTTGTGTCAGTCTCCTGAGTACTAGGATTACAAGTGTGAGCCTCCATCCTGGCCAGCTGGGGAATCATTAAACATAACTTCTGCTGGCTCCTTAGCTCTGAGGTAACAGCCAGGCCTGCCATTTCCATGTTGGGAGGCCTGAGCTCTACAGGTGATGCAAACAGCAGGGTGCATTGCCCCAAGGCAGTCTGAAGCCCTCCCTAACACCCTTGAATGGCTAGCTTTTGTGAAGAGTGTGGGGCCAGGAGAGAGACTTATAGGAGTGGGCTGTGGGGGGCTCAGTAAATGCTCCTCCAGTTCAAAAGGGTAGGAGGGCCAGCCCACCTGCAGCCCCAAGAAGATAGCACTTAAAATGGCTTCCTTTCCCCTAGGGAAGAGCCAATGAGGACACGGGTGAGAACTTCACAGGAGCCTGGAGAACACAGCTGGTGGAAGACTCCAAGGATTTTTCTAGAAAAGAAAAAGGTTGGGGAGAAATGTGGCTGAGGCAGGAATGGGCACAGGTGAGTCCAGGAGCAGTGATCAGTTGGGTGGCTTGCTCTCAGAGAAGAGGAAAGAAGCTAGAGACCTGATCATCCAGACTGACTGTGTGTCAAAGGGGCATTTTTGCATATGCCCTTGACAGTGGGCCACTTTCCCGCATGGTTCTCAGGAGCCAGAAAGGGGTGGAGGAGATGGAGTCCCATACCAGTGCCTATTAGGCCACCTGACATCTCTACTTCCTAAAGGGCCACCCTGGTTTGGCCTCTCATCATCTTTTAGAGGCTATTACAGCAGCTTCTGCATGGCTCTCCTGCATCTTTCCCCCAAGGACCACCCCCCAGCCCCCGCACCCCACTGAATACCGTAACCTGTATAACCTTGCTGAAGGACACACCTGATCCCTTACTCTCATCAGAATCAAGGGTCTCCAGAGATAATTGTTCTGCCGGGTCTGCGTAGTGGAACTCATTTCTATTTCCCATTGTGCACTTGTACCTCCAGGCCAACCACTTTACCCCTCTGTGAAGCTGTCCTGACCTCTGCTGTGTCCTTTAGTTCAACAGCCTGCCCTCTCTCTTGATTAAATTCTGTACCATTAGTGTTCATCTTAAGTGCTGCCAATTCCAGAGGGCATCCTGTTATCAAGTCTGAAGCCAATCCCCTTTTCAGTGTCTCTGCGGTTCTTCCCATGCCTCTTTCATAGCTTTGTGAACTTCTCACCCTACCGATCCAGGAACTTCCAAGCACAAGCCATTCGTATTCTTCAAACTCTAATCTTCTCAAGAGCCCAGGAGTGTAGATACAGCAGGTGTTCGAGGCACATTTACTAACTGGTGTCTAGAGAGTGGAAGTGAGTGTGCGCAGATTTCTTCTTGCGGACCAGGGAAATCAATAGGACCCTTCCTTCCTTCCCATCAAGCTTTGCTTGAGGTAAGATCCTTGCAGCCTACATCTACCCATAGGGAGAAACACATCCTGGGTCCAGGAAAGGTGGGGACTACATGGTCTCTTTCCCCAAACAATCAAGAACTCGTGAATAAAAACACACAAAGACACAAGATGTAAACAAGAACCAATGTTCACAGAACACTTGATCACACTTAACAGCGTGGCCTTTTCTACTTACTCTGGATGAACAAAGTCCCACCTCTCCCACAACAAGCTAATGCACATGTATAAATGTACATGTATGCAGACACACATGCTTGCTCCCTATCCACAAACACAGAACCTCAGATTTTAGGTTGTCAACAGATACACATGCTTCCCAAACAAGGCCTCCTTCTCCTTTTCCACAGTGTGTGTGTGTGTGTGTGTGTGTGTGTGTGTGTGTGCGCGCGCGTGTGTGGCATGTGTGCCTGTGTGTAGCAGTATTTCTTCACCTCGCACATAGCATCCCCAACATACACATCTCTGTTTCTAACTGCAGTTTTTCCTTTGCAGTCAAGATAAAGTTTCACTGGTTGTATTGTATACTTCCCAAAAGCTATGTCAACTGATGTCTTAACACCCAGTACCTTAGTATATGACCTTACTAAGAATCAGGGTGTCTGCTGATGTAATTAGTTAAAAGGGATTACTGGAATAGATCGGGCTTTAAATCCAATGTGAATGATGTCCTAGGAAGCAAACTGTGGGTCAGGAAGGGAGTATGGATCTGTATGTCAGTCAAAGACAACTC
>NW_022196896.1:98428189-98435781 GCF_008632895.1 Mastomys coucha | reverse complement strand
CTCTCCCTCTCTCCCTCTCTCCTCTCTCTCTCTCTCTGTCTGTCTTGAAACTCCAAATGCCCTCTCTGCTTCAACTCCTAATTAGAATCATACTTCCCATCCTTCTCTGCCAGTGGGCGGATAGCAGTTTATGAGTGGTGATTAAGCCTCGATCAGTACACTAATAAAAATGGCCCATAAAAGGCATCCAACCCTGACACTGTTGGAGGATCCAGGGCTCAGGGAGTTGTGTGTGTGTGTGTGTGTGTGTGTGTGTGTGTGTGTGTGTGTAAGGGCTATCTTTAAACAAAGGAGCCAGGGGAAGGGATACGCCCGTGGCTGGACCACTGAGGTTCAAGAACTTGAAATACACATACAAAGCTCCTCCTATGGAGAGCCCAAACAGTCTTTGGTTCTTTTCTTTTTATTCTATTATCACCAGCATTCTTGAGGGCAGCTACTCACTTTGTTGGAGAAAATGAATGTTTGGGGAAAAAAAAGCACAGAGCAAGTTAGAAACAGAGGTGAGTGCTATGGCCTCTGGCTACTTATGTGAGGCTCCGCAGAGTAGGGCACTTGAAGACAAATAGGTGCCGGTATAGAGAATGCACAGAGAACTGGCAGACTAATAGTGGGAAATGTTACTGGGTGCTCCCTCTGTATCAAACATTTCATGTCATTCACCTTCATTTTCCCCTGCAACCGTGGATGTCAGGTTAACATAAATCCTGTCTGACAGTTGCAGAAATGGGGGTTGTCAAATGACTGAGTGATTTATCTGAGGTCAAACAGCCAGGAAAAAGTGAGCAGAGGGTGGAAAACACCTTACACTTGCTTCATAGTCTTGCAGGTCTGGGAACTGTAGCTTGCTGGCAGAACCCCAAGGTGACATGGAGCATCACATAGCAAGAGACAGAGTCTCCATCCTTATTCTTCCAAAGCCACCAGGACCCAGGCATGGGGGTGCCCATTTTGGCGGACATTAAAAAGCAGGCATGTAGGAAGAAGAGAAGTGATGATATTATTATCAAGTGGCTTTGAAACCTTGGATTCCAGAACTGAAGCTCCATGTCTGTCCTCACTGCTCTTCCAACCACCATTCCAAAAGCCCACCAAGATAGGCTTTTCCCATGCGACTGGTGGTTGGAGGAAGGGCCCTTCTACCTCCTGAATGCGCTCGAACTGTGGTATCTGGAGAAAGGCTGGGAAAGGGACCGAGGAGGCCTGCCCAATCCCTTCTGGAGTCTTGTGCCTCACAACAGATGGTGGGAATCGCTCCAGCTCCTTCCAGTAGACTCTCTGGCAAACGTGTAGTGTGTGAGGAAAGACAGGTGGAGCAGGAAGGCTGGGAGGGCCTGGAGTTGCTGCTGCTGGCTGACAACACTTCACTCCAGGAAGTGTTACTTCAATGAACAAAGTTTAAGCCACAAACAAACCTACCCGTTACCATATGTGCTGAAGAGCTGAAATCTAGATGGCTAGACAGCTTCTGAGATCCGTAGTCCAGGATTTGAATGCATCATCCAACACCCATGCTGGAATCCTAATCCTCAGTGCAGTGGATATAAGAGGTGACCCCTCAGGAATGGGCTCCCAATGAACGGATGAGATCAGCCCCTTCGCTTGCTTCTCTCATCAGCAAAGGATGAGTTCATCCTCCTCCCCTCTGCCTACCCTTCTGCCTCCAGTCACGGGATGACACAAAAAAGGCCCTTGGTAGGCTCCTCTGCTGTGGACTTTCTAGCTCCATGACTGTACGAAAGAAGTCTGTTCTTCAGAAGTAACTCAATCTCAGGTATTCTTGACAACAACACAAAACTGACCTAAGATACAGAGTAGCTGAGTCACCGCTGGTACCCAGGCATCCTCTCCTGCTCTCATGTCTCCCTGGACTGACTCAACTAGAGTGGCTTAAATAATGTGGCCTTCCTACTTTCCCAGCATCTGTGTCGCTGAATAAGAACCACCAACATCACCAATGTTTGGGGTTTTTTTGTTTTGTTTTGTTTTTTTGTTTGTTTGTTTGTTTTGTTTTGTTTTTGCTTTATGTCACCTTTTCTGCCTTACTAAGGCGGAAGAGGAGGAGGAGGAGGAGGAGGAAGAAGAGATGACAAGAAGCAAACAGAGAGAGATGGGGTAGGAAGGACAAGTGAACCTCAGGATTTTCATTCAGACCATTGCTCAGGGTCATGTGTGTCATGTGTCTCCTGGCAGCCACCTAAGCCAGACTTCCTGCAATGAAGGAAAATTGGGCCTTACTTGCTTAAGGCAGTGTTAGTTGGCAGTCTTATTATCTACAGCCAAAGTACTCTTGATTGATCTATCTACAAAGTAACATCTGTGCCAGAACACCAGCAAAGCTGGGCACTGCATTCCTTCCCCTCCCAGGACAAACTGCATCCCTGTGAGATCTGTAACACTTCTAACATTTTAGAAGCTGGGATGCAGGCAGGTGAGATGCCTTGCAGGATAAAGGAACTTAGCACTAGGCCCGGTGACTTGAGTCTGATCTCTAGGAGCCACACGGTAGGCAGAACTCCCTCAGGTTGTTCTCTAAACTCCATCCATGGCACGTGCAGAGAGAAGGGTGGGATAATATAAATGTAAATACTTGCTTTAAATTGGAATGCAAAATAACATGGCCACCAGTTTCTTTCCCCTTAACATCCTTCATGGAATTTTGGATCTGGATAATACTACATTTAAAAACACCCTTTGAAGTGGCTGTTGGATCTGTCAAAGTTTTAGTTTTCCAAAGGTCATACTGTCTTTCTCATCACTTCATGGTGGCCAGATCCAATGGAGATAGAGATAAGAAGAGTGGAGAGAGTCCCAGGCTACCTTAAATCAACGAAAGCCCTGGGAATCCTTGCTACTAAAGAACAAGGCCCCTTTGGAATGGAAATACGTCATTTGTACCAAAATGTACTTATGCTGGTGTTGAGTAAATTACTTTCAAATTGTCTCTGGAGCATGTGACCCATCCATTGGCTTATCTGCTGTAGTCTCTTGACTTCTAAGAGTACTTGTGATGTATGAAGTGTAAGTCCAAGTTGCCACTGGTCAATCACTGGGAAGCATGAGGAAAGCACTGGCATAGCCTGCTTGAAAGGAAACACGTGTGTGGCTGGGGTTACTCGGAAGAACATCAAGAAATTGAGTTCTAAGTCTTGTACCTTCCATCAGCTTGGGGTGACCTAAAAGGGACATCTCCTTGGCCCCCACTGACCCCCACAGCCCTCAGTCGCATGAAGGAGACTCTGTCTCAGGTCTGCCCCTTTGATGTGACCCTAGAGTCATCAGTGACCTGGCGATCCTCACTTTGACTATAGGTCACTCCTCAGCTTTTTATTTGGCCCAGGAGTGATGCTGACCTCCAGAGTAGAGTCCGTTCTCTCCTCAGGGTGGTGCAAACACCATCCATCTTCTCAGGCCGGGACTGGGGCACAGGCCACAGAGGCTTGGTGCCGACCCAAGAGGGTTTTTGGCTGTTATTGAAGCTTGCACAGAGTCAGAAGCCCCTGGGCTCCTTTCACACTCCCCAGGTGAGGTTGGCCTCAAAAATGTCCCATGAAGGCTTTCTATGTCCACTCCCAATCCTCTCTGTCAACACAAATTAACAAAGCAAACAAAAAACCAAACAAACATTTTTCAACCTTTTATTCTTACTAGGGTAGAGATAAATAGAATTTCATGCCTATATCATATACTGGGGCCACAGCAAGTCTGTTTCTAGCCAGAGTGTAGACATTACCAGAGAAAGAACAGAAAATCCCTTTCCTATTTCCAAAATCAGCAGAGACCCCACAGAGGGAAATCTTAACTCTAGTAACAGAGTCCACATTCTTGAAATAAACAAAAATGGATGGGGTCATAAGGAAGAGATGGATTTTTTTTTTTTTTTTTTTTTTTTTTTTTTTTTTTTTTTTTTTTTTTTTTGCTGATGTATTTGATCCTGCCCCAGTGTGTGCTCTCTTAGCCACCTTCAAACCAACAGCCTGGAAGGCAGTTTGTGAGCTATGGTTCATGCTTTTAATGACAGCACCACGGAGGCGGAGGCAGGCAGTTCTCTGAGTTCAAGGTCAGCCTGGTATGAGTTCCAGGACAAGCAAGGCTACACAGAAACTCTATCTTGAAAACACAAAGACAATAAACCAAACCAAACAAAAAACTGTGAGGGATAACAGACATCTTGGGCACGTTATGTTCCGTGCATTGCTGATCAACTCTTCTTTTTTTTTTTTTTTTTTTTTTTTTTTTTTTTGGTTCCTGTGAACAGTTATGCAGAGGCCTGGTTCTGGTCATAAGCATGAGGACTTCTTTATGACTGCTAAGGAGAATAGAACAGGTCCAGGTTTAAACAGCAGGGCATCTACATAATACAAACGTGACTCCTCTGGGCAGCCTTTCATCCTTGCCCACGTTTGTGAGATCAATTCACAATGTTCACCTGTAATTTTCAAATAATCAACTCCAAACACAATGGCAACAGGACACAGAATAAGTGAACTGTGTGTATGTGGTGAGAAGGTGAGGACTTACCCATAACCACCCATGGCAAATGAAGAATAGGATGTCCCTGGACACCTGGGCTTCCCTGTTCCCTGAGACCACTCCCCCTACAGAGGATGGCACGCTGTCCTCTTCCCCTGTCCCCATCCCCTCAGCCCTGCCCTAGCTTATGATACAACCTTCACCAACACAAAGCCTGGCTCCTGTCTTGGCCCTCCAGAGTGCGGCCTTCCTCCCACACTCCTCTTTATCCTGCCACCAGCCCTACACAAGCAGATCATGAAAACTTTTACCCAACAAATCAGACCTGTTTCAAAATGGAGAGTTCTACTTCAAAATAAATTCTATTTCCCTGATTTGCCAAAGACTATCTCCTGATAGTATACATTCATGAACCCTACCAAGAATATAATCTTTACCATATTGAAAGGGTAATAAATCCCACTCCCCCCACCCCAGAGTCCCTCAGTTCCCTACCCACCCCATAACACAGTGGTTCTCAATCTTCCTAATGCTGCAACCCCTTAATATAGTTCCTCATGTTGTAGTGAGTCTCAACCATAAAATTATTTTCATTGCTACTTTATAATTTTGCTATTGTTATGAAACAGATATTTATCTGTTTTCCAATGGTCTTAAGTAACCCCTATGAAAAGGTCATTTGACCGCAAAGCGGTCTTGACCTACAGATTGAGAGCCACTGCCATATTGGAGGTGGGCCTGAAGAATGTGTGTGCTAAAGAGAGGACGTGTTTTGGAGGGCTGTTTCTCATGTACTGCCAGCCATGCCTGTCTCCCATTACTCCTCTGCATAAGCACTGCGGAGCCCCCTTTCACTGGGGGAGATTCTGTCTTCTCCAGGCATTTTTGGTTTTTTTGGAGACAGGGTTTCTCTGTGTAGCTCTGGCTGTCCTAGAACTCACTCTGTAGACCAGGCTGGCCTCAAACTCAGAAATCTGCCTGCCTCTGCCTCCCAAATGCTAGGATTAAAGGCATGCGCCACCACTGCCCAGCTTCCAGGCATTTTATACCCAGCTGAAATGCAAGAGCCTGCTTTAACTTTGCCGCTCAAAAGGCTTCCTTAACTTATAACCATTGGTTGGATACAGATGCCTACAGCCTGTAGCTGAGCAGAAAGAAAGGTGAGTGAGGCTTCTGTTCCAGAGCGTGGGGTCTGAAGCAGAGATCTGGGAGGGGGCAGGGGTGGCGGAGAAGGCACCATGGGATAGGTAGATTGTGAGCTCATGGCCATGATGGCTGGCCTGTTGGAGTAAGAGCAGCACAGACAGAACATGGCAAGGTCACATCTTAGAATTATTGGCAGGGAAATAAATAAAATAGCACGGACAGTTGATATCTGCCCAGCCCCATGCTTTACGTCTTATGTTTTGTGTTCTTCATTTGGGAACTAAATGATCTAAGGTGGGGTAGAAACCCCCAAATAATGGTTACTACGCTTCTGAGGCCTACTCTGTGGCTGATGGACGACAGCTCAGTGCTTATTGCTTTCCAAGGCAAGTTGTCAGCAGAAAACCTGGGAGTTCTGCAGACCTGCAAATCTCACTTCACAGAAATGAAAAGAATCCAAACCGCAACGCGCCTACTCACAACAGCATGCTCCACAGAGTCGACAGCACATATCGCTGTGCCTACAAGAGGAGGATGTGGAAACTACGTGTAATTTAGTCCTTTCTCATTTCTTCCCGCTACACATGTCACCTAAGTAAAAAAGCATCACAGGGAGGGGCGATGGATTGAGAAATGGCTCAGCAGCTCAGAGCACAGAGCTCTTGCAGAGGAACTGAGTTCAGTTCCTAGCACCCACAATAGGTGGCTCACAGCTGTCCTGGAAGTCCAGTTCCAGAGGATCCGATGCCCTCTTCTAGTTCCAGCAGGCTCCTGGACTCACATACATATGTCCACATCCAGACAAACTCATGCGCATGTAATTAAAAAGTATCACAAGATCAATAAGGTTAAATTGACTCAAATATTTTTCTAGTTTGATGTCACCAACAGGGAATTCCCCATGCTGACAAAGGCAGGAGGCACTTTACAGGGCCACACTTCCGGAGTCATACTCAGGAGGAGCAAGAACAGTGCATTAGACTTTAAGGAGCGAAGCTTTCACTCTGTGACTTGAAGATAAGTTACTAGCATCCCGGGCTCTAGTTGTCCTTGTTGGGGATGCTCTAAAAGGGCACCTGAGCTGAGTGTGGTGAATCCTAGCACTCAGGAGGCAGAGGCAGGCTCATCTCTGAGTCTGAGGCCAGCTTGGTCAATCTAGGGAGCTCCCACACAGCCAGGGCGTTACAGTGAGGCCTCTGTCAATATGACAGAGATTGGGCTGAACAAAGGCCTTCTCTTCCAAGAACAACTACTCCCAAACTGACGTGCAGGGTGACTGTGCTGTCCTTCCCACCCGTCAAAGTCACCTGAACAAGCTAAAGCAGAGGTGAAAATGCTTTAAGGTCCCCACTTGCCGACCTGGTAAAAACTAAGTACTGCTGCTCCCTCTGCACAAGTCATTCTTGCCAATGGCAGACCCAGTGAATGACTCCTGAACAGGCCTGAGCGTCTCACGAGGGGCCATGCCATGGCTCCAAGACAGTCCACTAACCTCACCATCACATCAGGGTAAGATGAAGTCTACTTTCCAGAAACTTTTATGCATATATATAATATACCAAAAGGAAGGAGACTTCACACAAGAAATTATATACCAATCAGAAAGTAATGACTCTTTATAAATTTGAAAAGGGTCTAAGTTATTCCTTGTAATATATGTGCTTGTGGTCACTCTGTAGAGACCTGGAGTGACTCGCTCCCAAGTTGTCTGCTAGGATGATGGCCAGAGCTTCATGTCCCCCTGCACGGCCTCAGGGATGCTGTCGGAGCTCTCAGCAACGTGGAACTGGCTCTCCTGGATTCCCCACGCATCCACGATCTATATCATGTCCAGCTGTAAACAAGAACAGCATACTCAGAAAAGAACCAGGCCGCCCTCAGACCTGCAGTTCCAGTTAGCCACACACACAAACCTGTACTGGTATTCCCGCCCTCAGACCTGCAGTTCCAGTTAGCTACAAACACAAACCTGT
>NW_022196896.1:98424378-98428162 GCF_008632895.1 Mastomys coucha | reverse complement strand
GTTCCAGTTAGCTACAAACACAAACCTGTACTGGTATTCCCGCCCTCAGACCTGCAGTTCCAGTTAGCCACACACACAAACCTGTACTGGTATTCTCTGCCCTCAGACCTGCAGTTCCAGTTAGCTACACACACAAACCTGTACTGGTATTCTCTGCCAACTATTTTAGGGCTTAAACACCAAATATCTTCTCATCTCAACCCTAAAAACTTTTCCACAAAAAGGCTGATAGCATAGTGTGTGGTCTTCACTCCAGGCTTTTCTGTAATGCTGAAGTACATGGCTTCTCCACACACGGCTACAAAAGCTACCTTTGCAGCTTCCCAGCACCCACGGCATGCTGTGGCGAGGGCCATCTTCAAAGGCCTATCAGTCTGCTTTGTTTCTATTAAGCAAATTGAGAACATTTAGGAAGTGGGCTTTTTAAAGGATGTTTGTATTTGTCAACCCACACAAACTGCACGATACACTGCGTATTTCTGGTTAAGAGCAATTTCAGTAAATTATAACATTTTTCTTCTACGGGAATAGCTTCCCTGGTTCTTTTGTAGCTCTTCAGAGGGGAGGATTAATCTGAATGAACCTCAGAACACAGGAATTCCCATTATGAAATCACCTATACGATTAGATTTGTAATGGTAATAATTAACAGTGCAAGGAGTGTCTGGTGTGTGTGAAGTTAATGCACAAATAAAAAACTACGTCTGCAATGACAGGTTTGGTGGCTGTATTTACAGCTCAGACAATATGGTCTTTAAACACCTGGTGCTCGTTAAAAGTACTTACTAAATCATCCACATCACCACCTTCTTCAAGTCCCATTGTATCTTCTTTTGCTTTGTCTTTGGGGGCCAGAAACTATAAACAGAAAGTCAGTCATGAGAATAGAACGATCATTTTTGTTTTGTTTTGTTTTTTTGACAAAAAGAACAGGCAAACACAGAAAGGTTCTGAAACACAGGAACTCAGCAAGTGTTCCTTCGTCTCTTAACATGAGGGCTAGTTTTGAGGGTCGAAAGTCCACACTGACTCTCACCAGAGAGAGTTCTTGTGGAGAAGGGGAAGCATCAGTGCTTGGAAAGGATGAGAAGGCACACACCCGATGTCTCATTTCTTCCACAAGGCGCGCTGGCGTGTTCAGGCTAAGAAAATAATAAAACCCCTTTCCCAAATAAAACCAGCACCTCTCCTCTCATTTGAAAGGAGCAGAAGAATTAAGCAAGATTATAATCACCTATTCCTGAACACAACTGAGGACAAACATCAACGGAGAACAAAACGGGTGAGCTTCGGAGGCCATTGTGGAAATCCTTCTGTTTGTGTTAGAGATGGTTTGAAAACAGATAAAAACAGTCTACATCCGTGAACTAAGGCAGAGACATTGATGAGTCTCTTAAGGATCCAGGAGTGATATTCAGACTTTTAAAAGTACTGAGTAGCTCTGAGAATTATCTGAGCATCATTCCTCACCCTGCTCCTCCAAGACTGAAAAGCAGGACATCTTTTCGGACTTTTGGGCATGTAGCAACTGGACGTAAAATGTGGTCTAAAACCTACTGTCCCCAAACAGGAGGGGACCTTCCTGTAGCATCTGTACTCCAGGCAAGGTAAGGTGAGCCTGTCGAAGTGTTTTAAACGGGGCAGTGGAAGTGGGCATGGCTTTCTGTTATTCTGTGTGGTAAGCAAGCCTTCCAGTTCAACCCCATCTCCATACAACAGAGAAAACATGTACTTGCAGGTTTCTTGCTTTCCTAAAATGAAAACTGGCAAGAATTGTTTTCTCTATGAATCCCTATTATTTTTATGAACCATAACCTTTTATGACCATGACCTTTGAAAGTCAGGATATACCATAAAGATATCTCCTTAACATGCTATAAAGCAGTCTCCCATTAAATAAGAGGCTGTGCACACACAGCACATCCCAGGAGCATGCTCTGCTCAGGCACAGACCCATGTGTGCGTGCATGCAAACACACACACACACACACACACACACACACACACACTGCTCTGATCTCAGCACTGGGACAGAAGCTGTGCAGTCTGTTGACAGCTTCTCTTGCCTGGGTTTTTTCCTCACTTCTTGTTGATCTCCGTGTTGACTGGGATTCCTAAAGGATATTATGGATGTTCCCACAGTCCTCTGGTTACCCTCTGATCCCGTACAGAGTCCAGATCAACACTATCAGAGAGGAAATCCAGGGCAGATAGTCTGAAGAGAACTGTAATGCAGCTCAGGCATCACTGATACTATCTATTTATCCTGGGTGATAGTAATAAAAACATCTGAGGGCCAAGTGCAGATAAATGAAGTTTTGCACATGGCTTATTGTGTCAGGGTTTACTGTGTCAAAGGTTAAAAATAAGCTATGCTTGCCCCTTGATTCTTAACTTAATCTTCATAGTTGTCCTGACTATTATACTGTAATGATTATTTCAGACCTTGGCCCTTCCACTCATTATCATTATCTAACACAGATAATTTCCCACATTTCAGAGATACATAGCTGAAACTTTCTGAGTTAGGATGAAAAAAGTAAGAGGTACAGCTGGTTCTTGCTATACCCCTGTGGGGCCACAAATAACCAGCTCCTCCCAAGAAATGACAAACCCCAAGGGCTCCGTGGCAGCAGCCCTCTACATACTGTGCCATAGTAACCTGAAACATGGTGGGTACTCCTGGATGAGTCTAGAAAGGCCCTAATGCACCTTGGCATTCATCCTCTAAAAGCTCCAATGCCCACAGCCTCCCTTCCTCCAAGGCCTCGTCACAGTACAGTTAAAGGATAAATTAAGATAGGACTGCCAGCACGGTATGGCTGTGGTATATATAATTAAACACAAATGGCACATCTCTGAGATGTGGCCAAACTCCTAGGAAGAGCAGAGCAGCAGGGAAAAGAAAGAGAAAAGAAAAGCCTGAGTTTCCACCAAGTGCAGAACATCTGCGGCTGATTCCCTGACAGAGCTGCTCTCGGTCATGAAGAAACAGATGATGGCTAAAGGCTGGGATGCCTCCTTATCCTCCCCAAAGCCCCAGGCAAGGCTCATCTCTTCCACAGATCGCTCCTCATCAGTTTATTTTTTTAAGTTAAAAATATTTGATATCAGATAAAAACATTGATTGACAGTTTAACATGGCACATTTCATATATAGTCAAAGGGTAAAATATTACTGGGAAAAGTGGGCCATTTGGTAATTTGTTGTCCACATAAAAGCAATGAATAGTGACATATTTAACACCAATTATTACAAAACTTTTCAGGGAAACTTAGTTATCTCTAACATGTTCTACTAGGATAAAAGAAAACCGTATCTGCTAAGATCCATATGATACTAGGCAAAATTTATCAGTGCTTTTCTAGTAATCTATACATTTCTTCAGCTCCTCATCAGTTTTTTCTTTTTTTTAACATTTAAAAACATATTTTAATTAAATAGAATTGAATCCCATTCTTGTTCCCCTTTTGTACTACTGCTCCTCCCAGAGACCCCCCCTTCAATACCTACAATATCTTTTTTGTTGTATTCCTTAAAATTTATAAAATATTATAACAATAAAAGTATTAAACAAGTTGTTTGATATAAAACAACAATCAATTTAACAGTCTTATATAGATGCTCATCTACAGCAATAGTGAAAATACATTTTTCTCAATATAAATTTTAAATAACTCCAAACATATTAGCTGTATACTTTTAAAAATACATTACTACTACTATTTTCTTAAATGAACATGAATATATAAAGTCTTTTTGTTTGTTTTGTATTTAGTAGAG
>NW_022196896.1:98423087-98423567 GCF_008632895.1 Mastomys coucha | reverse complement strand
TACAAATGCCAAGCAAAGCATTTAGTCTCACTTTGTTGTTCTCTTACAAGCCACCTCCCTAGTTAATCATTTATGTTTCTTTGGGTATATAAATACTTTTGAAATATATAAGCTGTTCTGAAAACCATAGTATAGTGTAAAAACATGAAATAAACAATACTACTAATAGAGAGGCTGAGATAGGAGAAGCAAGATTTCAAGACCCTTATGTTGTACACAGCAAGACACTGTCACAAACAAGCTGACAGTGTATATAGATTGTACAATGTTGGACCTATTTCTCCAATTACCAAATTAGAGAGATCATTGGATGACAATCAACAAATTTCCAAATCCCCCTATTATTGGATTCCAATCGATTAGGATATGTTGGTAATATTTTCAAATTAATATATTAAGAAAAAGTAATTGACACTTCCTGTTGTTTTTGTTGTAAGAGGTGGGATTAGGTTTGTGTGGATTTGTTGAAAGATTACCTTC
>NW_022196896.1:98398258-98422947 GCF_008632895.1 Mastomys coucha | reverse complement strand
TTCTATTTCCATTTTCAGATTCTGGATGGTTTTGCTCATTTCCTTCACCTGTTTGATTGTGTTTTCCTATAGTTAAGGGATTTTTGTGTTTCCTCTTTCAGAGCTTCTAGCTCTTTCCCTGTGTTCTCCTGTATTTCTTTGAGGGTGCTATTTATGTCTTTCTTAAGGTCCTATATCATCATCATGATGATGATTTTAGATCTGAATCTTGTGTTTCCGGTGTGATGGTGTGTTCAGGACTTGCTATGGTGGGAGAATTGGGTTATGATGATGGCAAGTGATCTTGGTTTGTGTTGTTTATTTTCTTACGTTTGCCCCCCGCCATCTGGTTAACTCTAGTGCTACCTCCCTTTGCTAAATCGGACTGGAGTCTGTCCTTCCTGTGATCCTGGTTGTGTCAGAACTCCTCAGAGTCAAGCTGTCTCTGCGATCCTGTGGTTCTGGGATCCTGGGATCCTGGGCTTGTTAGATCACCTGGGAGTGTGGCTTTCTCTGTGTGTTGTGGGACTGGCTGCACAGCTTGTGCCCAAGGTCTGCTAAGAACACTAACCCAGACAGACTGGGCTGGCGGAGTTCCTGTGTGCCTGGTCCCGCTGGTCCCAGTTACTCCCAGTGTTGGGACAGATGTTGGTTCCTGCTTACCTCTGATCCTGGGTGTGTCAGAGCGCCTGGGAGTGGAGCTTCCTCTGGGTGTTGTCTCTCCTCATCAATTTTAACAGCAAGTAATTTCTAGTCTGTGCAGTGACAGGCAAGCTAGAGAGCCAGCACTCAAGGACCAGCTTGCTTTATCAAAGAACCAACTTCTCAGATCGCAGCAGAAAGGGGTAAGAGTCACTCCTGTCTTTTGTTGCTCTTTCCCTTTGCAATAATGCTGAAGTGGAGAAAACCCAGAATGGACACCTGGGTGACATGCTTTCCCCTTCCTCAAACCACCGTCGTTTACTTGGCGTTACCACAAAGAGCCTCCTTGTCTAAAGATCGTTATAAACTGAATAAACAGTACTACCACTAAGCACACCAGACTCAGCTGGCCGCATTCAGAGAACTGGAATCAATAACCCCTGCATACATACTGCTAGTCCTATCCCTCCATTAAGACTAAAAGCTAACAATCAGAACTTTAGTGAAAGCCATATTAAAAACACATGGATGTGGCAGCTCACACAAGCAACACCAGCACTAGGAGGCTGAGGCAACACCAGCACTAGGAGACTGAGGCAAGTGGATTGCTGGGAGTCCCAAACCAACCAGTGTACACAGGGAGTTCTAGGCTAGCCTGGACCATAAAGTGAGATTTTTGTCTCAAAACAAACTACCGAGACTTTTACTGGGCACTATCCAGTGACTACAGATCCTTCAAAAATATCAGTAGTAGTACAGGGATTGTCTAGCATACATAAAGCCCTGAGTCCAATCCCTGACACTACAGCAACAAAAGTCAAGAAAAGAAACAAGCTGTGCAATGGTGGCGCACACCTTTAATCCCAGCACTTGGGAGGAAGAGGCAGGCAGATTTCTGAATTCAAGGCCAGCCTGGTCTACAGAGTGAGTTCCAGGACAGTCAGGGCTACACAGAGAAACCCTGTCTCAAAAAAAAAAGAAAGAAAGAAAGAAAGAAAGAAAGAAAGAAAGAAAGAAAGGAAGGAAGGAAGAAAGGAAGAAAGAAAGGAAGAAAGGAAGAAAGAAAGGAAGAAAGGAAGAAAGAAAGGAAGAAAGAAAAACAAACAAAACAAAGCCAGATGTGGTAGTTCAATCATGAGATGAAGAAAGGGGGATCAGGAGCTCAAGGTCACCCCTTACTGTAAGCAAGTTAAAGCCAGCCTGGGTTACAGGAACTCTGGCCTAGAAAACAACAAGGTTGCCTAAAATGACATAAACAGCTTATTTCGTTCATAAAGATAAACTGCAGCAGAGGAACTATGCAGCCCAGTGTGAAAAACATGGCCAGGATGTTAGCCCCACTGGTTAGGAGCCCTGGGCGAGGACTTGGCTATCTTAAAACTAATTATTCCAAACACCTCCTCTAACTCACACGTCTGTGCTTAGCCTCAGGTGAACAAAGGTAGGCACAGATGCTTATGGAAATGGAAACGCAAATTATATGCAAGTGTGTACTAGAATTTCTACCATGTCTTCATCTGCAAATGTCAAAATCTCCAAACAAACCAAATGCCTGTCATCAGGAGAAAGGATTGAACTAAGGTAGAGTCGTTACCAGGGATGCTGCCCAGGCAGAACACAGGCAGAGTATCAGGAGGAAATCACAAAGGGCCTGACCCCAAGCCTGTGAGGGCCAGGAGCAGACAAAGGGGCTCCCACGACATTTAGTAGTGGTTATGCAGGAGATGTGAGGTTCTGTCTGGGAGGGCACTGGAGAACCTTTCGGGCAACAGACATTCAGGTATATGATATGTAAGAATCCATCAAGTTGCTGGGCAGTGGTGGCGCATGCCTTTGATCCCAGTACTCCCAGAGGCAGGCGGATTTCTGAGTTCGAGGCCAGCCTGGTCTACAGAGTGAGTTCCAAGACAGCCAAGGCTACACAGAGAAACCCTGTCTTGAAAAACAAAAACAAAAACAAAAAAACAAAAAAACAAAGAATACATCAAGTTGAACACACATGATGCTTGTGAATGTTTCCTACATGTATGGTCTGTCTTAAGCTGAAATGTAAAAATCACCAAGCTTGTTGTGTGTGGTAGTATGCGCCTTTAATCCAGAGGCAGGTGGATCGCTGTGAGATCTAAGCCAACCTGGAAGGAAGTGGAAGTCAAATAAACCCTTTCACTCCTATGTTGCTTTCTGCTATGGTGTTTTATCACAGCAAAATCATGACAGTCTCTTTCTCAGGGGGACATGACAGAGCAGGATATCTTAAATCTGAAAGGCCTCCATGTATGCACAGGCACATGCACCCTACATACAAGTATATACATATACTACACTCACATATATACATACACACATGTGCATAAAAATATTAAATTGGTAGAAGCACTAAAAATGTGAAAAAAAGGAAGAAAATGGTGTTTTCTTGATGCAAAATGGAATCTGCAGGGCCAATGCACAACGTACTTCTGCAGTGGCTATGAGACGACGCATACCGAAGAGCCTTGCAGAGTTCATACTCCATGAATTCAGCTGCATTGCCTGGCTTCTCAACTGACATAAAGTGGAGTTTTACGGTAGTGAAACACTGCTCAACACACAAGAAGGCACCAGGCAGCGAGTGACAGGAGAAGAGCTTCCCCCACCTGTTGTCACTATGCTACCTCTACTCAAAGATGGGGACGTCCCCAGAGTTGTCTTAAACCGCAACCGAACCAGTTCTCGTGATACTAGAATCATCTAAGGACTCTACCTTATCCTTAATAATTAGCTGACATTTCCCACTAAAGCTTAATCATCAGCCATGAAAACTCCTGAGGTGTAGGCTCTGTGCTTTTACTCTGAAAGAAGATACCACACGCGTGCAAGACAGAACAAGTCTCACACAATCTGAAAGTGTTGTCTTTCAGATTCCTCCCTTCACTAACTCCATATTCACTGAGATGTGATATTTTTGGCTAAGATGTGTTGCTGGGAGGAAAGCCTACCTTTCGAACATCAGCATTCCGCACTTTCTGTAAAAGCTAGAATATGTGGTCAATCTTACCAAGACGACAGATTTCCATAATGCATAATGATTAGAATTAACTCATACGTGAACTTACTATGTTTAGCAAGAACTGATTGGCAGAGCTCTACTCCCTAGGCCTGAAGCCCAGCTGTCCTGTCAAATGCTGTCTGGATGTGGCTGTGATGGTGTTTTGTAGGTAAGATAACATTTATAAAAGCTGACTTTAAGAACACCCTTGATAATGTTAGTAAGCCTCATCCAATCAGGTGAAAGTCATGAATGACACATCAGGTTCCTTAAAGTCCTTTCTGTACTGGACAAGACACTGTACCAGTGGTGAGAGGCGGGACCCAACTCCCTTTAATTTGCATAGATGTGTCCAGATGAGACTTAACATCTGTGGAGAACAGAGATTGACAAGAGATAATTTTTTTTCCATTAATGATGTTATCTTGAGACAGCCTTTGCTTCTGAAGGGATACACTCTGTTATCTTAACTTTATAAGGTCATGGGTCAGTGGCAGCCAGCACCCACTATCAAGATGGACAAAGATAATCAAAGTACCTGTCTTTACCAGTGTATGGTTTGAGGTCCTCCCAGGCTAGGCTTGGCATAAAAAGCCTATACCCACTCAGCTTGTGTGTGTCTGCAAATGGAGGCAGACAACCTGAAAAACTTAAGAGTGCTCTCTCCTTTATAAAAACATCAAATTATAGGATAATACAATGCAATGATTGACATTTTCCTAATACAGGTCACTTTTTAATTTTTCCTTCTTTTTATAAGGTCTGGATTAAACAGATACAATCTTTCTCTCTCTCTCTCTCTTTCTCTCTCTCTCTCTTTCTCTCTCTCCCTCTCTCTCTTTCTCTCTCCTCTCTCCCTCTCATCCTCTATTCTAATGGTATTTCTTTGAGGAGGTCACCAATTGATTATAGCAATATAAAGTGACAAATGGAAATAAAGCCGAACATGTGAGTGACACTCTCAAGCCCATGGCACTTGGTACCTACTGTGGTAGAAGTGCCTCCAGGCATTGTGGAGCACTGAGATGGCAGAGCATTCTTCTGAGCCCTATGATCTCCATTCTCAAGGGCAGGTCCATGCCTGTTCATTAATAAAGACTTATGCAGTATGGCTGAGGTGGTAGAGGGCTTCCCCAGCCAGTGCAAGGCCCTGGGTTCAATTCCCAGCACTGCAGACACCAGTGTGGGGATGTACACCCGTAATCTGAGCACTGGGAAGATAGAGGCAGCAAGGTCAGAATTCAAGGCCAAGCTGAGGAGATGGCTCAGTGGGAAAGGCATGTGTTGCGTAAGCATGAAGACCTGCATATGGATCCTAAGAAGGCGTGTGAAAACTGGAGGCTGTAGTGCACATCCCAGGGTTCCTACAGTGAGGTGGGAAGGAGGAAGAGCAGAAGCCCCAGAAACTTGTGGGCCAGTGACACTGTCACAGGCAACGTCGAGAAGGAGGACAAGGATGACACCCAAGGTTGTCCTCTGACCACCACACCCATGTCATAGCATGAGTGTGCCTGTACTCACATGAACACACAAGTGTACACACACACACACACATTCAGAGAGAGAGAGAGACAGCGAGAAAGAGATTGATTTTGTTTTCAAGTTCAAGGCATTCCTTAGCTATATGAGGAGATCAAAGCTAGCCTAGGCTATAGACTCTGACTCAAAAAAATTAAACAAACAAACAAACAAAAATAAATACATAAACAAGAAAAAAATTTTTCAAATCAAAATACTTAGTAAAAATTCTTGATTACTGCTAGCTAACTTCTCTCCCACATAATACTTTGGTTCCTGTCTAATGTTGAAAATTCCTGGCATTTGGCCTGAAGGGAGATAAATAATGAACATTCCCAGTCTTGTCCCTGTCATTCCTGGCTCTCCAGCCCCAGGACAAGTTCTCCTTTACCACTGTGGTTACCGCTGAGTCTTCATCAGGGCCTTATGCACCCAGAACTGACCATTTGAGCGCCTAGGGGTCAGAGTGCTAGTACCCAAGCCAAGTGACTGTGATGCCACAGCTCAGTCTACTGCCAGCTGCCAGGTCCTCTGCTAGTGAAACTAGGTCAGCCTGGGTCTGCAACTGAAGCAGGGTGTTAGAAACCCTGTTTTGTACCCTGAACTACTCAATTTAATTTCATAAAAATTTCATTACAACCTTGAAGTACAAAGAAGAAGAATTACTGAACTAAATAGCTACATATATTTGACTGACAGCTGAGTCAGATTTAATATTCAATACATCAAACAAGGAGGCCTTAGCCTAACAAGTATGCCAATCAAAAGCTGTGGGTTCTCTATATGTAGGTTCTGTATATGTGAGTTAGGGAGCTCCTAACTCAGCGTACCCATTCCTTACCAGCCAAGTCAACTGCCTCAGCTGCAGCTGCACTCTTAGAACAGGCATGCAGCCTGCTCTTGTTCCCATGGTTGTGTCTCTAGAATCCACCTTGTAGTCTTGGCTTCAGTAACTACGGAACCGTTAAACTTCAGTGTTTTTCCTTCTTAGCCCAGGTCCTAGTACAGGCTGTGATGGTCCACTCTCCCACCCCTCTCTTTCCCATCTTAAATTTTTGTTTAAATGGCATTTCTGTCTCTCTCTCTCTCTCTCTCTCTCTCTCTCTCTCTCTCTCTCTCTCTCTCTCTCTCTCTCTCTCTTTCTCTTTGTCCACTGAAAACACTTGACTATTCCCAGTGCTAGACTAGGAGTCTTTCTCTACTAGCTCCACAATATATTCACAAAGAATAGCTTTAAAACCAAAACCAAATCATTCCTGAGACCTGTCTCAAACCAGCAAAATCTCTGGAAAGGTCTCTATCTTTGTTTTGTTTTTAGTGCAAGGGAACAAATCCAGTGCCTCGTGCATGCTATTTTAGCTGATTTCTCTACCATGGAGCTCTGGTCACCAACCTTTGCTGTTTAGCCAGATTGGGAGGGTGCAGCCAATGAATCAATGTGTTTACCATCAAGTCTGACAGACTGAGTTCAACCCCTGGAACCCATATGACAAGGAGACGACCAATGCCTGCAGTTGTTTCAGACATCCATGCATGTGCCGTGTGCCACAGCCATGAACCACTGCATGTAGCCCACCCCACTACACACACAGAGAGAGAGAGAGAGAGAGAGAGAGAGAGATCTAAAATGCCATTTAAACAAAAATTTAAGATGGGAAAGAGAGGGGTGGGAGAGTGGACCGTCACAGCCTGTACTAGGACCTGGGCTAAGGATATACACTGTGAAGTTTAACGGTTCCGTAGTTACTGAAGCCAAGACTACAGGTGGATTCTAGAGACACAACCATGGGAACAAGAGCAGGCTGCATGCCTGTTCTAAGAGCACAGCTGCAGCTGAGGCAGTTGACTTGGCTGGTAAGGAATGGGTACGCTGAGTTAGGAGCTCCCTCATGGGGTAACTCGTCTAAAGACAGGGAGGGGATTAGCTCTCAATACCTTGGTGGCTTCCTCAGCTGTGACAGAGCTTCCTGGGCCTTCATCTTTGGTGATGAGAGTAACTCCATCTAAAAAGTGAGGTAGAGAACAATAGAGATGCTTTCCAGAGTCAACCATAGGCTTCTACATGTATGTGCACACACATGCACACAAACACACACACACACTCTCGCACGCACACAAGCGCCCCATACATACAAACATGCATAAACACATACATTCACACCACACACGGAAATGAAAAACTTAAAAGAAAAGGAAAGTTCTTATGTATATTTTAAGTAGCATAAATATTTGAAAAAAAAAACACCACCTTACCCTGAACAACAATTTCCCAGAAATGATTTAATTGTTTAATTTCCACTTTCTCTCGAAGGGCTTCCAGGAAACTGTTGAAGCGCTGCTCTTCTGAAAACTGGGGGTGGACAGGAGAACGAGAGGCAGGTGAGGGCAAGCAAACATCCTTCAACCAACGTGCTGCACTTGAATCCATCAGAAAGAGTGCACTTCAGTAACTGGAAACTAGCAGCTCCCACTGCCCTGCTCTTTGCGAGGCAGAGAGCTGTCTATCCATAGAAGGCACAGAGCTGGGAGCCGCAGAGACCTTGGCAGCTTAGAACTTTATTTTTAGCTTTCAGCGTGGGCAATTTCAAACAAAACAACAGTTTATTGGATGCTCATGCACTGATCATTTGATTTCAAGACTTGTCAATTTATCTATCTTTGTATTGTTTTGTGATTACCAGAGACTGACCATAGGCCCTCACGCACGCTGCTCAGTGCTCTACCACTGAGCTGCAGTAACCCAGCAGTACCTTAACCAATCTTGATCTGTCTATACCCCTGCATCTCACAACTTGAGTAATTTTAAAGTATATTTCAGTTGATTATTTCAATTATAAATATTTCTGTATGTCATTTTTAAAATATTTTTTAAGTTAGGAAACATGTTCATCTTGGCTCCCTGGAACATTCTATCACAGGAGAAATGGAGGAAAGGGAATGAGGAGTTCAAGGCCAGCCTCAGCTGTATTGCGAGTTCTAAGCCAGTATGGACTACGAGACCCTGACAATAATCAGGGAGACTACTCACAGGGGAAGGAAAGGAAAAATATATGCTATTGTGTATCCGAGAATTTGAAAGGTCTTTAGGGAGCAAAGATCCACTTGGTATTTTGTTTGTTTAGATGAATTTCATGTTCTTTTAAAAAACTAATTTTACTCTTAGCACGGGTTTTCACGAAGAGGAGCAGTCTGTCTCCGGCCTCTTTTGCTCCTCTTCCACCCTGCTCTCTTCTTGGCTATGTGATGCAGATGAAGCACAGGGTCTCGTCCACATGGGCTGCTGAGAGAACAGTCCTAGCCTTCCTTCACTTTGGCCACCCGAGATGGGAGCAGGGCACTCACCTGGGCCACCCTTAGCCTATTCTTGGTTCTGCATTTCCAAAATTTTCTTGTTTTTAATCTGTGGAGGATTTGGATCATCTACTTCTGAGCCTGTTGTTCTAATTTCAGCCATTTTCTCATTTTCCTGTCATTCTTTGTAAGCACCTAAATTATTCAAGTATTTGTTCATTCAGCAAATATTTAATCAGCACCTACACAAAAACATACTCAACAACCGTGCCAACTTTAAAAATATACCTTCAATTTCAACTTGGCTCACTTCTTGCTTAGAGGGAAAAAAGGCCCATAAGCGTTTTCTAAAAGTTCCTAACAAAATGGAGAAAACCCACCTCTAGCACTGGAGACTACTGCTGTGTGTAGGGTTCTTTGTCTCTTCCTGGCATTCATATACCTAGCCTGACTCTGTAAATCCCTCTTGGCACTCATGCTCATAATACATCTTTCATCAATTTTCTTAAAAGAGTTAGTTTATCCTTTATAATGACAGAACTACCAGAAGTTACAATGGAGCTTTTCTCGGTTCTTTAAGTAGGGGCATGAAGCTTGTACACTAGTGTCATAAAAAACTAACTCTGAGGGATGAACTGCCCCACCACCCCTACCTCCCCTCCTCCCGAGAGATGATAATGACTGGCAAGTTTAGTCATTTCCACTCGGCATACTATACCACTCACAGTGAGGATGATGCTTTCTGAAACCTAGGCTTATCTGTGGGATGCTGTGTGTCCCTGCCCTGTGACAACTGCTGGAGTACAAGACGGGTAAGCACAGTTACCTGAATGGCTTCCATCCGAAATGCTTTGATGCACTCCATACTTTTCATAAAATACAGTGTTTCATTGGTATCCAAAAACTGTTCGATGCGACTTATTAACTGGAGACTCGCTAGAATATAAAACAACAAATTTATTCTCTTAGGTGTGGGGACGTTTGTGAGAACATAGTACAGTTCTTGGTACACAGCTGTAAGGGTGAACTCTTGTTCGAGAGCCTCGGAATCTGCATGCATACTAGCCACGTTTCTTTAGGGAGGACGACATGTAAAATCCTATCTCAAAAGTCAGTATTTAAGAACTTTGGTGCTAGACATGGTGCTGAACATCTTCTGTCCCAGTGCTCAGGAGACAAAGGCAGGCAGAGCTATTTGAGTTTGGGGCCAGTCTGGTCTACAAAGCAAGTTCAGGACAGCCAGGGCTACACAAAGGAACCCTGTCTCAAGAAACAAAAAACAAAAACAAAACAAAACAAACAAACAAAAATCAAAGAAAGAAAAAGAAATTTGGTAAAGAGTTAGAGGAACAGCTCAGCAGTTAAGACCATGTGATGAGCACTTTTCTTCCAGAGGCTGAGAGTTCTGTCCCCGACATCCACATAGGGCAGCTCACAACAGTCTCTAACTCTAGACCTAGGAAAGCTGATGCCCTCTTCTGGCTCCTGTGGGCACTGCAGTCACATGCGCATACTCTTACAGACACATGCATACATATAATTAAAAACAGTATATCTTTTGAATAAAAAAATTTGGTAACACTATTTGTCAAGCAATAAATTTAAATTTCTAGAATTTTAGTGCCTAGAATTATAGCTAAGTATTCTTTCTGTAGGTTGTAGCAAGATGGTTTGTTTTGTTTTTATTTGCTTGCTTCATTTTAAATCTTGTTTTTACCTTCCCAAATATATTCACAGGAAATTAATCGTCCAGTCTCTCCCCTAACTCTGAGACTTAGGGTAACTGTCAAACAGCGCCAAGTAGTGAAGAGTAACGAGCTAAGGGCAGCCTCCCTTTTGCCAATCCCAGACCGCATTAGGAAAGAGCAGCCCACATTCGTCATTAGAATGAGTGATCATTACTGTATCTGTGCCCTTCCTGGACCTGAATATTTCCCATGCTTCTCAGCACTGCACTAGCTCTGGATACTTAATAAGCAATAGCTGTTAGCAGGCAACGTATAAATGGCTTGGAAAGCAGAAGGACATTAATAATGTTATCGTTTGCAAGGCAAGCTGAAACTGGTGGCTGCCTCACAAACAAAGGAAGGAAGGATCCTTCAGTATGAGGAAAGCAGAGGAAACATGCCTTGACCTCAGCAGAATGGAACCTGGACATCGCGCCTAAAGGCATGCTCTCCTTCATCCCTGGAAACACACACTGCCTGGTCTGGCTGCCTGACAACTTCTGAGGCATGGCCGAGGTACCTACGGCTGCTATTTCCCCAAATCATGACCTCATTTGAACATTCTGTTTAAATTGTATGTGAGAGTGCAATATTAAAGCAAACTGCTTTTAAGAGTCACCGTGAGGGCTCAGGGCCACTAACTCTATGAATCAGAGAACTGAACACTGTGCAACGCCTTACAAAAGACCTAAATCAGTGCCATCTACTCATTTCCGGAGGACCTTAAAGCAGAAAGGATTTAAAAGGAAAAAAAAAAACGAATGAAGCATTTTCTCATATAGCAATTTCTCAGGAAGGAAAAAATATCCCCAAGAACCATTCCATTCCTCCTTCCAACCCGGAGATTATGATCTCCATTATTATAAAGCATTTGACAAATTTGAGGATTAAAGAAACACTTCCCTATGCAATTTCAGAAATCTCCCCCAATGTGTCCTCTGGCAGTAAATTAATATCCACATACTATTCAAAGGAGACACAGCATGTTCCGATAGTCTTTTTAGGGAGGTAAATAATACATCTCTGATTATCTTGCAGGAGAGAACCATCAACAAGAAACTCAAAGCAAACAAAGCACTCTCTCTTTTCAGCTTGCAAAGGCAAAGTAACCAAATGTCTGGTGTTTCGAATACAGCTCGCAACAGCCTCCTTTTGCTGACGGTTTGATAGGAAGTTTACACAGCATTATCTATCTAGGCAAAAATAAATTCCCTTAGAGGTTAAGAACACTAATCCCAAATACCCCAAGACTTCCATTTCTTCTGAAATGAGAATGAAGTGTCTTAGGAAGCTATGGCATAACTGTTTCTCTTTGCTTCACTTAGCAACCACTTCATCAGCTTGTCCTAGTTAATGTTTATTGTGTAACTACTGTGTACAATACATGATGCTGTGTTCCCTAGGATTCGATTAAGTTTAAGGTAAGTCCCTTCCCTCTGAGGACTGAACAGGCTACCAGGGAATGTAATACATACACACACTAATAATAAAAATAAAAATGATGATAATAATAATAACCACAACAACTAGGTACAAATATGAAGAAGGTTATGAATGTTATGAAATCATATTAACTTCTCTGAAAAAAAATTTGTGCATGGCTGAATATTTTCACATTTTGGTGATTACAGATGGTATCAGCAGTGAACTGAGCAATGAAAGTTGGCTTTCTTCCAACAGTTGGCTTTTCTCTCCAGCAACCCAGGTTTAGTAGAGAGTGCTCACAACACCAGGACATGAGTTCAGCTCTCCAGCACCACTATTAAAAAGGATCCCAGGGCATCTTGGCAAGGTAGTCTAGCCGATTTAAACTGGTGGATTCCAGGCTAAGTGAAAGGCACTATCTCAGAAGTAAGGTGAAGAGTAGAGGGAGACACCCCACATTGACCCTCTGTCCTCTACACACACACACACACACACACACACACACACACACACACACACACACACGAGTGGAGAGAGAGATACAGAGAGAGAAAGAGAGGCAGAGAGAGACAGAGACAGAGAGACAGAAATAGACAGAGACAAAGACAGAGACCAGAGGTGGGAAAGTGCCTGGAGTGACTGGGTAAGAGTAAGGGAAGAACAAGGAGTCAGAATTGGACAGGAAACACTGGCCGGAGGAAGCATCAAGAACATTCATATTTGTGATGAGGGTGGAGCTGGCTCCTGGGAAAGAATAGAATTAGAAAGGTTCAAGGCCAAGGGCTTGGGAAGGACACTATTTAAAAATGGACAGAAGAAGGAAGGAAGTCAGCAAGAGCACACAAACCAGGACTTGGAGCGTGGATATTAACACGAGAAGTAAAGAAGAGAGAGAATCAGCGCCCAAATGTTTATGAAAAAGCTATGAAAGGGCCAGTGGATGGCTCAGTGGGTAAGGGCACTGGCCACCAAGCCTGATGATCCGAGTTCAGTCTCTGGAACCCACAAGATAAACTGAGAGAATCAATTCCTACAAGTTGTCCTCTACACAAGCACCACAGTGTGCCTGCCCCTGCAACCGCGTGCGCACGCACGAACACACACACACACACACACACACACACACACGGGAAAAAAATCTACAAAGAAACACAAAACCACAAAGGATCAAGTGATAAAAGATTATGTCATCTAGCACAGGAGCCCATTAAACAATGAAAAGAAGAGATACTGAGCTGTTTCACAAAAACCACAATTTCCTTACCTGCTTATCCTGAAATATGAAAGAATACACTCATACAGACTCTACTCACAAACATACACTTACAAGCATTAGAGAGACAGAGACCGGTTTACAGAGAAAATACCCACCCTCAAATAAAGTTGGCAAATACCAAAGCCAACTGTCCGTGTGCAATGGTGATGTGGTGAAGACGCTACACAGAGAATGAAGGCGTCTTGGCATCCCATTTACATTTGAGAATGGTGTTCTCAGAACCTGAGAACCTATTCAGATGTTGTCTTTCATATACACCTGTCAGACTGCCTTGTCCTTTCCCCCTGCAAGGTTGAGAAACTCAGGTACATAAACACACTGACCTTCCAACAATCCAACGAAGACAAAGGACTGGGTTTTTGTCCTTCTAGAAGCAGGCAGTCAGACAGCCTGTGCATCTTGCCCCTGATTCTGAATTCTGCCCCTTTACCCAGACAATTCTGTGGTTCACTGACTATAATGAACCATTTAACATCAGGGCATAGCTGTGGTGGATAATGCTTTGCATACTGAATATTAGAAGAGATGTGGACAAGAGACTTCCCATCCAACATTTGGGGACAGGGTCCATTTCCTTGCCATAATAAAGTAAGCTGCAAAAAAAAAAAAAAATGACTGGGAAAAAGCAGCATTTCTTCCTAGCTGGTTTATGCCTTTAGCTCCCCTGTTCTGCTGTATGAAGGAGATGCTGATCACCAGGTGCTTTTCGCTGCTTCTCCAGCAGTAACAGGGCTATGAGACAGTCTCCATACTCCATAAGTCACAGATCCAATTATAATGCACCAAAATGTTCTTCAGTGACTCAACACTTATTAGTAGCAATTATAAAAAATGGCCCCTGGAAGAAGTATCCATCTTAGGATACTACAGGCCTTCATTTCTATCAGAGGCTTCATGGATATCTATTCTAGATTCAGGCTGTTCATGGGCTTAATCCAGATCTTGTTCATAAGTGAAACGAGCCATGCAACCGTGTCACATTCAAAGGATGTCTAGACTCAGATGCGTTCCATCAGAGGAAAACGATAGACTTCTCTTGTTTTATCTGAAATGTATACCTTCCCTCTACAAAAAAACATTTGAGATGACCGCAAGTCTTCAACAACAGACTACCCTCCTTCTCAGCACATGGTAACAAGGGCCAGCACATCTGGGGCCACAACCTAGCCTGCTCCTTACCTCTGACCTATAAAGACATTTTCATTCAAATGAAAGAAAGTAACTATGGGTTTTCTTCTTATCCAATAGCAAAAAAAAAGCAGCAGGCTCTCTCCTCGATCACATGCCATACATTACAAATCCTGACAGCATCCTGAATGGTTTTATTGGACCCAAGCATCATTCAGGATGTCGCCCTACTGAATTTCCCTTCCTGCCTCATCGCCTCATGGGACGTTTGCTTCCTGTTCATTTTACAGGTATCAGTAGCTAAATCATTTTTAAATGGTAAGAACAGATTTATATTCCTAGTGAGAATGGTATCTTTATTTTTCAAAATTATAAGGCAACAATAAAAATGTAACAATTGAAATCAAATAAACAAAATGTTAGGCCACTAGTACAGAATAAAAAGGAGCAACGCTCATCAGCAGATAAAACTCTAGGCAAAGAGTCTGTCACCAATTAAATCGACATGTAAATTACAACCCCTGCTTCTAGCCAGAAAGTTGGAAAGGATATGTGCTTGATAATAAAAAGGGAGTCTGTGGTGTAGATTTTACAACAGGCAGCCAAAATGAGATGGATCACAAAATGGCTTCCTTTTTGTTTCTCTTGAGGGCAGCAGTTCTCAACCTGTGAGGCACAACCCCTTTGGGGGCCAAACAACCCTTTCACAGGGGTCACCTAAGACCATCAGAAAACCCAGAGATTTATATTATGATTCATAACAGTACCAAATTTACAGTTATCAAGTTGCAACTAAATAATGTTACGGTTGGGGGTCAGCACAACATGAGGAACTGTGTTAAAGGCTCACAGCGTCAGGAAGATTTAGAACCACTGCTCTAGGATGTGAATCAGCTGCTGTGGGTAGAGCTTAGGAGTTTATTAGCCGGAAGGAAAGAAGTCACTCTGAATGGTTACCACAGGCGATGTACCTCAAGCCGTCCTTACTCTCAGGATGAAGAGCTATGAAGGCAACTGAGAATGTCCTGTAAGGCAGCAGGCAAGCAGTCTTTAGCACCTTGTACCATGTTGCAAAAAGAACAGAGAATATAGGGTAACTGGAGGCAGAGCCAAGAAGGACCAGAGATGCTGCCCATCACAGGGAAGGACATACTCTGACATTTCCCTTTCCCTCTGCCAATCCCCATACCAATTTCCTGCCACAGCTTCCCTTTGACTGAACCCTGCAGAAGTCTGTAGACCTAGGAGAATGGGAAAGGTGAATGGCAGGGGGACACCTCGGCCTCCCAGGTCTTGACCATGCAATGCGTACAGGGGTAGAGTGAGGTTTAGATCTACAGGGCCACCTGGTGCGTGCCTTATCATGAGGTTACAAAAATGACTGCCCCATTGTCTGAACTGGATACTTCCAGGAGAACTGCGTATGAACAAGGTATTATTTAATATAAATGATAAAAGAAGACAGCCTTTGCAACATTTTCTCTTTCCTCTCTAATGACACAACAAAACCCAATTAAGTGGCTGAAAAGGTTCACCAGCGTATCTGAAGCTTTTACTAGATATTTGCTTTTTTGGTTTTTTTTTATGTTTTACTCTATAGAAGCAGCGCTGTATAACAACCATTAGTTTTACTAATTGTAACATCTTTATCTAAGTGGCATACATTTCCTTTTTTATCATATTTAGTATGGGAGGACACGGCAGCAGTTACCTACCACATCAGCACATGATTGCGGAAATACACAGGAGGTCCTACAAGCAACTGAGCAACTCCCATAGGACCCATGTCCTCACGGGGCTCAAACTGGATAGCTAAGTACAAAAAGAAGGTATTTTAAATACTTTTTTTCTAAACAACAAGAGATAGGCTGATTCTTTCTTTTTAGGATTTATTTTATTTATATGAGTACACTGTCTCTGTCTTTAGACATACCAGAAGAGGGCATCAAATCCCAATACAGATGGTTGTGAGCCACCATGTGGTTCCTGGGAATTGAACTTAGGACCTCTGGAAGAGCAGTCAGTGCTCTAACTGATGAGCCATCTCTCTGTGCCCCCCTCCCCCCACACACACACTTTATTTCTTTCTTATCCTAAGATTCCAAGAACTTTTCCTTGGATGTCTGTGCTCCTTGCTTCCATTTTTACAAGTTCTAGTGAATATTCTTATTGGGGAAAAAGAAATCAAATGACACAGAACTACAAAAAAGCATAAAGTTTATGAGCCTGAAAATGGCCTTTGAAATTGCCTGTTCACGCAGCAGTGAGGTACACATCACTTGCCCTTTGCCCCTTAGGAACTGTTCTGCAGGGCTCTGACTCGTAAGCCTCCAGTTAGCACAGTGCTTCCTCACAGAAAGAGAAAAAGGGTCCACAGGTACACAAGGGTCTCCACCGTCACACTATGCATGCTGGGTAGCAGGGAAGCAGAACTAAGAATACAGAGTGCTGACCAACTCAATAGAAAAGGTGCAGCCCAGATAGAATAATAATTATTATTATTATTATTATTATTATTATTATTATTATTATTATTATTATTAACAACAACATCATCATTATCACCATCTCTTTCCAATAAGTAAAAAACTCAATTAAAATCTCACCCTCTAAGCTCCACAAGGTCCATCACAGCCCGTTTTTTTCATGCTTAACGATTTTCTCATTAAATGCAGTAATTTCTTACAAATTGCACTAATAAAAGCGAGTCCTGCTGGGTGTTCCCTCCCTTTTTAAATGCTGTCTTTTCATTGATGTGTTAAATTAAAACCGCAGGCACAGGGAGCAGAGTAAACACAAAGCCATTATTGTCAGATTCTAGTCCTAGGGACTATGACATCTCTCTCATTTTATTTTTGTTTTTATTTGTGTTAATTGTGAGCCCTGCTTCTGAAGCTACGAGGAAGGAAGACACTGAAGGCCTCTTGACCTTAGCTTACTCTGGAGAATAAAAATGGTAGTGTGAGCTAAGAAGAAACTAGAAAAATGGCATCCAGTTAAGTCATAAGGCTGTGAACTCAACCACATGTTAAAAAGCATAACAACATATCATTTTAAAATCTAAATGGATAAATATTCCTCATCTTAAACAGTTTGGTTTTAAGATCAGATATCCTCCTAGGGCAGAAGGAAATTTTTAAATTTCATGGTCAATGGATGAACTCCATAGCATCTTATGATTTTGCTTGCTTTTTTTTCCCATTAAACACACGTTAAACATTAAAACATTAAACATTAAAAGCCCACTGAACATTTCCCAGAAAGCGTAAAGGTCATCAATACAAGAAACATAGCAACATAGCAGTGCAATACAGAACAAAGACTATCTTCTCTCTAAAATGATTTTCTCCAGCTCCAAAAAGTAGAATATATTTGAAGAAAAAAAAAAATCACACCAACCTAAGAAAGAAACCAAAGGTTGACTTTCTTGTTAAGAGATTTCTTTGGCTCATTTATGTAAACTATACACTATATGCTTATGTACAGTATATGCCATACTCCTAAAAGATTGCACTGGGCTTGATGAGAGGCGGGAAGGGAAGAGAAAGATGGCTTCCACAGTTCCTAAGGTCCTAGAACTCTAACACTTGGCAAAAGTTACTAAGTAAAAGAGATATGGAGAAATTAAGAGCCTTACCACTATGGTTTGATCCTATTCCAGATGGGCAGGAAGAAGAAAGCAGATGTGAGATGACAACAGTGTTTTGCAGTAACTGTCTGGCGTCTACCTGAGTAGATGTTGATGTCATCCACTACTGCTGGGATGACATCAGGGATGAAGCAGAAGGAACCAAGTAGCCATAGTAACAGGATATCTGAGAGGAGACAGTCTGGAACAGGAGACCAATCTGGCAAAGGGATCCAATTAAAACTTGGTAATTGAATGAAATTGAAATTCCTGTCTCAGTTGACAATACAGAGTGAGTGATGAGTCAGTCTCCACAGGCAGCCAGCAGAGAAAGGTGCCGTGTGCATACCAGAGGCAGGCGCCGCACACGTTTACACCACGCATCAAGAATCTGAGTCACTCCTGAAATATCACTACTAGACACTTTAGAAAACCACATTCTAAATAAGTCCTCTAGAACTCCATTAACACTCTTTGTTAATACAGGACCTTCCCTTAAGAACTCCTTAGATCTTCTCCTTTTTCTCCCATTTACACTTTCTATTGAAGAATATTTGATATCTAGAGTTTGAATATAGAAAAGCTGTATCTCTCTATGTGGTTAACCTTCTTTGCCAACTCTCCTAGACTTGGAATCACCTAGGAAAGACACCTCTGTTGTACCTCTGAGGGGCTTCCCTGAGTTTAGCTGCAGAGGAAGATCCACCTTCAATGTGAGCAGTTGTGGTGGTTTGAACAGGAATGGCCCCACGGGCTCCTATGCTTGGTCACTAGGGAGTGGCACTATTAGGAAGTCTGGCCTTGTCAGAGTAGGTGTGGCCTTGTTAGAAGAAGTGTGTCACTGGAGTGGGCTCTGAGGTTCCCAATGCTCAAGCCAGGCCCAGTGTCTCTTTCTCTTCCTGCTGCCTGGGGATCAAGTTGTAGAACTCTCAGCTATCACTCCAGCACCGTGTCTGCCTGCGTGCCACCATGTTTCCCACCATGATGATAATGGACTAAAGATCTGAACCTGTAAGCCACTCCCCAATGAAATGTTTCCCTCTATAAAAGTTGCTGTGGTCATGGTGTCTCTCCCTTCACAGTAACAGAACATTGACTAACACAGACAGTGTCTCAGGGCTGGGTCCTAGACCGACAATAAAAGAAAACAAGCAGAGAACCAGCATTCGTGTCTCTCTGACTCCCAGCTGTGACTGCTGTGTGAGCAGCTACCTCACATCCTGCCCCCATGGTTTCCCTACTACTAAGGACAGCCTCCCTACAAACCGTGAGCCAAAATAAAGAATTTCTTCTGCAAGATGCTTTTGTCAAGTATTGTGTCACTGCAGTGAGGAAAGTAACTAATATATTCTATTTCTTCTTTCTTGGGTTTAGAATTTGGAAACTGATGAAATAAAGAAAAAACTCTGGTACAACTCAAAAATTCAAATTTTTGTTACTTCCAAGCTCTTGTCTGTTATAAAAACACGAGCAATGTAGCTCACCCTGCGTGCCTGGCAGTATACAGAGAGCAGAGGAAAATATTTTACTCATTTTGTCTCACTGGTGGTGGACTCACTAACAACATTACCATATAATGATTTATGTTATAAGGAAACAATGACTAGACATTGCTACCTATAGGCTCTGACAGCACAGGCATTTTCAGAAGTAAGTCTGGGAAAAGATAACTGATTTTTTTTTTCAGATAGAATAGCATGAGCAAGCATAGACAGAAAAGAAAGTTCACATCAGGAAGGGATCGCTGGAAATACTGTTTGAGTATAGGTTTCACAGAAGAGGTCATGAGAATGATGTGTCAGAGTGGTAGCATGGCAGCAAGTCTTAGATGGTGGACTGATTTCAAAGATATGGCTCATGATTAAAAGTGGTTAACCTGCCATACTCTAAGTTAAATCTGTACAAACGCATGGGCTAGACTGAAGATAAGGACTTTATGGATAACTAATAGAGGATGCTGAATCTGACCAGTGGTGAAATAATAACAGCTTGAAATAGCACAGTGGTAGTTAGGATAGAAAGAGATCTGAGAGAATGAATTTAGAAATGAAGAGAACTTAAAGTGATTCTGAAGTGGTCTGAAACAGTCAGACAGTAAAGGGACAAAAATAACAAAAATATATTTGGGGGAGGTGCCACTAACACCACAGACACTAGAAGACGTTCAGGGTACTTTGGGGCCCTCTTAGCCAACCTTTATGATGTACCCTTGGACACTTCTCAACCTGTTGTTCACCTGCACCTGGACTCATTCAGCTGCCTTCCCTCTACTACATAACATCTTCCCAGCACTCCTCCCCTGCTGAAGGATCACGTCCAGCCGCATGTCTTTATAGATCGATTCTGTGGTCACTTCCCCCAGAAGTATTTAAGTCCAGATCTGTTAACCAACTTCATATGTCACTCTGTTCTCATCCATGGCAATTCCTTCTAGATACTTGAGGCAAAAATCTTGGGAGCCACCCTTCCTTCTCCCAGAAGCGACCAGCAAAACTGCCAACCGTACTTTCAAACTCCATCAAGGATCTGGCTTCTTCTCATTAATCCTTGCTTTCCCCCCACACCCTCCCTCCACGCACCATGACGATTTAACCTGGTACCTTCCAATCACCTGCCTCCACCATGTCTACCTCTCTCATGGAGGGATAAGACACAGGTCAATCAGATCCCCTCCTGCTCATCACTCTTCAGTGGTTTCCTGAAGATCCAGACCTCTGTGATACCTGTCAGGCTTCTGTCCTCCAGGAACCACACCAGCTTTCCTGAAGGGGAGCCGTGCACATTCTGCTTTAGAGGAGCACACTGTTCCTGCCTGCAAACACAGTGAACACTCACTGGACCCTTCCTTCCACAGCAGTGAGGTCTCTGACCCCTCACAGAATCTCTTACTACAGAAGGCCTAGTCCTATCATTCTGTATAATCTCCCTTTACAATACTCTAATCAGCTGGATAGATTTCTCCCAAAATTCATGTCCATTTTAGAACCTGACAATGTGACCTTACTTGGAAATAAGACCCTTGGAGACATAATTAAGATGAGGTCACTAGAGTGGGCTCCAATCTGATATGACAGGACTTCTTATAAAGCAACAGCAAAATAAGATACGAATACATATGATGAATTCCATAGTAGAAGAAAGCAGAAACTGCAGTAATATATCATAAGCCAAAAACACCAAGGACAGCCAGGTGTCACCGAAAGCTACACAAGAGCCACTAAACATATTCCCCTCAAGTCCTCAAAAGAAGCCAAATTTGCCAAGCATTGATTTTAGGCTTCCAGTCTCCAGAATGGTCAGATCAATCTTCGTTGTTGTTGTTGTTGTTGTTTTTAATTGATCAATGTTATTTACAGAATGTAAGTATCCAAAAATACATCTACAAATCCTGTACCTAAGGCTCAGGGATTGTTTCTGAAGAGGGGGAAAAAAGATTGTAAGAGCCAGAGGAACAGGAAGTTGGCTGTGAGATCACGTCTCCTAAAAGTGTCAGAGGAGCTGTACAAGAAGCAATCGTGCCTCGGGAAGAGCATAGAACTGGTTATCCAATACCAAATGGTCAGCATAGAACTAGTTATCCAATAGCAAATGGTCAGCATAGAACTAGTTATCCAATAGCAAATGGTCAGCATAGAACTAGTTATCCAATACCAAATGGTCAGCCATAGAACTAGTTATCCAATACCAAATGATCAGCATAGAACTAGTTATCCAATAGCAAATGGTCAGCATAGAACTAGTTATCCAATACCAAATGGTCAGCCCTGAAAACATGCATATGACTAACAGTATACAGTCTAAACACACAAACATACACACAAGCATTGACAACAACAACTAAAGAAAAAGAGGCCATGAATTTGAAACAAGCTTCTGTCGCTTTAAGTCATTCAATTTGTCCTACTCTGCTCCAGGAGCACTAGGAAACTACTAGGTGCTAATCACTGCGGGGCATGCAAAGCATTTCTTTCCTAACTATCTCTGTCTCACCATTATAACTGGCTCACAGAAGACATTCAACAAACCCATGCTAAGTCCAGGAACAAGTAAGTGATCCAAGTCTGACTGGTTTGATCCTCTGAAGCCGCATGGAATGAAAGTGCTTTCTTGAAGTTCCTTTAATTTAAAATAACACACTGTATCATTTGGTGCTTGCTATTCACTTAAGGAAATGGACAATCTAGAACACTTTTTAATTTTACAAAAATGGAAACAGTTTCAATGACGTTCAATGGATTAAGAAAGTCCACAAAGAATAAGCTATGGAAGAAACTATATGGAAATACAGGAGGTTGAGGCATGTCTAATATGATCATAATTATATGTAGACACACTAGCTTTTGTTTCTTTTCCTGTTGCTATGATAAATTACCCTGGCAAAAACAACTTGGGGGGAAAGGGTTTACTTTGCTCACAATTCAGGTGACAATTCCTTCAGTGTGGAAGTCAAGGCTACAAGAACTTGAAGCGGTAAGTCATACTACACATCCACACTCAAGGGAAGAAAGCAATAAATTAATGAATATATTTTTGTCCTTAGCTAGATTTCTCTACGCTAACACAGTCCAGAATTCTCAGTGTAGGGAATGGTGTCACCACAGTGGGCAAGTCTTCCCACCTAGTTAACATAATCAAGATAGTCCCCCACAGACACTCCAACTAGCCTAGTCTACACAGTCTCTAAGTCTAGACTGTCTTACAACCATCTATAACTTCCAGGGAGCCCAACACCATCTTCTGACCTCCTCAGGTACCAGGCACACTTGTAATGCAGCCTACATTATTCCATATGTATTTTCTAATGCACCTGCAGGCAAAATACTTATACAAATAAAAGTCATTATAAGTCATTTTAAACATTTTTAATATCATACTACCTCATTAATATGTTCAAATTTTAAGTATCAATTCAAAAATTATTTTTAAAATAATTTTATTAATTTTTGGTTGTCTTTTTCTCTGTGTGTGTGTGTGAGTGTGTCTATGTGTGTGTGTGTGCGCGCGCGCACAAGCTTTCTGCTTCCTATATGTATGTGTACTTCGTGCCTTCCTCATATCCAGGAAAGCCAGAAAATGGAGTAGGACACTCCGGAACTGCAGTTACAGACGGCTCTGAACCACCTCCAATCCCTCAAAAATCTATTTTAGGGTGCAAAAAAGAGGGATCAATGGTTAAGAGCACTGGTTACTCTTGCAGATGACCCAGGTTCAACTCGCAGCACCCATATGGCAGCTCACACCTGTCTGTAACTCCAGCTCCAGGATCTGACCCTCTTTACTGGTCTCTGCAGGTACCTACTTATGCATACACGGCATTCACACATATGCATGTAAAAATTTTTTAATAAATGTTTTTGGCTGGGCGATGGTGGTACAAGCCTTTAATTGCAGCACTTGGGAGGCAGAGGCAGGTGGATTTCTGAGTTCGAGGCCAGCCTGGTCTACAGAGTGAGTTCCAGGACAGTCAGGGCTACACAGAAAAACCCTATCTCGAAAAACCAAAAAAAAAAAAAAAGTTTTTAAATATATTGAAAAGAAAAGAAATGGAACAATTTATGGGATAATACATCCTAGATTATTCCATATATATTGTCTTTTCAGTATATACGATAAGTAATTGAACGAGATAAAGATGAGCTTAATAAAAGTGGCATAAAAGAAAGCACAGAGGAAAGGAGTAACAAACCAATACATTTTGCCAATTATAAACATTGGTGTGAGAACTGACACACTAAAATATCTACTGTCATTAAAATTCCATTTGTTTCTCGAAAGGAATGACCTTCATGCTCTAAGAAATTCTGTAATCTATGTAATATTTCCTACCCAGAGTAGCCTTATCTCTTAACACTATGAACTAATTCTTTTTGAGAGGTAGAGGGTTCTAAAAGCAAGAATAACCTTGTAACAAGTATATCTGAGTTCGTTTTCTAAAATGATAATACCCTGTGACCAGGTTTTCTTTTTGGTGTCGTGTAGAAATTCATTTCTGTCTCTTAGGAAGTGACAAAGATTGCAAAGGTCTCACTAGCTCAAAAGCTCTCAGGGTGAATAACTTTCACAGAACAGCATTAGACAGAAAATCAACAAAGGCATGCATCAGAACAAATGATCAGCCAAACTCACACTCCCAGAACCCTTCAGCTAAGGGCAGCAGAATACGCACGCCGTGTCAGGCCACAGAGAACGTGTCAGAGGAAACTGTGCGGTAAGCCATGGAAGGTCTCAGGAAAAGGCCCAACACTATTCCTAATGCTTTTTAATCATGACAGAAAGTTCTCAATATTTGAAAAATTCAAAATACATTTATTGCTTGGCATAAGGGCACGCATCTGTAATCCCAGAACCTGGAAGGCTGAGGGAAAAAGAAATGAGTTCAAGGCCATACTGGTACATAGGATATAGTAGGTTCAAGGGCAGCCTGAACTACATAATGAGAGCCTGATTCAAAAGGCAAAACCAAACAAATAATACAAACACTTTAAAATGACCCAGGGATCGAAAAAGAAAAAAATCATGAAAGATGCCAGAAAATGTTAAAAAAAAAAAAAAGTTCACAACACACAATTTAGGATGCCCAGCTGAGGAACTGTTTAGACTGAATGTTTGGCTGTAAAGGCCAATGGAAGGAGAGAGGTTTTTAGGAGCTGGGCAAATAGTTTAATAGAAGCTAATGAAGGGTGTGCTGTGAGAGCTTGAGTTTGAGTCCTGGGATCCACGTGAAAAGGCCAGGGAGGATGCCCTGTAATCCCAGGCCAGGAGGATGCCCTGTAATCCCAGGCCAGGGAGGATGCCATGTAATCCCAGGCCAGGAGGATGCCCTGTAATCCCAGGCCAGGGAGGATGCCGTGTAATCCCAGGCCAGGAAGGATACCCTATAATCCCAGGCCAGGGAGGATGCCCTGTAATCCCAGGCCAGGGAGGATGCCCTGTAATCCCAGGCCAGGGAGGATGCCCTGTAATCCCAGGCCAGGGAGTACAACCTGTAATCCCAGGCCAGGAAGGATGCCCTGTAATCCCAGGCCAGGGAGGATGCCCTGTAATCCCAGG